>NC_136996.1:13187207-13692207 GCF_032717465.1 Coenobita brevimanus
AAACAAAGGGTCAGTTTCCTAAACGTCCGGTTCCTTGGTGGAACTCGGAGTGTAGTTCCGCAGTGAGAGCCAAACGAGTCGCCTTCTCACGACTTCGTCGTCACCGTGGTGATCCTCAGTATTTGGTGGCGTATCAGAGGACACTAGCCCATATGAGGCGGATCTTAAAGGAGGCCAGGCGTTCGTCCTGGAAGGGTTATGTTTCCTCCATCAATTCAAGGACTTCCATCACCCAGGTGTGGAACCGGGTAAAGAAAATTTCAGGTAAATTTACTGTATCATCCCCTCCTGTTTTATCTGCACCAGGTGGAGCTATGGCTGATCCATTTGCTGTTGCAGAATTGCTTGCCGACCATTTTGCCAGTGTGTCCAAGAAGGATGCAGATACGCCTTCGGCTTGCCACCGTCGGTGCCTAGAATCTCGTGGTCTCAGTTTTGCCTCTGCTGGGGGAGAGCCTTACAATGTTCCATTTTCAATTTTTGAACTCCAGTCAGCTCTGTCGCAGTGCCATGATTCCTCTCCTGGTTTTGATGATATTCCTTATGCCTTTTTACGCCACCTGTCTGATGAGTCCCTGTTGTTTTTGCTTTCACTGTTTAATAAGATCTGGTGTTCTGGGGAGTTTCCGGCTTGTTGGGGTGTTGCTGTAGTTATCCCCATCCCCAAACCAGGTAAGGACCACCTACAGGCGACGAATTATCGGCCTATTTCTTCGACGTCTTGTATATGTAAAGTTTTGGAAAAGATGGTCAATGTTAGGCTTGTGTGGCTTTTAGAGAGAGGTGACTTCTTATCCCCTGCCCAGTATGGTTTTCGAAAAATGCGATCTACCTCTGATGCATTACTGTCCTTGGAATCTTCTGTCTGTGAGGCTTTTTCCACTAACCAACACCAGGTCACGGTCTTCTTTGATCTCGAAAAGGCATATGACACTGCATGGCGTCATGGTATTTTACTCTCTTCATTAGTTTGGTCTTCGTGGGCACTTACCTGTTTTTATTCAACAGTTTTTATCTAACCGAATTTTAAGGGTGCGAGTGGGAGGAGTGCTTTCTAATGCCTGAGCACTAGAAGATGGAGTACCACTGTTCGCTGTAGCCATTAACAGCGTCATCAGTGTACTTCCTGATGGTGTACGAGGATCACTGTATGTCGATGACATCTCGATTTCCTTCAATGCGTATAGAATGTCTCTGATAGAGAGGAAGTTGCAGCTGGCTCTCAATAGAATTTCTGACTGGGCAGAAACACGCGGTTTCCATTTTTCTTCAG
Organism: Coenobita brevimanus; assembly: GCF_032717465.1. NCBI lineage: Eukaryota > Metazoa > Arthropoda > Malacostraca > Decapoda > Coenobitidae > Coenobita > Coenobita brevimanus. The sequence continues at coordinate 13,188,481 of NC_136996.1, forward strand.
CAAAGACAGTGGCTGTACATTTTTGTCGTCTTCGAGGAGTCCACCCAGACCCTGACTTGTATCTCTATGGTAGAAGAATATCCTGTGTGGAAGAGACGCGGTTTCTGGGTCTTCTGTTTGATAGAAGATTAACCTGGGTTCCTCATATTCGTTCTGTTAAGGTGGCTTGTCTTAACGCTTTGAGTCTTTTGAGGGTTCTAGCTCATACCTCCTGGGGTGCTGACCGTCAGACCCTCCTCCTCTTGCATAGGTCTCTTATTCTTCCTAAAGTTGAATATGGGTGTGAGGTCTACTCCTCTGCAACAGATGCCCGCCTCAGGTTGTTAAATTCTGTGCATCATGCTGGTGTTTGTCTAGCAACCAGGGCATTCAGATCATCCCCAATTCCAAGTTTGTTGGTAGATGCTGGTGTACTCCCCTTGGACTTGCGACGCCAGTTGCTAATGATGAGGTGTTGGTATCGTCTTCACCGCATTCCAGACTCAATTTCTTGTGCCATTGTCTCCCAGGATTGCCGATCTTCTGTTTTTGAGACCCGTCCTAATTTCCCAAAGCCATTTGGTTACAGGGTCCGGTCTGTTATGTTAGCCCTCTCTCTCCCGAGACTGGCAATTTGTCCACATTGGATCCCAAGGGTGGGTTCTTGGCTAATCCCTCGCGTGACATTCTGTAGGTCCGTTGTTGGAAAAAAGGGCTCACTTCCCTCTCAGGTGTCCCTCTCTCTCTTTTTAGAACATGCCTCCATTCATGAGGGTTCTGTTCCCGTCTATACTGACGGGTCTAAGACTGATACTGGAGTAGCATTTGGTGTTGTCTTCCCTTCCTTTACTAAGGGCGGTAGCCTTCCTGGCATTACTTCAGTGTATACAGCAGAACTGACTGCAATTTTGTATGCTCTTAAAATCATTTTTACTCTCCCCCAATCCGTTTTTGTGATTTATAGCGACACGCGTAGTGCTTTGTCTGCACTGGAGTCTTTTAATGCATCCCATCCATTGGTTTTATCAATTTTAGAGTGGCTTTTTCTTCTTGGCCGCCGTGGCCGCCGTGTAGACTTCTGTTGGGTTCCTGCACATGTTGGTGTGGTGGGGAATGAGAGGGCAGATACTTTAGCTAAAGCTGCGTCTTCTCAACAGCCCCCAGCTGACTACCCACTTCCTGTTTCTGATGTAACACCTTACTTGCGGTATGCAATTCGTACGTGTTGGCAGAGACACTGGGATGGTGTTTCTCATAATAAACTAAAAGAAACCTTTCAGAGAGTGGTTGTGCCAAGGGTTCTTCCTTCTATGTCTCGGCGACTGGAGGTGGCTCTTGCTAGGCTTCGCATTGGGCATTCTCGGCTTACACATGGGTTCCTCATGTGTGGTGAAACTCAACCGTACTGTGATGACTGCCTTGTTCCCCTTACTGTCCGTCACTTGCTGGTCGAGTGTCCGAGTCTGGGGGGCCTGCGTCAGAGGTTCCTTCATAGGCATAGGGGAGCAGATGGTGCCTACTGTTTGTGTTCGATGCTTGGTGAGGCCTCTAACGATTTTACTGATGTTTTTAGTTTTCTTCAGGAGGCGGGCCTCCTTCCACTTTTATAAGTAATTGTTATTTTATAAATTATTCTTTTATTATTTTTAGTGTTTTATTCCTACTAACAGATAGTAACTTTATTTTGAATAGGCACTTTTTATTTTGCCGTGTCTTCTACTTTGCCATCCGGCGGCATATGACCTTGGCAGTTGCGCCGCCAGATTGTAATTATTTTCAATCAATCAATCAACCACTCTCTCCACTCAGGCTGCCTGTTGTTATTGCGTGTGCTTTTGTGTTTTGTAAATACTGGGTTTTTGCCCATATTATTGGTGAGAGAAGTTCATTAAATCTCTTTACTATTTTTCTGTTGTTTTACCTGTCACCTGCTCATGGTTCTCACCCTACATTATTTAGCTTGGGCGTTCCTGGATCTGTGGAGTCGTCTCCTCACAAGTGGCGTATCTCGCCAGGATTCCCAGCAGTGTAGTGTGCCGTGGGTTTGGTGGTGGACAGGTAAGGTGCCGTGAGCGCACAAGTTCAAAATTGTTTTATGCTGCTACCACACTCACTATAGTCGGATTCCCGCCTGTTTGCGGCGGGGGTGTGGCCAGCACCTGTGGGCAATGGTGCCACGTTTCCCCAACTTGCGATGTGAAACGGAAGCTATTTATGTACAAGGCATCACAAATTCGATAAATTCAGATGAATAAAACTTACACTTGTGTATTTTGATGGATGAATCAACAGTAATCTTATTATGCATAAAATATTTATACAGTAACACAGAAACATGGCACACATATTGTACAGTGTTGCTAAAAGATATTGTAGTCACTTTTAATGGTTTTTAGCGTAGTTTTAGGGTGGGTAATAATATCACAGTTATGGATATAAGATAATGAGCCTGAAAAAAAGAAGAAATATGCCAATATCCAAAGTAAAAGAAATAATTCATGTAATTCTTGTGAGTGGCAATACTTACACATCCATCTGGCCTAAAATAAATGTCCCAAGGGAGAATGAGGAGATTCAATGTCCCAAGAGAGAGAGAGAGAGAGAGAGAGAGAGGGAGAGAGAGAGAGGCATGCATTGAATGCATTGTCGGCATCACTTAATATAACAAAACCAAATTAACAAATGAAAGCACAATTATAAATAACTTATAAAAGAATCAAAAAGTACTCTGGGGGGCTCACATTTCCCGCCAGGAGAGAGAGAGAGAGAGAGAGAGAGAGAGAGAGAGAGAGGTCTGTCACTGCCTTCTTTGTATTCATTTGTTCCTTTGTACATAATGCACACACTGATATACATTGTTCCTATTGATGCACATATATCTATACACGTAATTTCTCTCTCTCTCTCTCTCTCTCTCTCTCTCTCTCTCTCTTCTAATACTGACCACGTGGTAGGTGAATCCAGCCCCTCCTTCCCCTCTCCTCCCTTCTTAATCCCTCCTGGGTGTCTCAGGTCAAATCCCCCTTCACACTTCCCCTCCCCCCTGGACCACCACCCCAACAAACCCACATCTCAGCAGACAGTAACTTTGACACTCCATCTACTACTAAATATAACAAAACCAAATTAACAAATGAAAGCACAATTATAAATAACTTATAAAAGAATCAAAAGTACTCAGGGTGGCTCACATTTCCCGCCAGGAGAGAGAGAGAGAGAGAGAGAGAGAGAGAGAGAGAGAGAGATAACGGTATAGAAAACGTGGCAACACTGTACACAGGTGCGGGCCGCGCCACGGCCGCGAGCGTGCGCGAGTCCTACTATAGTGTGAGATGCGGGAGTGCTCATGACAGTGTTAACTGTGGTTTGAGTATAGATTAGGTGAAGGTTGAGAACCTTCTAATCTTCTTTCGTGGTTAAGTGCAGGTTAATCCTTTTAATCACCCTTGTTCTGGTTGAGCAAGTAGCCGCGAAGGTAATCTTCCAGCTAGTGACCGTGTCTGTTACCAATTTAGCCAGCCAAGTGTGTTGGGACAAGTCAAGTCCCTCCGTTGTCAGGACGGGTACTGTTTAGGTGTTCTTTGGTTTGTTGCACTTGTTTTTCTTAAGGTATCATTTCTTTCTGTGTGTGTGTCTTTTGTGTGGGTTTTTGTATTTAATGGGTAGTACTTTGTATTGTCACAATGTATAAGTTTTCTACTATCGAAGAACTCAGGGTTCAGGTTGAAAGTCTTGGGTTAGAAGGGAGTGATGTGTATCAATTTGTCCTGACACAGCAAGCATTTGAGAGAGATGAAAAAGCCAAAGAGCGTGAAGAGAAAGAGAAGGAGCGAGAGCGTGAAGAGAAGGAGAAGGAGCGAGAGCGTGAAGAGGAGGAGAAGGAGCGAGAGCGTGAAGAGGAGGAGAAGGAGCGAGAGCGTGAAGAGGAGGAGAAGGAGCGAGAGCGTGAAGAGAAGGAGAAGGAGCGAGAGCGTGAAGATATTGAGAAGGAGCGGCAGTTTGACCTGACAAAACTCTGGTTGACCAGTCAACAGACTCTCAACAACTGCAGTCGGGCCAATTTGTGAGACTACCTAACTTCCCTGTCTACAATGAAGGTGAGGACATTGCCTCCTATCTGACTAGGTTTGAGAGAATAGCTCGACTATTGAAAGTGGATGAAGATTCTCTCGCTATTAGGTTGTGGAGCTCATTAACTGGGGATGCTGCTGCATTATATTCCACTTTTGACACTAACACCATAAGTGACTTTTCTCTCCTCAAGAAGGCACTACTGACTGGCTTTGATAAAACGCCTGAACGTTACCGACTGGACTTCAGAAACAATAAGATCAAAGTCGGAGAGAATTACCGGCAGTTCGCGACCCGCCTACAACAGCTTTTCAATCCCTGGCTGGAAGCCTGCAAGGTTCCCCCCACATTCAAAGACCTTCGTGAGTTTATGGTTCTAGATTAATTTCTGGCCTCCCTCCTCCCAGACATCCGCCTTTTCATCAAAGAACAACAGGTCTCGGACCTCAAGACAGCAGTGGAGAAGGCCGATGCTTGGGCATCTGCACACGATGCTTACCCGAAGCACACCTCCACCAGTTCCTCAGGAAAGTCTTCTGCCTCACACAAGAAGCTCATGGGTACTAGTCCCAAACCTTCACAAGCCACAACCACCTCCTTCCTTTCCACCGCAAAGAACACATCTCGGTTGAAGTGTTACACCTGTGGGGAAGAAGGCCATCTTAAGGCTCGCTGTCCACGGAACCCTCGTGCTTTTAAGGATGAAGCAGTAGATCAATCAAAACACAAGGTAGGATTTTGCATGAATGACCGTACCCCTTTGGATTTTTCTGTTACAAGCACTATTAACGACCCTTGGACCTCGACCATCATCAGGGATGCTGGCTCCAAAACAGTCATAGTGTCTGAAGAGGCAGTTCCCGACGCCGACGTTTAATCGTGTCCCAAGGTGCAAGGGGCGGGTTAGCGAGTTCCCTGTTGTTCGCTGTTACATCCGCTGCCCGTACTACAAGGGATGGGTCAACGCAGTAAGAGCTCCAATGAAGCGCTCTAGCATACTTATAGGTAACATTCCTGGGGCACGGGATCCTAACAATCCATTATCTGATGATCCTCCTGTTCTTTCAAACTCCACCTCTGGTAGAATCCCAAGCCAAGACGAACACACCCATCTGCCACCGTGTGAAGGCATAGCCAATCCACCCCCTGCACAGGAACCCTGTTCTGTCCAGAACCAAGTGAACGTGGTCCAGACTCGAAGTGGTAGTGTGAAGCGAGTCCATCCACTGATACTGCCAGAAATTCAGCCTCTAACTCTAACTCCAGAAGAATCTCGCCCCACTCTAGCAGGACTTTGGGACAAGGCCAACTCCAGCGAAGTGGAGAGATCCAAGGATGGGTCATCATTTTAGTATTTTCGGTCCGATGGCCTACTATACGGTAAATGTGTCTCGTTCAAGCACCCTGAGAAGGTAGGTAAACTCTCCCTTGTTGTCCCTAAAGATTGCCGGCCTGTTATTTTGTCTGTTGGACACGAAAATCCTTTGGCTGGCCATTTTTCGCACAGAAAGACCAGCATGAAAATAGCCGATAAATTCTTCTGGCCATGTATGGGCTTGGACATTCGGGATTTTTGCAGGCCTTGTGATTTATGTCGAAGAATGTCATCAAAGGGCAGAGTTAGACCTGTGCCTCTACAGCCTCCCCCTATAATAACCGAACCATTTTCCAGGGTAGCCATCGAACTGGTCGGACCTCTATCGCCTCCCTCGTCAGAAGGGCACCGATACATCCTCACCCTCATCGACTATGCCACTGGATTTCTGGAACCTGTCCTCCTTAAATATGTTGACTCAATCTCCGTCGCAGAAGCTCTACTCTCCATCTTCTCCCGGGTTGGAATTCCAAGGGAGATATTATCAGACCAAGGTACGCAATTTACTTCCCAACTTATGGCACAATTGCATAAGCTCCTGGGTGTCAAGCCATCTTTTACTACTCCTTTCCACCCCAGTGCGAACGGCCATGTTGAGAGGCTACATGGCCCTCTGAAAGCGTCCCTACGCAAGTTATGCACCGAAAAGCCTCGTGAGTGGCACCGGTATCTAATTCCCACCATATTTGCCCTCGGGGAGATCCCCAGTGACAGGACTGGATTCTCTGCCTTTGAACTGCTGTATGGAAGATCAGTTGGAGGACCACTGTCAGGACTTCGTGACCTATGGGAAGATCGCAGTCTCCTGGACGACGATCGATCCTCTTTTAGATACTTAATAGAGTTTCAGGATAAGTTGGCTGAGACGGCGAAGATTGCTGCTCAGAACGCAGAGGTAAGCACTTCTCGATATAGGGCATACTTTGATGTGAAGTCCCAAGACCGTCAGTTCCAGCCTGGCGATGAGGTGCTTGTTTTACTGCCCAGTGACACTAGCAAACTCCTAGTTGCCTGGAAAGGTCCTTACAAGGTATTAGTAAAGAGAGGTAAGGTCGATTATCTCACTGAATCTCCCAGAAGTCCAAAGTTGTATCATGCTAATTTACTTAAACATTACTTTCGTCTTTCCCAGGTCAATTTCGCTGAACTGCTTGATGAAGTCTCTCCTGAGGATGAGGAAATGCCAAACGGGGATGAACTTGCTTGCACAAAGGATCAAGAGGACGAGTATTAAAGTCTCCCAGTGACACCCGATGGCAAGGTCGACGGAGAAGATTTGAAGCCGCATATCAATCCCAACCTAGATGAAGAACAACGGGCTACCTTACTTAAGCTTATCCATGAATATGATGACATTTTTTTCAGAAGTTCCTGGATGTACAGACGTCGGAATAAGTTCGTTTCCTTTTCCGTGGACTAAGGTGTTTGTAACACTGCCCGATGGAGAGGTATCCCCTCCTCCTCCCTTCCTCATAGTCCCACACTCCCAGCCCCCCCACTTTCTCTCCGACCCCATAACCCCACCCGGTACCCTCCATACTTTCGCTCACAGACAGCTAGGGGTTTTTGTACTTCAAGCACCTCTCTAATTACTTGTAGTCCGACAGCTAATAAAGAAATAGTTCAGTATATACATAAACTAAGTTAGGAAAAGGTTTACTACACTGTGTGAGAGAGAGAGAGAGAGAGAGAGAGAGAGAGAGAGAGAGTGTTAAAAGACAGGGAGCCACAGGCGGAGAGGGAGAGCGATTGGAAAAATTATAAATGAGAGGGCAGTTATGGAGAAAATAAAAAGGGGAAAGGCAAGGAGAGAACAACGAGAGTTAAGAAAAGAGACAGAGAGTGAGAAGAAGAGACAGTGAGAGGTGAAATGAGATACAAGCAGTGTGAAAGGGAAAGAGAAAAGGGAGATGTGAATTGGAAGGCTGGGAGACAGGGAAGTAGAGAAAAAGGGGAGACAGCTGGGAGAAAATGGGAATGGAGCAAACATAGAAATAGGGATAACAAAAGGGAAAGACAGCTACGGAACGGAATACTGAGAATGATAATGAGAAAACTTAGAAAAGGAGGCAAGGTAACGGGGAGGAGGAAGAAAGTGTGTTATTATGGCAAGGACGCAGGGAAAGAACTAAGCCAGATAAGAGGAAAGCACTGAGGCTGAGTAGAACGAAAGACATTCAAGTAAAAAGGGAGGGAGAGAAATAGAGAAGTTAGAGAAATTTGCAGAGAGAAAGTAGAGATTAAGGGTGGGAAGAAAGTTGGTTAATTTTTAGGGCAAGAAAGAGGAGAGGCATGTTAAGAAGGGAAGACAAGGGGAGGGAGAGGGAGGGAGGAAGGGAGGGAAAGACAGCATGAAGAACGGAATGAAAGAGGAGATTTTGGGTGACAGGGAGAGACGGAGAGAGGAGAGAGAAAAAGGAGCGTGCAGTTATTACTGGGGAAAGAAAGCAGTGAAGGAAATGGGTTTAGTACAAGTAAAGAAATACGGAGAGAGTGAAAATGGAGAAAAAAAGGTAAGACATGTGACAGATTAAAAAAGTATGATAAAGTTGTGACACAGGGAGGGAGAAAAAAGAGTGAGGTAAGGAGGGAGTGACAGAGGGGGAGACAGACGAAGAAAGGAAAGAGGGAGGAAGGTAGGGCCTGAGCAGATAGCTATAAAGAAAGAGGAAGGAGGGAAAAGGAAACTGGGGATGAGACAAAGGATCCAAAGAGAGAGATGAGAAGGGGGAAGGAGCAGTACACAGACAGGCACAGACAGATAGGTCGACAAATATTCAGAAAGTGTGTGTGTGTGTGTGTGTGTGTGTGCGTGTGCGTGTGCGTGTGCGTGTGTGCGTGCGCGTGCTTCCGTCCCTGTGTCACTTCTATAACTTTGTTCCATTTTTTCACCTGCATGTTTACCTCTTCTCTGCTTCAGTTTCTCCTCTCACTTTTCTTATCAGTATTTCTCCTGATTGTTCTTACCATTCCAAGTCTCTCTCTCTCTCTCTCTCTCTCTCTCTCTCTGGAAATAAAGAGATTGTTCTCACAGTCTATATCTCCTTAATACGGCCACTTCCTGAGATGCTGTGGAATTTTGGTCTATCGAAAAAGACATACGTCGACTTAAAAAGAGTTCAGAAGACTAAGGTATCAGGTTCGCCTGAGGGCTGTGGGACTTTTTTAGTAGAAACTCGTAGACTACGAGGTCAGCTCATTAAAGTGTTTAAAATCTGATTGGGTTTCACAATCATTACATAGAAAGTTGCTAACAAGAATCTTAGCACGGACTCGGCACACAGCCATGGTTGGAAGCTGTAAATGAAAAAGTTTACCAGCAGAATTACATGAAAACTTTTTCCCGTGCAAGATCTGCTCCACATGGAACTGACTCAACATGGATGTTGTTAACACCACACTAGAGAAGTTTAAGGGATTCATCAGCAGGATCTTACACTAGAATGAATGTGAACTGGATATGCATTCCCAGGCAAACAAGAAGTATCTCCACGATATGGGCTGCATAGTCATTAAGATACTAATTTTTCCTTGTAACTTCTCTCTCTCACGCTGTGTGTGTGTGTGTGTGTGTGTGTGTGTGTGTGTGTGTGTGTGTGTGTGTGTGTGTGTGTAAAAGTGGTGTCTACTATCGGAATATTTAATCACAGCAGATTTTTTCTGTGTGTGTGTGTGTGTGTGTGTGTGTGTGTGTGTGTGTGTGTGTGTGTAAAAGGGTGTCAACTACTGCAACATTTAATCACAGCAGATTTGTTTCTCTCCCTCTCTCTCTCTCTCTCTGTAAAAGAGGTGTCAACTACTGCAACATTTAATCACAGCAGATTTGTCTCTCTCTCTCTCTCTCTCTCTCTCTCTCTCTCTCTCACACACACACACACACACACACACACACACACACACACACACACACACACACACACACACACACATTGTAGTAAACCTTTTCCTAAATTGGTTTATGTGCGTGACAGAAATAAATGGAGAGAAATTGTGAATGAATAAGTGATGACGCAGCCCTGAGGGGATATTCTCCCGCATTTGGTCTGATCAGCTAGTCAGGTCAGGTGCGGGTAAGGGGATGGATCTGTTATGATGTGGCAGGGGTAAACCAGTTCTGCTGTCGGGCCCTGCTGCGGATGTCACTGATTGCATTGTGCAGTTGACCCTTGTGCGGTGTGATGCGGTGAGGATCTGTCCGTTCTCCCCTTTGGAGCTAAGATGCGAATGAATGTGTTTGAATGGATGAGTAAATGGAGAGTGAGTCGTCCTGTCTCGGCTACCTCCCTTTTCTTGGGGGAAGCAGCCTAGGTATATAGATAGATAGATAGGTTTATGATATATACTGTACTATTTCTTTATTAGTTGTTCGGACTACACTTAATGGGGTGCTTCTGAAAAACCTAGTATTCCGGCAGATGTCACTACCATTGGGACAAACAGTCCCCGCGCTGTTTAAAAAGCATATTTTTCTTTGTTAAATATCTTAACTGTTTAATGTCATATACCGTAATATAAATAATACAAATAGAACACGTATATATAACGTAGCGTGAATTGTTTATATTCATCATAAACGGAAATTTAAATATCATTAATGGAATATGATGGTCCTATATTATTTAATTTCTGCTACATTTAGTGTAAGTTCGGTTCTTAATATATACTTTGTTCAGACTGTAAATTACACTTAGTGGGTATCTTGACTCAGTCTCTATGTGGGCAGAAATTTAATGTTGAGTAAATACTGGGACTCAACATTTTGCTCACTCCCTTCACACATGTGTACAAGACAGTCCAGTATTTAATTTTTTTCACGAGAGATTGGTTTTCAAAACACGCACTAGGGCTAATGCTTAAAATAATACAATTTAGACTACTTGTGGTTTAGTTAGGTTAGGTAAAGTAAGGTACTGTAATTGCTTTGGAGGGTCTGAGGAGGCAACACCGCGACATTCTCAAACCGTTGTAACACGGGTCTTGTGGTGTGCATGGGTGAAGGGAGTGAGCAAAATGTTGAGTCCTAGTATTTACTCAACATTAAATTTCTGCCCACATACAGTAGAGACTGAATGAGTCAATATACCCACTAGGCGTAACTTACAGTCTGAACAAACTATGTATTAAGAACCTAACGTACACTAAATGTAGCGAAATGAAATAATATAAGACCACTGAAATTGAGGGTTGCCATCATATTCCATCAGTGATATTTTAATTTCCGTTTATGATATATAAAAACAATTCGCGCTACGTTATATATACGTGTTCTATTTGTATTATTTATATTATGGTATATGACATTACTATGATTCACAGTTTCACACAACAGTGTAGATATTTAACAAAGAAAAACATACGTTTTAAACAGCACGGGGAATGTGTTTGTCCCAATGGTGGTGACATCTACCGGATTACTAGCTTTGAAACACCCCATTAGGGAGGTGCTTGAAGTACAGAAACCCCTAGCTGGCTGTGAGCGAGAGTATGGAGGGTACTGGGTGGGGTTATGGGGTAAGAGAGAAAAGTAGGGGGGTTGGGTAGGAATGTGGGACAATGAGGAAGGGAGGAGGGGATACCTGTCCATCGAGCAGTGTTACAAACGCGGAAAAGGAAACGAACTTATTCCGACGTCTGTACATCTACCATTGAGCATGACATCATCCTCACTACTACCAGTAGAATTGAAGCATAAGTCTACCCGGTCCCCGTCCATCTCAAGCCTTTCTTTGAAGAGGAAGTCTATAGACTTTTTGAACAAGGCATCATCAGACGGTCATCATCGCAACACTGCTCCCCAGTTGTAATGGTACGTAAGCCTGACAGCTCTTACCGCATGGCCATCGAATATCGTCGCCTAAATGCAGTCACTGTTTTCCACGCAGAGCTCTGTTGTAATATTGAAGAAGACTTGTACGAATTCTCTGGGGCCAAATTCTTCTCGGAACTAGACTTGTGCAAGGCATATTATCAAGTCCCCTTATCTGACAGGGCCAAACCTTTAACAGCCTTCCCCACACACCTTGGTCTCGTGAAGTTCAGCCGCCTCCCTTTTCGGCTCGTCCCCGCATGCGCTACCTACATCCGGCTTATGCGCATTGTCCTCGCAGGCTTCCCCAATGTTTCTTTTTACTTCGATAATGTCTTTATTCCTCAGAATGGACCCAGCACTGTTCCACCCTTAAAGCTGTGTTCGACAAGATTAGGACCCAAGGACTTACCCTCAAGAGCTCAAAGTGCCACTACGGGTTCCCGACCATCCAGTACCTAGGTTTCATTCTCGGTGGAGACCATCTACAACCTCAGCCCAGCAAGGTGGAGGCTTTGTGCCGCATACCTCCTCCACCAACAAAGCAGCTTTTACGTGGATTCCTTGGTATAGTGAATTTTTACAGTGTTTATTTCACAGGCTGCTAAATTCACTGCACTCCTGACGGACTTGCTAAAGAAGACGGTTAGAGAGCCTCTGCCCTGGACAGGTGAGTTGGAAAACTGCTTTAATCACCTAAAGTTTGTGTTGTCCTCCAGCCCGGTACTGCGGCTCCCAGACGCCAGCCTCACCTTTGTTCTCCGGAATGACGCATCCAACCGAGGTCTAGGGGCCATCCTGCTTCAATATCATCTTGGCTGTCCTCATCCCGTTGCGTATGCAAGTCGAAAACTTCTTCCACGAGAGATCAGATATTCCACCATACAACGTGAGTGCCTTGCAGTGGTTTTTGGTATCCTGAGATTTGATTAGTACCTTCGAGGACGAGAATTCATCTTCGAGGTAGATCATAAGCCCCTCATCTACCTCCAGACATTCAAAGGAAAAAATGACAGGCTCCTGCGTTGGGCTCTTAGTCTGCAGGCATACAAGTTCCGCTTAGTCCATGTAGCTGGGGCAGACAACATTGGTGCCGATCTCCTTAGAGTCTAGTTTGCTGTAATACCAATCTCGGGTGACTTGTGTATCTCGCTTAGTCAGTTTGATGTTTGTGTGTTCAATATTCACTTTAATTTTGTACAGTAGATTTGACAAGAATTTTGCAGATTTTAATGCTTAATTCTTGACGGTCTGAAAATAATGAACATGGAAGGAAACTGATGAATGTTAACTTGCTTAGTTGTAAAGAAGACTGTTTTTATAACTGAGTAGGGACTCTTATCCAAGGTAGATGTTTGTAAACATTGAACTCATTATTTGGAACGTTTCCATTTCATCCTGGTTGAAAGCGGAGTTTCCCGTCTCAGTCTACCGGGAGTTGACTCTTGGTGGGGGGAAGTCGTGTAAGGGGGAAAACTCCATTGTATTCATATACTGCTTCACATGAGACACCTGCCGCCCTCGAGATCAGTTCGACACCTTCTTCAGTTGGCGATTCATCGCCCATTCCACATCTTCGAGCCTGTTTCAACAGAGAGTACCTGATCCCTGATCCGGAACAAGACAGCAGTGAGCTCCCACGACTTGATGCAAGCACTGCTTCCACTCTCTCCACTCTGGCTGGCTGTTGTTATTGCGTGTGCTTTTGTGTTTTGTAAATACTGGGTTTTTGCCCATATTATTGGTGAGAGAAGTTCATTAAATCTCTTTACTATTTTTCTGTTGTTTTACCTGTCACCTGCTCATGGTTCTCACCCTACATTATTTAGCTTGGGCGTTCCTGGATCTGTGGAGTCGTCTCCTCACAAGTGGCGTACCTCGCCAGGATTCCCAGCAGTGTAGTGTGCCGTGGGTTTGGTGGTGGACAGGTAAGGTGCCGTGAGCGCACAAGTTGTTCAAAATTGTTTTGTGCTGCTACTACACTCACTAGTGTGAGATGCGGGAGTGCTCATGACAGTGTTAACTGTGGTTTGAGTATAGATTAGGTGCAGGTTGAGAACCTTCTAATCTTCTTTCATGGTTAAGTGCAGGTTAATCCTTTTAACCACCCTTGTTCTGGTTGAGCAAGTAGCCGCGAAGGTAATCTTCCAGCTCGTGACCGTGTCTGTTACCAATTTAGCCAGCCAAGTGTGTTGGGACAAGTCAAGTCCCTCCGTTGTCAGGACGGGTACTGTTTAGGTGTTCTTTGGTTTGTTGCACTTGTTTTTTTTTAAGGTATCATTTCTAATTTAAAGGTGAATGTAGGGAAGAGTAAAGTGATGGTCTTTGAGAGAGGTGAAGTCAGTGAATGTACAGCGAGGTTGGATGGTGAGGAATTGTAAAATGTGAGTACGTTTAAGTACTTGGGTAGTGTGATAAGTAAGGATGGAGGTTTGGAGGGTGAAGTGCTTGAAAGGGTACAGCAGGGAAGAAAGGTTGCTGGTTCTTTGAAAGCAGTGATAAGAAACAGGGAAGTGAGCATGGAAGTGAAAAAGTTACTACATGACAATATTGTGATACCAACTCTAACGTACGGAAGTGTAGCTTGGACGTTGTTGGAAGGACACAAGTCAAGAGTGAGAGCCGTGGAAATGAGTTATTTAAGAGGAGCCTGTGGAGTCACATGGAGAGACAGGCTGACGAATGAGGATATAAAGGAGCGTTGTGGTGTTGATGTGGATGTGATAGGAAGCGTTATGAGGAACACACTGTGGTGGTTTGGCCATGTGGAGAGGATGGAGGGTCAAAGACTGACGAAGAGAGTGTATGTGAGTGAGGTGGAGGGGGAAAGAGGGAGGGGGAGGCCGAGGATGAGATGGAGAGATGGGGTGGAGAGGTATATGAGAGAGGGGGGTGTGAGTTGGGAGCAGGGGAGTGAAATGGCGGGGGACAGGGCGACTTGGAGGCGATTTGTTTGTGGCCACCCCAAAGGGGATTGAGGCGTCTGGCAATAGATAGATAGATAGATCATTTCTCTGTGTGTGTGTGTCTTTTGTGTGGGTTTTTGTATTTAATGGGTAGTACTTTGTATTGTCACAATGTATAAGTTTTCTACTATCGAAGAACTCAGGGTTCAGGTTGAAAGTCCTGGGTTAAAAGGGAGTGATGTGTATCAATTTGTCCTGACACAGCAAGCATTTGAGAGAGATGAAAGACCCAAAGAGCGTGAAGAGAAAGAGAAGGAGCGAGAGCGTGAAGGGAAAGAGAAGGAGCGAGAGCGTGAAGAGAAGGTGAAGGAGCGAGAGCGTGAAGAGAAGGAAAAGGAGCGAGAGTGTGAAGAGAAGAGGGAGCGAGAGCGTGAAGAGAGGGAGAAGGAGCGGCAGTTTGATCTGGCAAAACTCGGGTTGACCAAACAGTCAACAGACTCTCAACAACAGCAGCCGGGCCAATTTGTGACACTACCTAACCTCCCTGTCTACAATGAAGGTGAGGACATTGCCTCCTATCTGACTAAGCTTGAGAGAATAGCTCGACTATTGAGAGTGGATGAAGATTCTCTCGCTATTAGGTTGGGGAGCTCATTAACCGGGGATGCTGCTGCATTATATTCCACTTTTGACACTAACACCATTAGTGACTTTTCACTCCTTAAGAAGGCACTACTGACTGGCTTTGATAAAACGCCTGAACGTTACCGACTGGACTTCAGAAACAACAATATCAAATTCTGAGAGAATTACCGGCAGTTCACGACCCGCCTACAACAGCTTTTCGATCCCTGGCTGGAAGACTGCAAGGTTCCCCCAACATTCAAAGACCTTCGTGAGTTTATGGTTCTAGATCAATTTCTGGCCTCCCTCCTCCCAGACATCCGCCTTTTCATCAAAAAACAACAGGTCTCGGACCTCAAGACAGCAGTGGAGAAGGCCAATGCTTGGGCATCTGCACACAATGCTTACCCGAAGCACACCTCCACCAGTTCCTCAGGAAAGTCTTCTGCCTCACACAAGAAGCTCATGGGTACTAGTCCCAAACCTTCACAAGCCACAACCACCTCCTTCCTTTCCACCCCAAAGAACACATCTCGGTTGAAGTGTTACAACTGTGGGGAAGAAGGCCATCTTAAGGCTCGCTGTCCACGGAACCCTCGTGCTTTTAAGGATGAAGCAGTAGATCAATCAAAACACAAGGTAGGATTTTGCATGAATGACCGTACCGTGCTTTTAAGGATGAAGCAGTAGTTCAATAAAAACACAAGGTAGGATTTTGCATGAATGACCGTACCCCTTTGGATTTTTCTGTTACAAGCACTATTAACGGCTCTTGGACCTCGACCATCATCAGGGACACTGGCTGCAACACAGTCATAGTGTCTGAAGAGGCAGTTCCCGACGCCGACGTTTCCTCGTGTCCCAAGGTACAAGGGGCGGGTTAGCGAGTTCCCTGTTGTTCGCTGTTACATCCGCTGCCCGTACTACGAGGGATGGGTCAACGCAGTAAGAGCTCCAATGAAGCGCTCTAGCATACTTGTAGGTAACATTCCTGGGGCACGGGATCCTAACAATCCATTACCTGATGATCCTCCTGTTCTTTCAAACTCCACCTCTGGTAGAATCTCAAGCCAAGACGAACACACCCATCTGCCACCGTGTGAAGGCATAGCCAATCCACCCCCTGCACAGGAACCCTGTTCTGTCCAGAACCAAGTGAACGTGGTCCAGACTCGAAGTGGTAGTGTGAAGCGAGTCCATCCACTGATACTGCCAGAAATGCAGCCTCTAACTCTGACTCCAGAAGAATTTGGTAGTCTGCAAGAATCTTGCCCCACTCTAGCAGGACTTTGGGACAAGGCCAACTCCAGCGAAGTGGAGAGATCCAAGGATGGGTCATCATTTCAGTATCTCCGGTCCGATGGCCTACTATACCGTAAATGTATCTCGTCCAAGCACCCTGAGAAGGTAGGTAAACTCTCCCTTGTTGTCCCTAAAGATTGCTGGCCTGTTATTTTGTCTGTTGGACACGAAAATCCTTTGGCTGGTCATTTTTCGCACAGAAAGACCATCATGAAAATAGCCGATAAATTCTTCTGGCCAGGTATGGGCGTGGACATTCGGGATTTTTGCAGTTCTTGTGATGTATGTCAAAGAATGTCATCAAAGGGCAGAGTTAGACCTGTCCCTCTACAGCCTCCCCCTATAATAACCGAACCATTTTCCAGGGTAGCCATCGACCTGGTCGGACCTCTATCGCCTCCCTCGTCAGAAGGGCACCGATACATTCTCACCCTCATCGACTATGCCACCGGATTTCCGGAACCTGTCCCCCTTAAATATGTTGACTCAATCTCCGTGGCTCCCGGGTTGGAATTCCAAGGGAGATATTATCAGACCAAGGTACGCAGTTTACTTCCCAACTTATGGCACAATTGCATAAGCTCCTGGGTGTCGAGCCATCTTTTACTACTCCTTTCCACCCCAGTGCGAACGGCCGTGTTGAGAGGCTACATGGCCCCCTGAAAGCGTCCCTACGCAAGTTATGCACCGAAAAGCCTCGTGAGTGGCACCGCTATCTAATTCCCACCATATTTGCCCTCGGGGAGATCCCCAGTGACAGGACTGGATTCTCTGCCTTCGAACTGCTGTATGGAAGATCAGTCGGAGGACCACTGTCAGGACTTCGTGACCTATGGGAAGATCGCAGTCTCCTGGACGACGATCGGTCCTCTTTTAGATAATAGAGTTTCAGGATAAGTTGGCTGAGACGGCGAAGATTGCTGCTCAGAACGCAGAGGTAAGCACTTCTCGATATAGGGCATACTTTGATGTGAAGTCCCAAGACCGTCAGTTCCAGCCTGGCGATGAGGTGCTTGTTTTACTGCCCAGTGACACTAGCAAAATCCTAGGTGCCTGGAAAGTTCTTTACAAGGTATTAGAAAAGAGAGGTAAGGTCGATTATCTCTTTGAATGACCCAGAGGTCCAAAGTTGTATCATGCTAATTTACTTAAACACTACTTTCGTCGTTCCCAGGTCAATTTCGCTGAACTGCTTGATGAAGTCGCTCCTAAGGATGAGGAAATGCCAAACGAGGATGAACTTGCTTGCAGAGAGGATCAAGAGGACGAGTATTAAAGACTCCCAGTGACACCCGATGGCAAGGTCGACGGAGAATATTTGAAGCCGCAGATCAATCCCAACCTAGATGAAGAACAACGGGCTACCTTACTTAAGCTTATCCATGAATATGATGACATTTTTTCAGAAGTTCCTGGATGTACATCTACCATTGAGCATGACATCATCCTCACTAATACCAGTAGAATTCAAGCAAAGGCCTATCCAGTCCCCGTCCGTCTCAAGCCTTACTTTGAAGAGGAAGTCAATAGACTTTTTGTAAAAGGCATCATCAGACGGTCATCATCGCAACACTGCTCCCCAGTTGTAATGGTACGTAAGCCTGACAGCTCTTACCGCATGGCCATCGACTATCGTCGCCTAAATGCAGTCACTGTTTTCCACGCAGAGCCCTGTTGTAGTATTGAAGAAGACTTGTACGAATTCTCTGGGGCCAAATTCTTCTCTGAACTAGACTTGTGCAAGGCATATTATCAAGTCCCCTTATCTGACAGGGCCAAACCTTTAACAGCCTTCCCCACACACCTTGGTCTCGTGGAGTTCTGCCGCCTCCCTTTTGGGCTCGTCACCGCATGCGCTACCTACATCCGTCTTATGCGCATTGTCCTCGCAGGCCTCCCCAATGTTTCTTTTTACATCGATAATGTCTTTATTCCTCAGAATGGATCCAGCACTGTTCCACCCTTAAAGCTGTGTTCGACAAGATTAGGACCCATGGCCTTACCCTCGAGAGCATAAAGTGCCACTACGGGTTCCCAACCATCCAGTACCTAGGTTTCATTCTCGGTGAAGACCATCTACAACCTTAGCCCAGCAAGGTGGAGGCTTTGTGCCACATACCTCCTCCACCAACAAAGCAGCTTTTACGTGGATTCCTTGGTATGGTGAATTTTTACAAAGTGTTTATTCCACAGGCTGCTAATTTCACTGCACTCCTGACGGACTTGCTAAAGAAGACGGTTAGAGAGCCTCTGCCCTGGACAGGTGAGTTGGAAAACTGCTTTAATCACCTAAAGTTTGTGTTGTCCTCCAGCCCGGTACTGCGGCTCCCAGACGCCAGCCTCACCTTTGTTCTCCGGACTGACGCATCCAACCGAGGTCTAGGGGCCGTTCTGCTTCAATATCATCTTGGCTGTCCTCATTCCGTTGCGTATGCAAGTCGAAAGCTTCTTCCACGAGAGATCAGATATTCCACCATACAACGTGAGTGCCTTGCAGTGGTTTTTGGTATCCTGAGATTTGATTACTACCTTCGAGGACGAGAGTTCATCCTCGAGGTAGATCATAAGCCCCTCATCTACCTCCAGACATTCAAAGGAAAAAATGACAGGCTCCTGCGTTGGGCTCTTAGTCTGCAGGCATACAAGTTCCGCTTAGTCCATGTAGCTGGGGCAGACAACATTGGTGCCGATCTCCTTAGTAGAGTCTAGTTTGCTGTAATACCAATCTCGGGTGACTTGTGTATCTCGCTTAGTCAGTTTGACGTTTGTGTTCAATATTCATTCTAATTTTGTACAGTAGATTTAACAAGAATTTTGCCGATTTTAATGTTTAATTCTTGACGGTCTGAAAATAATGGACATGGAAGGAAACTGATGAATGTTAACTTGCTTAGTTGTAAAGAAGACTGTTATTTGGAACGTTTCCATTTCATCCTGGTTCAAAGCGGAGTTTCCCGTCTCAGTCTACCGGGAGTAGACTCTTGGTGGGGGGAAGTCGTGTAAGGGGGAAAACTCCACTGTATTCATATACTGCTTCACATGAGACACCTGCCGCCCTCGAGATCAGTTCGACACCTTCTTCAGTTGGCGTTTCATCGCCCATTCCACATCTTCGGGCCTGTCTCAACGTTTCAACAGAGAGTACCTGATCCCTGATCCGGGACAAGACGGCAGAGAGCTCCCACGACTTGAAGCAAGCACTGCTTCCACTCTCTCCACTCTGGCTGGCTGTTGTTATTGCGTGTGCTTTTGTGTTTTGTAAATACTGGGTTTTTGCCCATATTATTGGTGAGAGTTCATTAAATCTCTTTACCATTTTTCTGTTGTTTTACCTGTCACGTGCTCATGGTTCTTACCCTACATTATTTAGCTTGGGCGTTCCTGGATCTGTGGAGAAGGGAAGTGAGAGGTATTCGCTCTCGTGTTCTAACAAGGATCCCCATGTATAATAGTTCTGAATTACTTCTAAAGCGTATGCTTTTACCATAATAGAACTTGTACCATTTGTTTTTCGTTATCATTAAAATGAAAACAAAGTCACAAATGACCTTTTTGCTAGCCTAAAAATCCAAAAATCTCCAGGCGACATTCATACACTTTATTCAGGGTTCCTTCCACCTGCATTTTTTTTTTTTTTTTTTGTACAGCTGATGGACTATATTTCTATAGAGATGAAGAAAAAAGTTATAAATCGTAAATGATTATATATCTCTGAAATGCGATAGTGTTTATGGTTTCTCGTATTAATTATTGCGTGAGGGTCAAAAGCTCGTGAATATTCCTCTTCACCAGTTATCACTGTTTCATGATTTTACCTAATGAAATGTGGTCAGTGGTGTAACACAGACCTTCATAATATACAAATATTTTTTTTTTTTTTAATTATTCAATCGGGAGTCGATGTAATTTTTAAGTGCTTCTAATGAGGATGAAAAAGATGAACTTTCTCATTCAAAATTACTTGCTTGTGTTTATGACCCTCATATGAATCATACTGCTCTTAAACACCTCAGATGCACGCTCTTTTTACTTGTCGATCGATATCTTATTATACAGTATAGTTCTTAAATGTGATTTTTTTCACCTCAAGAATGTCTTTTGAGTGTTATTAATAATTAGCAGCTTTACAAAATCAACTGAGTACATTTCTGAGAGTTTCATATTAACCGATTTCGCCCAAAAAAAAGTTTATACAGCCATCATCCCTGTGTTTTGACCTACCAAAAAAAAAAAAAAAAAAGGAATGTTATCAGCAGTAACAGCCTCACAATTGGGATTGCTTTTTATAAACAAGTGAAATTTAAAATCTAGATAATCTCAACACGACGGACACAGTTCAGGCCGACGCTCCTGCAACCTGATCATTTTAAATCCATCATGAACAATAAAACTGCGTATATGAAGAACAAAGTAATGTATATAACTTATATCTCAGTACGGCTGTGTATTTACATTTTCGTAATAATATGTGTCTGACACTCACTACCTATATAGTTTTCGTTTAAACGTGTTATTAGCTTCCGGAGTTATTTTACCTTGGTGAATATGGATAACAATATCACCCAATCCGTCATATTTGGAAAATACTCTAATTTTTTAAAATATGATCACGAGACTCAAGATGCCACTTTAAAGCCCTATTTAAACAGATGAAATCAATATCCGTCATATCTCTAAATTTTCAAGCTGTTAAACGCCTGTAATCTACCGACTACTCTTAGGGCTTAAGCTCGAATGATAGCTTTCTTTACGTATGAAAAGATTTCATCCCACGTTATACATCATTTAGATTATAAACATATTTTTTTTCCAAGACGGAATTTTTTCACCTTCAGTAATGCTTTCTGAATTTTAGGTTCAGTTGGGAGTGTTTCCACCGAATTTACAGTGCGTTGGTGAAAGTTGCATATTTAATGTTTTTGCCTTCATTTATGAGGTTTTTAGGTTCCTCATATATAATAGTTCTAAATTACAAGTAAAACGAAATGTTTTTACCATAAAAGAACTTGTATCATTTGTTTATCCTGAAGTTACCATTAAAATGAAAAAAGTCACAAGAGACCCTTTTGCTAACGTAAAAATCCAAACAATCGCCAGACGACATTCATACACTTTATTTAGTGTTCCTTCCACCTGCATTTATTTGTAGCAGTGATGGATTATATTTTTACGGATATGAGGAATTAAGTTATAAATGATAAATGATTATACAGTTTGTCTCGATATTCTGATAGCGTTTATACTTTCTCATTGATCTTCATGTGAGAGTCAAAAGGTCATTAATATTCGTTTTCACGAGTTATAACAGCTTTAAGACGTTTTACCTAAGGAAATGTGGCTAATGGTGTAAGACGAACCTTCATAATGTGCAAATATATATATATATATATATATATATATATATATATATATATATATATATATATATATATATATATATATATATATATATATATATATATATATATATATGTATTTTTTTTTTTTACATTTAATCATGAGGTTCGACGTGATCTGAACGTGCTTCTGCTGCAGATAAAAAAGAATACTAAATTTGTCGCCCGTTTTGGTGACCCCCACATCAGTTAAAACTTATTATTCGTGTTACCTCGTATATCAGCTATCTTTACATGCCAAACAGCATCTTGTTATATTTTTCCTGAAAGTGATTTTATCACCCTCAGAAATATATTTTGGGTTTTGGAAATAATTGGGTGTGTTTCCCAATCAAGCTGTTCACATGTCTCTAAGCCACCGAAACTATTTGGGCTAAAACTCCTCAATTACCCATCGTCTTTACCTATGAATCGATGTCATCCTCGATGATATATCGTCTAGCCCTGATACCATTTTTTTTTTTTTTTTTTTTCAGGTGTAATTTTTTTACCCTTAGAAATGTTTTTTTTTTTTTTTAATTTTACATAGAAATGGGAGTGTTTTTTTACTGTTTTAGAGTACACTTGTTGAAGTTGCATATCTAGCAATCTCGTCCTAAATTATGCGGATTTTAGGATCCCTCAAGTATAACAGTTTTGAATTACACCTAAGCGGCTGACGTTACCGTAACAGAACTTATAACATTTTCTTATCCTCAGGTTGGCAGTAAAAACGAAGAAGTCATAAATGACAATCTTTCAAACGTAAAAATCAAAATCTCCAAACAACAGTTCAGTCAGTGTTTCTTCAACCTGCATTTTTTGTAGCTGTCGTACAGTATATATCTGCTGATGAGGAATAAAGATATAAACGGTAATTAATTATATATCTCGGTATTGCGATAGTGTTCATACTTTCTCGTATTAATTCTTGCGTGAGAGTTAAAATGTGATCAATATTCCTTTTGACCAGTTATCACAGTTTTGAGATTTTACCTAATGAAATGTGGTCAGTAGTGTTGCACAAACCTTCATAATGTACAGATTTTTTTTTTACATTCAATGAGGAGTCTCGATGTAATAATACAGTGTTTCTGCTACGGGTAAAAAAGAAATTCTTTCCCATTCAGAATTTCTTGCTTGTGTCTATGACCCCAACAATAAACATATTGCCCTTTAACCCGTCAGATGCAAGCTTTCTTTACTTGTCAAAAGATTTCTTATGTAGATCCTAAATGTGATTTTCTCACCCTAAAGAAAGTCTGCTGTTATAAATAAATGGCAGTTTTAGAAATTCAACTTTCAGTACATTTCTGAGAGTTTGATATTAAGCGATTTCGCCCAAATATAAGTATATACTGCCATCACCCCAGTGAAATAGTCTTGACCTACCACAAAAAAGGATCTTATCAGCCGTAACAAGCTCGCAATTGGCACTACTTTTTATCCATAAATGCTTTCTGAATTTTAGGTTCCATTGGGAGTGTTTCCAGCGAATTTAGAATGCGTTGGTGGAAGTTATGTATTTAATGGTTTTCCCCTCACTTACCAGGTTTTTAGCATCCCCGTATATGATTGGGAAGCGAATGCTTTTACCATAAAATACCTCTTACCATTTGTTTTTCCTGAAGTTACAACAAAAATGGAAAATGTTACAAATGACCCTCTTCCTGACGTAAAAATCCAATCTCCAGACGACATTCATACAGATTAGCCAGTGTTCCTTCCACTTGCATTTTTTTTGTAGCTGCCATGCACTATATCTCTACGGAGATGAGGAATAAACTTATAAATGGTTATTGATTATATATCTCAGTATTACGGTAGAGTTTCTACTTTCTCCTATCGATTCTTATGTGAGAGTGAAAAGCTCCTTAATATTCCTTTTCACGAGTTATAACATCTTTGAGACGTTGTTAACAGGAGAGAGAGAGAGAGAGAGAGAGTAGCGGGTGCCTGTGAATTTTAAAGGAATGAGGTGGAGAAATGAGGTGCTCAGCACAGTTAAACAGTGATTTTTACTTTTGTTTCGGTTGGCTTTATATGCCTAAATGACTAAATGAAGGTAAATTATGAAATATAATAACTGGATGACGAAGTGATAATAGGGTCTGGCTAATGGTTGTTTGGTCCAAGGTGTGCAGTGGTAAGCCTAATTCCAGGAAACGGTCGCTGTTAAAAGTTGGATATTTTAGGTCGCACTTTTTTAAAATATTCCATGTATGTTTACAGTACGTGTATGCCCCTATGGACCTATTTTCACCCCATGAATATTTTTAGCAATGGACATTTTCACCACTCGGAGCACAATCCTCCATGGATCTATTTTCCTTAATGACTTTTTTTTTTTTTTTTCAAAGACGCCTACTTTTCTATGTAACCTATTTTCCCACGAACTAATTTTCCCCATTGATGTATTTTCTCCCCACGGACCAATTTTTCCGTCGACCTTGAATCTCTCCATGGATACAGGTTTCCTACATGGATGTATTTTTCATAAATGAGCCTATTTTCCCCATAAACCTGTTATCCGCGTGGTTATATCACCCACTGATCCGTGCAGTTGAAACAGACCTCTTAACCAACAGACGCACAATGGACCTGTTGTAACCCACTGGTATACCTACTTCAGAATAATTCCAGAATAATATCCCCTGTGGACCGATTTTCCGGACACTGAACTCTTCCCAACTCGGACATTAACTCATATCACCTAGTCCAAGTGGCCTGTTTTCCCACAATCCGTCCATCCACCTACACACCCACCCATCAACGCACATACCCACAACCTTACTCAATACAGAATGTCTCAAAAGTAGGACGACACAAACCCGTCTCTTGCCTTTCTACTAGCAGCTCCACCACCCACCCCACTTAAACAATGCACGAACCCCACTCCACCCCACTTAACCAGCCCAACAACCCTTTCCCCTCCCTCTCGCCCACCCACTCCACCTAATCCGCCTGTGAAACAACCAGCCTACACTAACCAATCCACCCACCCAGTCACCAACCGACCAACCCGCATACCATGCTCCACAAGTCAGATGACTCTCAATTCAACACACACACACACACACACACACACACACACACACACACACACACACACACGGGCGGGGTGGATTTCCTTACACGAAAGATGAGTCACCGCTTAACTCAGTCTGTCGGTAGAAAATAGTACTGGGTACTCTTTACAGGGAGTTTGCCAGGCCGTAGATAAGGGGCTTCATTCCGGCTACATACACATGATTTTATGCGATACGAGTAAATAAGGTGCTCGAGCTAAACAGGGAATTTTTCCTTTGGCTGATGAAGGAGTTTAATGCCAGGATAACGTCTCGTCGGTCATAATGAAAGATGGGTTTTATTCTGGGTAACGCCAGTTGACTATGTCAAGTAATTTGGCAGGCCGCGTAACTTCTTGCTTGTCTATGAGCCCAACATGAAACATATTGCTCTTAAACCCGTCAGATGCAAGCTCTCTTTACTTGTCAATAGATTTCTCATTATGTAGATCCTAAATGTCGATGCTATCATGTGCAACAAGTTCATAATTGGCTCTGCTTTTTATCCTTGACGTCACCGCTAAGATGAATTAAAGAAAAAACGTAAGAGACTAAGAGGACGTTAAAATTCAATTTAATCTCAACATGACAGACACACTAGTTTAGGTCGACACTCATGCACTCATTTTTTTTTTTAGACCTATCATGAACAATAAACTTGCGTGTATGAAGAACCAAGTAATGTTTATAAATTGTACATCTTAATAGGGCTTTGTATTTACTTTTAAATAATAATATTATCAAAATACCTAAACGATTTCCTTTAAAACGTTTTATTGCCTTCCGGAGTGATTATATCTTAGATAAAATGGGTAATAATATCACATGAACCGTCACACTGAAAAAGTATTCCATTTTCAAAATTTGATCAGGCTAGAGATTCAACTTTCAAACCCTAGTTATACAGATAAGAATAATATCCGTTTAATCTCTTAATCATCAAGCTATTTTCACGTCTCTTTGGGCTTAAACTCCTCAAATGCCAGCTTTTTTACCTATGAATCCATGTCATCCAACGTGATACATCATCTAGTCTTGTTACTATTTTTTTCTGAGGCGGAAATTTTTTAATCCTCAGAAATGTTTTCTGATTTTTAAATACAATTAGGAGTGTTTTCTGTAAATTTAAAGAACCTTTGTGGAAGTTGCATCTTTAGTGTTCTAGCCCTGAATCATGCGGTTTTCAGGATCGCTATTGAATAACAGTTTTGAATTACTCCTTAAGCGGATGATTTTACCGTATCGGTACTGGTACCATTTGGTTATCCGGAAGGTACCACTACAAACGAAAAAAGTCACAAATGACCCTCTTCCTAACGTAATAATCAAAATCTCCAGACGACAGTGTTCCATCTACCTGCTATTTCTTCTAGGTGTCATGCAGTATATATATATATATACGGAGATGAGGAATAAAGATATAAATGGAAGATTGACCCTTTTGCTAACGTAAAAGTTCAAACAACCTGCAGACGACATTAATACACTTTGTTCAGTGTTCCTTCGATCTGCACTTTTTTTTTTTTTCTTTTAGCAATGATGCACCATATTTCTACGGAGATGAATAAAGTTATAAATTGTAAATGATTATATATCTTGGTATTGCGATAGTTTATACTTTCTCCTATTAATATTTGTCTGAGTCAAAAGCTCATCAATATTCCTTTTCACGAGTTATTACAGATTTGAGGAGATTTAACGTAATGAAATGTGGTCAACCTTGATAAGGCACAAATAGTTTTTTCTTTTCTTTACATTCAATTAGAGTCTCGATATAATCTTAAAGTGTTTCTACTGTGGATGGAAAGGAAAAACTTTCTCATTCAAAATTACTTGCTTGTGTCTATAACCCCAATATGAAACATATTGCTCTTAAACTCCTCATATGCAAGCTCTCTTTACTTGTCAATCGATTTCTCGTTATATATTTCCTATATGTGATTTTTTCACCCTCAGGAATGTCCTCTGACATTGACAGTTTTACGAAATGAACATTGAGTACATTTCTGAGAGTTTCATATCAAGCGATTTCGCCCAAAAGTAAGTTTATAAAGCAATCACCCCAGAGAAATTATTTGACCTATCAAAGAAACGGATCTTATCAGCCGTAACAAAGTCACGGCCACTTTAAAGCCAATAAACTCATGTGAAGTTTAAAATCCAGCTACTCTCAACACGACACACAACAGTTTAGGACGACGTTCCTGCAACTTGATTATAAAACCATCATGAACAATAAAACTGTGTATAAGAGGAACAAAGTAATGTATATAACTTGTACATCTCAGTACGGCTGTGTATTTACTTTTTCCTAATACTATATATCTGATAGTACTTAATTAGTTTTTGTTTAAAAGTTTTATTCCCTTCCGAAGTTATTTTACCTAGGTTATTATGGATAACTACACCACCTGATCCGTCATATTGAGAAAATATTCCATTCTTTAAATTCGATCACGAGGCAGATGATGCCACTTTAAAACCCTGTTTATACAGATGAAATTAATATCCGTCATATCTCTAAATTTTCAAGCTGTTTACACGTCTCTAATCCACCGACACCCTTATGGCTTAAGCTTAGGTGATAGCTTTCTTTACATATGAAAAGATTTCATCTTACGTAATACCTCATTTAGATGTTTTTTTTTTTTTTTTCCCCGAGACGGTATTATGATGATTGGATGATGGATGACGGATGATAATTTTTCACCCTTTGAAATGCTTTTTGAATTTTAGGTTCAGTTGGAAGTGTTTCCACCTAATTTAGGGTGCGATGGTGGAAGATGCACATTTATTGTTTTTGCCCTCATATGTGAGGTTTTTAGGTTCCCCACGTATAATAGTTCTAAATTACCTGTAAAGCGATTGCATGTACCATACAAGAACTTGTAACATTTGTGGATCCTGATGTTTTCACGAAAATGAAAAAAAGTCACAAAGGCCCTCTTCCTAACGTAAAAATCCAATCAATCTCCAGGGTATATTCATACAGTTTATTCAGTGTTCCTTGCACCTGCATTTATTTGTACCAGTGATGCATTATATTTCTACGGAAATGAGGAATTAAGATTATAAATGGTAAATGATCATATGTCTCGGTATTGTGATAGTCTTTATTCTTTCTCTTATTGATGTTTGAGACAAAAACTCATTAATATTCCTTTTCACGAGTTATAACAGCTTTCAGACGTTTTACGTCAAGAAATGTGGCTTATGGTGTAACACGAACCTTCGTAATTTGCAAATATATTATTTGTTTTTACATTTAATCATGAAGTTCGACGTAATTTGAACGTGCATTTACTGAAGATATAAAAGAATACCATATTTTTTGCCTGTTTCTGTGACCCCCCACATCAGTTGAAACTTATTATCCTTTACCACCTCATATCGGTTATCTTTAGGTGTCAAAGAACATCTAGTTCTATGTTCGCTGAATGTGATTTTGTCACTAAGAAATCTCTTCTTTTTGGAAATAATAGGGTGTTTCCAAATCAATTTTCAGTACAAATGCTAAAATCGCCTATTTAGCGAATCCGCCATCACTCCAGTAAAATCGACTTAACTACCGCCAAAGAGGATGATAGATGCAACAAGTTCACAGTTGGCTCTACTTTTTAGTCGTGACGTCACGGCTAAGATGAATTAAAGAAAACAGAAAGTGAGTAAATGGAAATTAAAAATCCAGTTATCTCAACACGACACAGAACAGTTGAGGTCGACGTTCCTGTAACCTGATTTTTCTAGACCCATCATGATCAATAAACCTGCGTATATGGGGATCTAAGTAATGTTTATAAATTGTATAAGTTTATTAACTTTTTAAGAATAATATATATCTGATAATACTTAAGTAATTTCTTTTTAAACGTTTCACTGCCTTCCAGAGCAATTTAACCTAAGAAGAAATGGATAATATCAAACGAAGTTTCATACTAGGAAAATATTCCATTTTTTAATTTGATCAGAAGCCTCAAGATGCCACTATAAAGCCCTAGATATGCAAATAAAAATTATATCCGTTTAATCTTTTAATCATCAAGCTGTTTACATGTCTCTATTCCATCGAAACTTTTTGGGCTTAAACTCCTCAATTACCCATCTTTACCTATGAATCGGTCACCCTCCATGATACATCATCTAACCCTGATACTGATTTTTTGCTTTTCCAGAGGGATTTTTTTCCGCCTCATATGTTTTCTAAATTTTACATAGAATTGGGAGTGTTTTTAACTATTTTAAATTACACTTGTTGATGTTGGATATCTAGTGTTATAGCCCTAAATTATGCAGATTTTAGGATCCCTCAAGTATAACAGTTTTGAATTACACCTAGAGCGGATGATGGTATGGTAACAGAACTTACACCATTTGCTATTCCTCACGTTACCCCTATAAACGAAAAAAAAATCACAACAATCTTTCAAACGTAAAAATCAAAATCTCCAAACTACAGTTCATTCAGTGTTTCTTCAAGCTGCATTTTTTTTTTTTTTTTTGTAGCTGTTGTACAGTATATATCTATGGATGAGGAATAAAGTTATAAATGGTAAGTAATTATATATGTAGGTACTTTATCATTAATTCTTGCGTGGGAGTCAAAATTTGATCAATATTCCTCTTCACCTGTTATCACAGTTTTGAGATTTTACCTAATCAAATTTGTCAGTAGTGTAGCAGAAACCTTCATAATGTACATTTTTTTTTTTTTTTTTACATTGAATAAGGACTCTCGATATAATTTTAAAGTGCTTGTACTGCAGATAAAATCGAAAATCATCCTCATTCAAAATTACTTGCTTGTGTCTATGACCCCAACATGAAACATATTGCTCTTAATCCCCTGAGATGCATGCTCTCTTTACTTGCCAATCGATTTTTTATTATATAGATCCTAAACGTAATTTTTTCATTCTCAGGAACGTTTGGTGAGTGTTATAAATAATTGTCTGTTTTAAAAAATCAACTTTGAGTACATTTCTGGGAGTTCGATTACCCCACTGAAATAGTCGACCTACAAGAAAAACCTCTCAGCCGTATCAAGCTCACAATTGGCACTACTTTTTATCCATAAAGTCACGACAACTTTAAAACCAATAAACTCACGTGATATTTAATTTCCAGTTAATCTTATCATGACAGAGACAACAGGCCGACGTTCCTTCAACCGCATTATTGCAGATCTATCATTAAAAATAAAATTGCATATATGAGGAATAAAGTAATTTATATAACTTGTATATCTCAGTTCGGATGTATTTACTTTTTCCTAGAACTATATATCTTATACTCAGTACCTTAATAGTTTTCGTTTAAACGTTTTATTCCCTTCCGGTACTATTTTACCTTCGTGAAAATGGATAACAATATCATTGGATCCGTCATATTGTGAAAATGTTTAATTTCTTAAATTTGATCACGAGGCACAAGATGCCACTTTAAAACTCTGTCTATACAGGTGAAATCACTACCCGTTATATCTCTAAATTTTCAAGCTGTTTACA
Source organism: Coenobita brevimanus (assembly GCF_032717465.1). Classification (NCBI taxonomy): domain Eukaryota; kingdom Metazoa; phylum Arthropoda; class Malacostraca; order Decapoda; family Coenobitidae; genus Coenobita; species Coenobita brevimanus. Next base: position 13,218,491 of record NC_136996.1, read on the forward strand.
CGTTCCTAATCCACCGACACTCTTAGGGTTTAAGCTCAAATGATAGGTTTCTTTACCTAAGAAAAAATTTTATCTTATGTTATACCTCAATTAGATTGTCATTTGTTTTTTCCGAGACGGATTTTTTCACCCTCTGAAATGGTTTCTGAATTTTAGTTCAATTGGAAGTGTTTTCAGCGAATTTAGTGTGCGTTGGTGGAAGTTACATATTTAATGGTTTTTCCCTCACTTATCAGGTTTTTAGCATCCTCATGTATTATTGTTCTAAATTGCTTGTGAAGCGAATGCTTTTACCTTAAAAGACCGTTTACCATTTTTTTTATCCTGGTTACCACTAAAATGGAAAAAGTCACAAATGAGGCTCTCACTGACGTAAAAATCCAAACAATCTCCAGACGACATTCATACAATTTATTCAGTGTTCCTTCCACCTGCATTTTTTGTAGCTGTCATGCACTATATATCTACGGAGATGATTAATAAAGTTATAAATTGTTATTGATTATATATCTCAGTATTGCGATAGAGTTTATAATTTCTCGTATTGATCTTTATGTGAGAGTCAAAAGCTCATTAATAATCCTTCTCGTGAGCTGTAACAGTTCAGGCGTTTTACCAAGAGAAATGTGGGTTAGTTGTAAGACGAACCATCTTAGTGTGTAAATATATTATATATATATTTTTTTTCATTCAATCATGAGGTTCGACGTAATTTGAACGGGCTTTTGCTCCAGATATAAAAGAATACAAAATTTCTCGCCTGTTTCAGTGACCCCCAAATTAGGTGAAACTTATCACCTCAGATACCTGCTATCTTTGTGTCAATCAGCATCTTGTTATATGTGTCCTGAATGTGATTTTATGATTCCCAGAAATATTTTCTGTTTTGGAAAAAATTGGGTGTGACCATAAATTTTGAGTACTTATATGAAAATCGCACATTTAGCATTGCGACCAAATTTTAGTTTATACAGCCATAACCAGTAAAACCGACTTAACTACCCTAATAGCGGTTTATATCAAATGCAACAAGTTCACAGTTGGCTCAACTTTTTATTCCTGACGTCACGGCTAGGATGAAATAAAGAAAACAAAAGGTAATAGACTGAACGGAAATTAAAACTCGTTATTCTCAAAACGACACACGCACAACACTTCAGGTCGATGCTCCTGCAACCTGATATTTTTTACCCATCATGAACAATAAACCTGCGTATATGAGGCACCAAGTAATTTTTATAAATTGTACTGTATATTGTAGTCTATTTACTTTTCACTAGTAATATATATCTCATAAAAAACACCTAAGCAATTTCCTTTTAATCGTTTCATTGCCATCCATATTGATTTTACCTAGGAAAAAATGGATAATATCAAACGAAGTTTCACACTGGGAAAGTATTCCTTTTCCTAAATTTGATCAGGAGGCTCAAGATGCCAGTTGAAAGCCCTATTTTTATAAATAAAAATATCCGTTTAATATTCATTCTCACGCTGTTTACGTCTCTACTCCACCGATACTCTTTAAGCTTAAACTCCACAAATGTCAATCTTTACCTATGAATCGATGTCATCCTCCATGGTACAGTCGACAGCAGAAGTTCGTCCCTCTCAGGGTGCGTGATACGAGCCTGTTGATCTGGGAACACTCTGAGATAGAGTTGTCAGATATGGTTTAAATGGCTAACATTAAAGAAATGTGGTCGGAGATATGTTAAGAACACATTCCCTAATGTTAACATAGAACTGCAGCAGGTGGGATAATAACGTTATTGTGAAATGTATGACTGGTGTATAAAGATTCTTCGTTACGGACACCAACGCACAAGAGCATTTGGACTGGGTTGATGTTGCCAGCAAGTATTATATGAAATATTATAGAACGTTTGCTGTCCTAAAGGTGAGGTTGCAAGAAAACATTGATTACGTCAATTACACAATAAACAAACACAGAAAGTGACAGTGCGTGTTTCGGGAGTACACGGTTTTGTTTTACAAGTTAAATCACTTCCCTTCCTGACCTCTCTCCCCACCCGTTTCTCCTCTTGCCAGTCACGCTCTGCCATCATCCACATCTTATCGCTAATGCTGAAAATTGTATGCCTGTAGGTAGAGAGTGGAAAGCAATCAATAGAAAAGTGTTAAATGAGCTTCTTCAACCTCATCGCTATGAAGTGTTATACATGAATATAAATGTTAGTAATATGAATAAATCGTCACTGTGGTGGTTAGGAGACATTACTCAACATTTATATAACACATAATTATAATCATCGTTAATACAGTGCTCCAAATACACTCCCTCTCCACCCCCTCGCAGTCTCCTGTCTCCCATCCACTATCTCCATCACTCCTCCCCCCTCCCTTCCCCACCCCCTCTTCCAGTACCCTTTGTTTCTAGCTTGCAACACTCCGAACCCCTTCCCACGGTTTTATTGTACTGATCCTGCTGAACTTCATTTACTAGTTATTTCAAATGTCTGTTCTCTTCCCCTTTATTTTTGTCTCAGGAACCGAACAATATAACGACGTTTGGATTATGTTTTTGGGTTGTATTCTGTAACAGTGTGTATTATTATTATATTGACAGTGGCGGTCAAAAGGCATTTACTGTTCAAAGAACAGTAGTCAGTGCTTCAATTTTGCCATTAGTTTATTACTCCTCCTCCGTAGCCATTAATCTCTTGCTTACACATATTTTTATTCTTTAGTCCTTGGTACTGAACACTGACAGTTACGATGGACATTTTGTAATATAAGTAATCTGGTTACTTGTGTGTATTGCAGTTGGCTATATAACGGGCATGAGTATTGTATTTATAATGTCACTACAATTATGACAAATACCTGTATATGATAACTGTATTCAAACCATGAATAACCGATCTAGTTAGAGAGGCGAAACGAAGCAGGGTATACTAAACAAAACCTTGGAGAGGGGTTGGGGTATTGAGGGAGAGAAACAAGGGGTACTGATAGAGGGGGGGAAGGGAGGGGGGAGGAGTGATGGAGATAGTGGATGGGGGAGAGGAGACTGCGAGGGGGAGAGGAAGTGTATTTGGAGCACTGTATTAACAATGATTATAATTATGTGTTATATAAATGTTGACGAGTAATATCTCCTAACCAACACAGTGACGATTTATTCATATTACTGACATTTATATTCAAGTCATGTATAACACTTCATAGCGATGACGTTGAAGAAGCTCATTTAACACTTTTCTATTGATTGCTTTCCACACTCTACCTACAGGCATACGATTTTCAGCATTAGCGATAAGATGTGGATGATGGCAGAGCGTGACTGGCAAGAGGAGAAATGGGTGGGGAGAGAGGTCAGGAAGGGAAGTGATTTAACTTGTAAAACAAAACCGTATACTCGCGAAACACGCACTGACGTAATCAATGTTTTCTTGCAACCTCACCTTTAGGACTGCAAACGTTCTATAATATTTCATATAATACTTGCTGGCAACATCAACCCAGTCCAAATACTCTTGTGCGTTGGTGTCCGTAACGAAGAATCTTTATACACCAGTCATACATTTCACAATAACGTTATTATCCCACCTGCTGCAGTTCTATGTTAACATTAGGGAATGTGTTCTTATCTCCGACCACATTTCTTTAATGCTAGCCATTTAAACCATATCTAACAACTCTATCTCAGACAGTGTTCCCAGATCAACAGGCTCGTATCACTCACGCTGAGAGGGACGAACTTCTGCTGACGACTGTACATCATGATACTGATTTTTTTTTTTTTTTTCCGTGGTGGAATTTTTTCACCCTCAGAAAGTACTTTCTAAATTTTTATTTTTTTTATAACTATTTTAGAGTTCACGTTTTGAAAAAGCATAGCTAGTGGTTTCCCCCTTAATGATGTGGATTATAGGATCCCTCAAGTATAACAAATTTGAATTACTCCTAAAGTGGATGATGTTACCGTTTCACAACTTTCACCATTTGCTTATCCTCGTTACCAGTATAACCGAAAAAAGACACGTGACAATCTTTCAAAAGAAAAAGTCAAAACCCCACGACAGTTCATTTGGTGTTTTTTCAACCTGCATTTTTTGGTAACTGTCATACAGTATATATCTATGGATGAGGAATAAGGTTATTAATGGTAATTGATTATATATCTCGGTATTGCGACAGTTTATACTTTCTCCAACTAATTTTTATGTGAGTGTAAAGCTCATCAATATTCTTTCTCACGAGTCATGACAGTTTTGAGAGATTTTACCTAATGAAATGTGGTCAATGGTGTAACACAAACCTTCATAATGTACAAATATTCATATTTCTTATTTTTTTTCTTTAATCATGTCTCGATGTAATTTTAAAGCGTTTTTGCTACGGATAAGAAAGAAAATCCTTTTCAAAGTTACTTGCTTGTGTCTATGACCCGCACATGAATTGAAACATAATGCTCCTAAACACCTCAGATGTAAGCTTTCTTTAATTGTCAATCGATTTCTTATTTTGTATTTCCTAAATGTGATTTTTTTTCTATCTCAGAATAACGTTTGAGTTTTGTAAATAATTGGGAGTTTTAAAAAATCAAGTTTGAGTACATTTGTGTAAGTTGCATACTTAGTGATTTAACAAAAACATAAGTTTATTGAGCCATCACCTCAGTAAAATAATTTTGACCTACCCCCAAAGCGGATGTTATCAGACGTAACAAGTCCACATTTGGCACTTATTTATAACCTTGAAGTCACTGTTAAAATGAATTAAATAACAAGTCAATGAACTCATCGGAAAATAAAAATCCAGTTAATCTCAACAAGGCAGACGCAACAGTTGAGTCCGACGTTCCTCCAACCTCATTATTATAGATCCAACATGAACAATAAATCTGCGTATATGAGGAATAAAGTGATGTATATAACTTGTATATCTCAATTCGTCTGTGTATTTACCTTTTCCAAAAACTATATATCTGATACTCAGTACCTAACTAGTTTTCGTTTAAGTTTCATTCCCTTTCGGAGTGATTTTACCTTGGTGAATATGGATAACAATATCATCCGATCCGTGGCATTGGGAAATATTCCATGTCAAATTTGATCACGAGGCTCAAGATGCCACTTTAAAGCCCTGTTCATACAGATGAAATCAATATCCGTTATATCTCTAAACCTTCAAGCTGTTTACACGTCTGTAATCCACTGACATTCTTAGAGCTTAAGCTCAAATGATAGCTTTCTTTACCTATGAAAATATTTCATCACGTTATACATCATTTAGATTGATACTTTTTTTTCCGAGACGGAATTTTTTCACCCTCAGAAATACTTTTTGAATTTTATGTTCAATTTGGGAGTTTTTCCAGCGAATTAAGAGTGAGTTGGAAGTTACATATTTAATGTTTTTGCCCTCACTTATCAGGTTTTTAGCATTCCCATGTATAATTGTTCTAAATTGCTTGTGAAGCAAATGCTTTACCATAAAAGACCTTGTACCGTTTGTTTATCCTGAAGTTACCACTAAAACAAAAAAGACACAAATGACCTACTTCCTAACGTAAAAATCCAAACAATCTTCAGACGACATTCATATAGTTTATTCAGTGTTCCTTCCACTTGCATTTTTTTTTTTTTTAGCAGTTATGTACTATATTTCTACGGAGATCAGGACTAAAGTTATAAATTGTAAATGATTTATATCTCTGTATTGCGATATTGTTTAGACTTTCTCTTGATTTTTGTGAGAGTCAAAAGCTCACATGGTGTAAGACGAAGTTCATAATGTGGATATATATATATATATATATATATATATATATATATATATATATATATATATATATATATATATATATATATATATCCAATCATGGGGTTCGAAGTAAGTTGAAAGTGTTTCTACAACAGATTAGCAAGAAGACTGTTTCTGCCTGTTTCGGTGACCCCCAACATCAATTGAAACATTTTTCTTAATCACTTCATATACCAGCTATCTTTACGTGTCAATCAGCATCTTGTTATGTTTCCTAAATGAGATTTTATTGCTCAAACATATCTTCTGAGTTTTGGAAATAAATTGGTGTTTCCCACTCAATTTTGAGTAGATTTGAGGAAGTCGCATATTTAGTGATTCTACTCAAAAATTAGTGTTTACAGCCATTATTCCATTAAAATCGACTTATCTACCCAGAAAGCCGATGCTATCAGAGACAACAAGTTCATAATTTGCTTTGCTTTTTACCCTTGTCGTCACCGGTAGGATGAATTAGAAAGAAGTTGAGACCAATAGGAAATTAAAAGTTAATATCAACTTGACAGACACACCGGTTTAGGTCGACACTCGTGCAACCTTTTTTAGACCCATCAAGAACAATAACCTTGTGTATATGACGAACCAAGTAATGTTTATATATCATATAGCTCAGTAGAGCAGTGTATTTACTTTTAAAAATAATATCCTTTTAATCTCAATTATAAACTCTTTGGGCTGAAATTCTTCAAATGGCAGCTTTCTTCACCTATGAATCCATGTTATCCTGCGTGATTCGTCATCTAGCCTTGTTAGTGGTTTTTTTACAAGGCGGAATTTTTTTACCCTCCGAAATGTTTTCCGAATTTTAAATTGATCTAGGAGTGTTTTATGTATTACAGAACCTTTGTGGAAGTTGCATTTTTATTGTTCAAACATTTAATTATGCGGCTTTCAGGATCGCTCACGTATATCAGTTTTGAATTACTCCTTAAGCGGATGATTTTATTGTAACGGAAGTGGTAACATTGGAAGGTACCAGTAGAAACGAAAAAAAAAATTACAAATGACACTCTTCCAAACATAAAAATCAAAATCTCCAGACGACAATAATACAGTTTATTCAGTGTTTCTTCAATCTCTAATTTTTTGTGGGTGCCATGCAGCATATATCCACGGAGATGAGGAATAAAGCTATAAATAGTAATATCGGTATATCGTTATTGTTTATACTTTCTCGTATTAATTTTTCCGTGAGGGTCAAAAGTTGATAAATATTCCTCTTCAGTTATTACAAATTTGAGGAGATTTTTCTTAATGAAATGTGGTCAATGGTGTAGCATAAACCTTCATAAGTACAATTTTTTTTTTTTTTTAACATTCAATCAGGAGTCTCGATATAATTTTAAAGTGCTTCTACCGTGGATAAAGAAGAAAATCTTTCTCAATCAAAATTACTTGCTTTTTGTCTATGAACCCCATATGAAACATTGCTCCTAAACACCTAAGATGCAGGCTCTCTTTACTTCTCAATCGATTTCATTTTATACATTCCTGAATGTGATTTTTCCACCCTGCTGAATGTCTTCTGAGTGTTATAATTGGCAGTTTTACAAAATCAACTTTGAGTATATTTCTGAGAGTTTCATATTAAGCGATTTCGCCCAAAAATAAGTTTATATAGCCATCACCCCACTGAAATAGTCTTGATCAACCAAAAAAAACGGAAGGTATCAGCCGTAACAGGCCCTCAATTGGCACTACATTTTATCCTTAAAGTCACTGCCCCCAATAAACTCATGTGAAATTAAAATCCAAATAATCTCAACACGACACACACAACAGTTATAGGGGACGCTCCTCCAACATTATTATAGAGCCATTATGAACAATAAAACTGCGTATATGAGGAATAAAGTAATATATATAACTTGTATATCTCAGTGCGGCTCTTTTTTTAAATTTCCTTATAATATATATCTGACACTCTGTACCTAAGAAGTTTTCGTACCCTGGATCACGGTCGTGGGAAATGTTACTACTGACACGGTTATGGGGTGTTTTGTACCCCTTTTTGGAAAAAAAAAAAGTAATCAAAATTTAATAAATCTGTAAACATTACAAGAAAATATTACATCTGTACTTCCTGAATCCGTTATGTTGTACTTAATAATGAGATGTTAGGTTCTTTAGGGGCTACTAAAAAAAAACTGCCAAAAATCCTTAAATTTTGTAGATGCCTACACCAAAAAATTCATTGCCCGACGAAACACCCTGGTCTTGAGAACCTCAGCTCTGAGCAGCACAGCCTCCTGGCAACATCACAGACTGAATGGGAGAGGCAAAAAAGGGCTAATTTTTTTAATGAAAAAAAAAAACTTCCGGTTAGGGATTTTTTTTTTTTTTTTTTTTTGCTCTCTATGAAAACTATATGAGATCAAAATGTAAGAACAATATTTTGAGAGGCCAATGACGAAGTTTGAGCAAGAAAAACATTTTTTTTTTTTTTTACTGTAAATGAATAATATTTTTGACTGAAAAGATAATATATATATATATATATTTGCTCTAAAAATAGGTTTTACTGTTATTTACCATTGTAACACGTTATTTATTCATTCTTTGGTTATTTTTCTTAGGTACAATTTACTCAACCCCCCCCCTACACCGCACCACGCGCGAGGATGCACAGCGACACTACCTTCCCCTACGAGCGCACACTAAGACATGAAGCTACTGAGAGACCCACCGGACTGCTCCGTATCACCACTCACTGGTCACGTAATGAAAGAGATGACGGAATCTCACACCCCACGACCGTGTTACATTTTATTCCAATCCGTCGCATTGGGAAAATATTAAATTTCTTATATGTGATCACGAGGCACATGCCCATTTAAAAATCTGTTTAAACAAATGAAATCAGTATCCGTTATATCTAAATTTTCAAGCTCTTAGGGCTGTAGCCCAAATGATAGTTTTCTTTACCTATGAAAAGACTTCATTTTACCTTATACCTTATTTAGATTGTTACTGTTTTCTTTTCCGAGACGGAATTTTCTCACCCTTATAAATGCTTTCTGATTTTAGGTTCAATTGGGAGTGTTTCCATCGAATTTAGAGTGCGTTAGAAAAAGTTGCATATTTAATGTTTTAGCCCTCATATATGAGGTTTTTAGCATCCCCATATATAATTATTCTAAATTACTTCCAAAGCTAATGCTTTTACCATAAACGACCTTGTACCATTTGCTTATCTTGAAATTACCACTAAAATGGAAAAAGTCACAAATGACCCTCCTCAACGTAAAAACCCAAACAATCTCCAGACGACATTCATACAGTTTATTCAGTGTTCCTTCCACCTGCATTTTTTGTAGCTGTCATGCATTATCATCTCAAAGGAGATGAGAAATAAAGTTATCCAAAATATATCTCAGATTTATGATAGAGTTTGTACTTTCTCGTATTGATCTTTATGTTAGAGTCATAGGCTCATTAATATTCCTTCTCACGAGTTATATCAGCTTTGAGACGTTTTACATAAGGATATGTGGCTTATGGTGTAAGACGAATCTTCAATATGTGCAAATATATTTTTTACATTCAATCATGAGGCTCGACGTAATTTGATCGAGCTTGTACTGCAAATATAAAAGAATGCTAAATTTCTCGCCCGTTTCGGTGACCCTCATATCATTGAAACTTATTATTCCTTATCACCTCAGATACCTGCTATCTTTACGTGTCAATCATCATGTTGTTATATGTTTCCTGAATGTGATTTTATCACACTCAGTAATATCTTCTTTTTGGAAATGATTGGGTGATTCCCAAGCAATTTTGAGTACATATATGAAAATTGCATATTTATTGATTTAGCCCAAGAAAAAATGTATACAGATCACTCCAGTAAAATCGACATAACTACCCCGAAAGCGGTTGGTATCAGATGCAACAAGTTCACAGTTGGCTCTGCTTTTTAGACGACGTCACGGCTGAGATGAATGAAAGAAAAAAAGGAATAGACTGAGGAAATTAAAACAAGTTAATCTCAACACGACACACACACAACACTTCAGGTCGACGCTCCTGTAACCTGATTTTTTTCGACACATCATGAACATCAAACCTTCGTATAGGAGGAACCAAGTAATGTTTATAAACTATATATTTCTTTTTATTTACTTTTCAATAGTAATATATATCTGATAATAAAGCATTTTCCTTTTAAACTTTTCACTGCCTTGCGTATTGATTTTACCTAGGAAAAAATGGATAATATCAAATGAAGTTTCATAATGGGAAAGTATTCCTATTCTTAAATTTGATCAGGAGGCTAGGGATGCCACTTGAAAGCCCTAGTTATATATAAATAAAAATATATCCGTTTAATCTCTTAATTATCAAGCTGTTTACACGTCTCTACTTCACCGAAACGCTTTGGGCTTAAACTCCTCAATTGCCAATCTCTTTTACCAATGAATCGATGTCATCCTCCATGATACATCATCCACAGTAGCCCTGAAACCGATTTTTTTTTTTTTCCGAGTTGGAAGTTTTTCACCCTCAGAAATGTTTTCTAAATTTTACTTACAATTGGGAGTGTTTTCTGCCACTTTAGGGTACAATTGTGTAAGTAGCATACCTAGTGTTTTCGTCCCAAATTATGCGGATTTTAGGACCCCTCAAGAATAGCAATTTTGAATTACTGCTAAATCGGATGATGTTACCGAACGGAACTTGTACCATTGGGTTGTCCTGAAGTTACCACTACAAACGAAAAAATTCACGACCTTCTTCATACCGTTAAAATCATAATCTGACTACAGTTCATTGTGTTTCTTCAGCCTTCATTCTTTTTGTTGTCATCAAGTATATATCTTTTGAGATGAAGAAAGTTATGTATTGCGATTGTTTATACTTTCTCGAACTAATTTTTATGAGTGAAAAACTCATCAGTATTCCTTCTCATGAGTTACGACAAATTTCAGAGATTTTACCTAATGAAATGTGGTCAGTGGTGCAGCACAAACCTTCATAATGTACAAATATTCGTCTTTTTTTTTACATCTTCATTCAAGAGTCTCGATGTAATTTTAAAGTGATTCTACTGCGGATAAAAAAAGAAAATCTTCCTCATTCAAAAATTACTTGCTTGTGTCTACGACCTCCACTTGAAATATATTGTTCCTAAACACCACGGATGCAAGCTCTCTTCATTTGTCAATCGATTTCTTCAGTATGAAGAGATATTGATTAACTTCTGATTCCCTCCTAAAAATTTATTCAAGAAAGTAAAAAGTTTCGGAATAACGAGACATATATTACATACCATTTATAACTTTATTCCCCATCTCCGTAGACATATAGTGCGTAAGAACTACAAGAAATTGAGGATGAAGAAACACAGTGAACTGTATTAATGTCGTCTGGGGATTGATATTCAGAAAACATTTCTGTGGGTTAGGAAATTCCGTCTCGGAAAAAAAAAAATCAGTAACACGGCTAAATCAGATAAACGGTAGGATAAAATCAATTCACAGGTAAAGAAGGCTGGCATTTTAGGGTTTTAAGCGCAATGAGTTTCGTTTGATTAGAGACGTGAAAACAACTTGGAAACAGAGATATAAAGGATATTATTTCTATATAACTAAGGCATCCTGAGACCTCTGACCAAATATAAAAAATGGAATATTTTCGCAGTACGATGGTTCGTGTGATATCATTATCCGTATTTGCCAATGTAAAATCTCTCCGAATAAGAGAAAATTGATTAGGTTTTGATTATCAGTTACATATTATCAGAAAATATGTATATATAGCCGTATTGAGATATACAATTTATAAACATTTCTTGGTTTCTCATATACGTTGTTTACTGTTCATGACGGGTCTATTAAGAACCAGATCGCAGGGGCGTCGACTTGATCTGTTCTGCCGTGTTGATATTAACTGGATTTTTAATTTCAGATGTCGCTTTTTTTTTTTTTTTTTTTTTTATCTTAGCAATGATTTCACGGGTAAAAGGTAATGCGAATTTTGAACAAGTACTGTTGAAATCATTCTTTGGATGTAGTTCAAAAATATTTATTGGAGTGATGGCTGTATATACATGGTTTTGTTCGACATCGTAAATATGCAACTTCTAGAAATGTACTAGAAATTGATTGCCATACACTCCCATTTATTTAGAAAACTCAGAAGACATTTCTGAGGGTTAATAAAAAATTATATTTAGAAATCAAAGAAAGAATCCAATTGACACGTAAGGAGAGCCGGCATCTGAGGAGTTTAAGAACAATGTTTCAATGAATATGATGTTCACTGACACAAGGGACAAACTTCGAATGAGTATTCCTTTTTATTTGCAATAGGGCTTTAAAATTACATCGAACCTTCTGGCAAATGTAAAAAAAAAAAAAGTACTGAACATTATCAAGGATCGCCACATTAATTTAGGTAAAATGTCTCAAGACTGTGATACCTAGGAGGATGAAATAATGATGAGTGATTCCCACCTAAAAATTTCATCGATATATGGACAACCGCAATAACGAGGAATATAATTAAATATCATTTATAAGTTTACTCCTCATGTCCGTAATCATATAGTGAAATGGAGGACGAAGAACACTGAACTGTAGTAATGTCGTCTGCCGATTGTTTGTATTTTTACGTTAGTACGAGGGTCGTTTGTGACTTTTCTTTGATAGTGGTAACTTCAGATAAGAAAATGATCAAGATGTTTTGTTACAGTGAAAGCATCCGCTCTATGAATAATCTAATATACAATAGCAGAATGCGCGCGTGTGTGTGTGTGTGTGTGTGTGTGTGTGTGTGTGTTTTGGGCAGCCAAACAAATCGCACTAAATTGGTACAAAAATCGCTAAAAATTCGCTGATGTGAAAAAACTTGGCCCCAGCACGATTGAAAAACTTTTAATGAGCGATCAAATTTTGACCAAAAAACGCCGCTCCCTGCACCCTGTCGGTTGTCGTAGCCGAGTGTTAATATCTCGGACATGGGTACGGATAACTTGTTTCATTCTAGAACTGCAAATAACACGATCATATGGTCAGCTGCAAAAAATCTAAGTGGCAACCTTAGACTAGAGCAGCACAAACGGACCATCATGGGCCCTTCCATGTCGCCTTGACGGCCGATAGTGACAACGTTGGACTAGAACAGCACTCGGATTACCTGAAATGATCGCAACGCCCGGGCGAAGCGCGAGGAAACTATTGAGAAGCACGAGGAAACGAGTGCAAAGGAAGAGAAAGCGAGAGAGTAGCTCGAGAGCCCTCCTCAAGAGCAAGAGCGGGAGGTCTTGAAGGACCCACAAGCTTTTGTAAAATCTATTGTACTTGTGATCCTAAAAAAAAAAAAAAAAAAATGCATAATTGAGGGCGAACAAGGAGCAAGTGTGAGAGGGCCCGAAGGGTCAACGAGAACTTGTAAAATCTATTGAACTTGAGTGATCCCAAAAACCGCATAACTGAGGGCGAACACACCTAATATGCAGCTTCCATAAATGTACTCTAAATCAGCTGGGAAACAGTGCCAATTGTATCTAATATTCAGAAAAGATTTATGAGGCTGTGACAATTCCGTTTCAGAAAAAAAAAATCAGTAACAAAGGTAAATGAGGTAAGACGTTGGATGAAATCGATTCACATTGAAAGAAGGGTGGCATTTTAGGGTTTTGAGCCCAAAGAGACGTGAAATCAACTTGGAAACTAAGGTTTCAAAGAGACATAAATAAAATGAATTTAAGATGATTTTTTTTTTTTTTCGCAGTAAGACGGTTCGAGTGATATTTACCAAGCTAAAATCACTTCGAGACAAATGTTTAGGTATTGATTATCAGATATACATTATTAGGAAAATAAATATACATAGCCTCACTGAGATATACATATTTTATTTCTTGGTTCCTCATGTACGCAGTTTTATTGTCTGTGACGGGTCAAAAAAATCATTTTGCAAGGAGTCATGCTCAGATTAGGGGTTTGAGCCCAAAGAGTTTCTTTAAGACATAAAAACAACTTGGATATTTAGAGATAAAACAGATATTATTCTTCTCTGTATAACCAAGTCCTTAATAAAGCACCTTGAGCCTCCTTATCATGTGTTAAAAGAGGAATATTTTAGCAGTGTGACGGTTCGGATATTATTATTCGTATTTACAAAGGTAATAATTCTTTGGAATTCAATAAATAATTTAAGGGAAAGCTGTTCAGGTATTGATTATCAGATATCCATTACTAGGAAAGAGTAAATATACAGATGTACTGAGATATACAGTTTATAAACATTATTAGGTTTCTTTTATACGCTGTATTGTTGTTCATGATGGGTGTAAAAAAAAAATCAGGTTGTAGGAGCGTCGACTTGAACTTTTGTCTTCCATGCTATGAATTGGATTTTTATTTTCCGATGAGTTGGCTTTTTTTTTTTTTTTTTTTTTATACGTGATTTCACGGATAGAAGCTAGTGCGAATTGTGAAATATGTACGGCTGATTGCATCCGCTTTTTGGGTAGTTGAAAACTATTTTACTGGTGTGATGGCTGTATAAAAATATTTTTGATGGAAATTAACTATGCAACTTTCGGAAATGTAGACAAAAGTGATTGCGATACACTGCCAATTCTTTAAAAATTAAGGACATTTCTAAGGGAGATAAAAATCACATTTAGGAGACATATACAAAGAAACCGGTTAACGCGTAATGGGAACTGGTACCTGAGGTTCTCAAGAACAATGTTTCAATTGATATGGGGTTCAGCGACGCAAGTGACAAACTTCGAATGAGAATTCCTTTTTATCTGCAATAAAAACACTTTAAAATTACAATTAGCCCCCCAAGGAGAAATTTAAAAAAAGAGTATTTGCACATTATAAAAGGTCGCGATACTCCAGAAGCCACATTTATTTAGGTAAAATATCTCAAAACTTTGATACATATTGAGAAGAAATACTGATGATCTTTTGACTCCCACCTAAAAATTTATTCATGAAAGTATAAAGTATCGTAATACGAGAAATATAATGAAATATTTAAACTTTATTCCTCATCGTAGACATATAGCGCATGACACCTACAAGAAATGGAGGATGAAGAAACAGTGAACGAACTGTTTTTATGTAGTCTGGAGGTCGTTTATATTTTTACGTTAGTACGAGGGTAATTTCTTTTAATTTTTAGAGGTAACCAGAAATAAATATGATCACGTTGTTTTGTTACAGTTACAGCATCCGTTCGTTCGTTCATTTAAGATTTCCCACACACATAGAACAGGCCGGGCCACTCATTATCCCGGTCACTGGGATTTGGGCTGGTTAAAAAAAAAAAATGTTATTAAATCCAATTGTACTGCGTAATTCATGGACAAAAACAAACTATGCAACTTCCACAAATGTACTCTAAGTTAGATGGGAAACACATCTAATATTCAGAAAACATTTCTGAGGTTGAGAAAATTGCGTCCCGGAAAAAAATCAGTAACACGTCAAAATGAGGTGAAACGAAGGATGAAATCGATTCACATTAAGAGAAGGGTGGCATTGTAGGGTTTTAAATGCAAAGAGTTTCGTTTGATTATACTGTAGACGTGAAAACATGGAAACTTAAAAGATAAAAGGAATATTTCTATCTGTATAACCAAAACTTTAAAGCGGCATCTTGAGCCATCTAACAAAATATTAAAACGGATATTTTCGCAGTACGAAGGTTCATGTGATATTCTTATCCATATTCATCAAGGTAAAATCAGTGCGATAAGAAATTGGTTAGATATTGCTTATGGGAATTATCAAATATATATATATATATATATATATATATATATATATATATATATATATATATATATATATATATATATATATATATATATATATATATATATTGATTCAATTTTTTATTTCAAGATTCCTCATATATGCTGTTCTGCTTTTCATGATGGGTAAAAAAAAAAAAAAAAATTTCGCAAGGATCCGTGCTCAGATTAGGGGTCTGAACCCAAAGACTTTTGTTTCATTAAAAAGACGTGAAAAGAACTTGGATATATAGAGATAAAGCGAATATTATTGTTCTCTGTATAACTACGGCCATAATGAGGCATCTAGTGCCTCCTGATGAAATATTAAAAATAAAATATTTTAGTAGTGTTAAAGTTCGTGCGATATAATTATCCATATTATTTACTGTATCTAGACAAAAAGCACTCCGAAAAGCAATGAATCTTTTAAAACAGGTAAATACATAGCCATTCTCAGATATATAATATATATACATTACTTTGTTTCTCATATGCGCTGATTTATTGTTCATGATGGGTCTAAAAAAATTCAGGTTGCAGGACAGTCGACAAGAACTTTTGTCTGCCGTGTTTTGATTAACTGGATTTATGATTTTCAAGTCTGACTTTTTAAAAAATCATCTTAGCCCTGACTTCACGGATATAATGTAGAATTGTGAACTAGTTACGGCCGACTGCATCCGCTTTCGGGGGAGTTCAAAACTTTTTTACTGGCTGCATAAACATGTTTTTTGTTGAAATCGCTAAACATGTAACTTCCAGAAATGTACACAAAATTAATTGCGTTACAATCCCAATTATTTAAAAACCTCAGAAGACATTTCTGATGATAAAAAAACAAAGAATCATTTTGGAAATATATAGAAAGAAACCGATTAACATGTAGAGGAGGTATATGAGGTTCTTAAGAACGAAGTGTCATATTGGATTCACCGACAAGATAGAAACTTCAAATGAGCATTCTTCTTTATCTGCAGTAGTGATACTTTAAAGTTACATCGAGGCTTCTGGCTAAATGTAAAAAAAGAGAATATTTGCACATTATAAAGGTTCGCGATACTCCATCAGCTGATTTATTTAGGTAAAATCACTTAAAAGTGTGATACATAGAAGAAATATTGATGAGCTGTCGATTCCCACCTAAAAATTTATTTTAAAAAGTATAAATCCTTAGATAGATACTGCATGACAACTGCAAGAAATGGACCATGAAGATACACTGAATGAACAGTATTAAAGTCGTCTATAGATTGTTTGTATTTTTACGTTAATACGAGGGTAATTTCTGACTCTTCATTTGTAGTGGTAACTTCAGATAAGAATATGGTCAAGTTCTTTTGTTGAAGTAAAAGCTTCCGCTTTATGAATAATTAAAAACAATTGTACCTGAGTGATCCTAAAAACCGTATAATTGAGGGCGAACCCAGTCAATAGCCCTCAATTATAAAGAGATAAAATGTAGTAAAACGTAGGACGAAATCGATGCACATTTAAAGAAGGCTGGCATTTTAGGGGTTTAGGAGCAAAGATTAGAGACGTGTAAACAACTTGGAAACAGAGTTAAACGGATATTATTTTTATTTGTATAAGAAAGGCTTTAAGGTGGCATCATGAGCATTCTGACCAAATATCGAAAACAATATTTTCGCCGTACGACTGATCGCGCCATATCATTATCCATATTTACCAAGGTAAAATTACTCCGAAAGGCAATAAATCGTATAAGATAGAATTGTTTAGGTGTTCATCATCAGATATATATTAATAGGAAAAAATATATACATAACCGTACTGAGACATACAGTTTAAAAACACTTGGTTTCTCTCATAAGCTGTTTTATTGTTCAATGATTAGTCTAAAAAGAACCGGGTTGTAGGCGCGACGAATTGAACTGCTGTCCGCTGTGTTGAGATTAACTTGATTTTTAATTTGCAATGTCTGTACTTTTTTTTTTTTTTTTAATAATCGTAGCCGTGAGTTCATGGATAAAAGGTAGTGAGTATTTTGAACTAGGTACGGCTGATTGCATCCGTTTTGGAGTGATGGATGTATAAGCATATTTTTGTGGAAATCGGTAAATATGCAGCTAACTGAGATGTACTCAAAATTAATTGCGATGCACTCCCAATTATTTACAAAACTCAGAAGGCATTTCAGAGGAAGAAAAAAATCACATTTAGGAAAAATATACAAAGACACCGACTAACAAGTAACGAGAGCTGGTATCTGAGGTGTTTAAGCACAATAAGTTTAATTTAATATGGGGTTCACCGACACAAGTGAGAAACTACGAATGAACATTCTTTTTTATCTGCAGTAGAAGAACTTTAAAATTACACTGAGCCTCCTAGCTAAATGTAAAATAAAGAATATTTGCACATTAAAAAGGCTCGCGAAAGTCCAGAAGCCACATTCGTTGAGGTAAAATCTCTCAAAGAAATATTGATGAGCTTTTGATTTGCACCTAAAAATTTATTCAAGAAAGTATAAAGAATCGCTATAACGAGAAATATAATTAAATACCTTTTATAATTTCATTCCTCATCTCGTGAGGATGAAGAGGCAATAAACTGCATCAACTTCGTCTGGAGATTGTTTGGATTTTTTCGTTAGTACGGTCATTTGTGACTTTTCATTTGTAGTGGTAACTTCACATAAGATAATCGTCAAGATGTTATATTACAGTAAAAGCTTCCGCTTTAGGAATATTTCAAAACTATTGTACTTGAGTGATCCTAAAAACCAAATAATTCATGACCAAAACACTAATATACAACTTCCACAAATGTACTCTAAATTAGTTGCAAAACCCTGCCAATTGTATATGATAGAAAACATTACTGAGGTTGAAAAAAATTGTCTCGGAAAAGAATCAGCAAGAAGGCTAGATGAGGTAAAACGTAGGATAAAATCGATTCACATTTAAAGAAGGCTGACATTTTAGGGCTTTAAGCACAAAGAGTTTCGTTTGATTAGAGACGTGAAAACAACTTGGAAACTGTATAATTAAGGCTTTAATGTGGCATCTTGAGCTTTCTGATCAAATATCAAAAAGGAGTATTTTTGCTGCACGACGGTTCGTGAGATATAATTATTCATATTTACCAAGGTAAAATCACTCCGAAAGACAATAAATTTTTTACAAGAGAACTTTTCAGACATATATTTTTTCGAAAATATACATACATGGCCGTATTGAAATATACAATTTTATAAACATGTCTTGATTCGTGAGATATAATTATCCATATTTACCAAGGTAAAATCACTCCGAAAGACAATAAATCTTTTACAAGAGAACTTTCAGGCATATATTTTTTCGAAAATATACATACATGGCCGTATTGAAATATACAATCTTATAAACATGTCTTGATTCCCCGTGTACACATTGTTATTGTTCATGATGGGTAAAAAAAAAAAAAAAATTGAGTATGAGCGTTCGCACGACTGGAGAAATGACGGACAAAAATCACATGTCCGGCAATGATTGAATGGCCTTTTTCATGCATCTTATATATTGTAAAATACGTAAATATTCTATTTCTTCTCTATAAAACAGTGCTTTGTCAATGTAGCAAGAAAAAATATAGTATTATAAAAAAAATATTTCACAGCGGTTGCAGCCTGGTGTATTGCATGTTATCTTTAACCAACAATAATAGTTGATTATAATTCATACTAACACATTAAACTCCCTGTGAGTAAGAATAAAACAATTCACTTCATGAAACCATGTCGATATTTAGTTGCTGCGTCCGGTACAACAAGTTTTCCAAGCAAATCAAAACAGTTGTGTCTTTACTCGCACTGTGACCTACTCCATCAGCTGGCTTGCTTCGTACGTCTGGCAGCGCTAGCCTTCGATACGCAGTAACATTTTAGAGTCTAATAAATATTAAACTATGGATAGACCATATTTGCCATATTTTTTACGTCAGATTATATGCGAATGTCATTATTCATACGCTTTTTTTGCTTCTTACAGTCCAAAAACAGTCATTGAGAGATACTGTCCTAACCTTCTTAGTGAAGAATACATAAATATACGAATTTTTGGGCGATATTTTGGGTGAAATAGCACAAGTAAGAGTAATTTACATTTTTTTAAAGATGTATTTGCTTAACCAATATCGTAAATATCGACCAGAAAAAGAACACTGAAGTTTAACTAAGACCCCCTTAGCCCGTCAAAGTGAAAATGAGAGTTTCTGGTGATGTCGGGGAGATTTTCCACACAGCGCGAACGCTCCTATTACCACTGTTCAGATCAGGAGTTTAAGCCCTTAAGTTTTGTTTGAAAACGTAAATATCTAACTATCTATCTATCTATCTATCTAAATATATATATATATATATATATATATATATATATATATATATATATATATATATATATATATATATATATATATATCACGAATAATATTTTCTATAATTAGGACCTTAAAATGGCATCTCTAGGCTCATGGTCAAATATTTATGATTTAGTATTTTAGCAGAGTGACGGTTCCTAGGTAAAATTACTCCGAAAGGCAATAAATTGTTTAAGGGAAAACCGTTTAGGTATTGATTATCTGATATGTATAATTAGGAAAAAGTACACACATAGCCGTACTGAGAAATACAATTTATCAATATTATACCTTGTTTCATTGTTCATGATGTCATAAAAACCAGGTTGCTGGAGCGTCGACTTGAACTGTTGTCTGCCGTGTTGAGATTCAATGGATTTTTAATTTCCGATGAGTCTATTGGATTCTTTTAATTCATCTTAGCCGTGATTTCGCGGATAAAAGGTAGTGCTAATGTACGGCTGAATGCCTCCGTTTTGATTGTAGTTCAAAACTATTTTACAACTGTGATGGGTGTATAAACATATTTTTCGTGGTCATCGCTAAATATGGAACTTACAGAAATGTACTCAAAACTGATTGCGATTCACTTCCAACTATTTACGAAACTCAGAAGACATTTCTGAGCGGGAAAAAGTCACGTTTAGTAAACAAATAGAAACACACTGACACGTAATGAGACCTGACAAGTTTCAATTGATATGGGGTTCGCCGACACAATCGAGAAACTTCGAATGAGTATTCTTTTTTTACTTGTAGTAGAAGTACTTTAAAATTACATTGAGCCTCCTGGCTAAATGTAAATATAGGAGAATATTTGCACATTATAAACGTTCGCTATACTCCATAAGGCACATTCATTTAAATAAAATCTCTCAAAACAGTGATACCTAGTAAGAAGGAGTATTAATGAGCTTTTGACTCCTAAAAGTTTATTCGAAAAAGTTTAAAGTATCGCAATAATGAGAAATATTATTAAATACATCTCGGAAGCATACTACAAGATGAAGAAAAACTGAATGAACTGTATTATTGTCGTCTGAAGAACCCCCCGTGGTGGGGGGGCTTGCGTGCCCCTGTGATTCAACAAGCCTGCCCGTGGATGTAACGACATCTGGCAGGGTCTCCCATGCGGGTAGGGTTGTGGGTGAGGGGTCTGACTAAGCGCTGCCCGAAACGTAGGTTACCCGTATGGGTCATCGGTACCGCCCTCCAGAGGGATCGCGTCGGTGCTGTCCTTAGTTGGTTGGTTGGGTGTCTGGGCTGGGGGGTGCTGGGGAAGGGGGTCTTTGCACTGGTGGAAGCGAACTTTCGCATCACGGGGTGTCCTTTAGGGGACACCCTCTGGGGACGAGGTACCCCGCTCCCATCAGACCGCGCTCGGTCCCCTCACTCCCTGGTAGGCGGTTTCCCTTGGCTCCTGGTGCCAATTCATATTTACTAGAGTGTGTATGGATACATTGAACACTTAACATTCGTGTGGTCGGTGACCAGCCACACGAGTCGGCATCAAGTGGTCACTCTCTGGCCGACGACCCTGTACCCTCCGGGTCGTCTGCCAAAACTGCGACTTTAGATGTTTCCTGCATCGAGTTATTACCTGGTGTCTTTGTGAAACACTCCTACACAAAGTATATAGTCCTCAAAACGGATGATGGTACTTCCTTCCGGAACCTGAACTGTTTTAAGATTCACAGTGGTCTGGTTACAGCATGTGGATTTGCCCCCAAGGTCTCTTTGCAGGGTGATGGTTCTCTGTTGCTAGAAGCCAAGAACGAAGAGAGTTCACGCATCCAGTCCCTAACTATGGTCGCTGATTATCCTGTATCTGCCTCTCGTCACTTGGTCCTAAATCAGTCCCGAGGGGTTGTGTATTCTCGTGACTTGATCTCATATTCTGATTCTTCCCTCTTATAGGGGCTGGCTCCTCAGGGTGTTGTAGGAGTACAGAGAATTATGAAGCAGGTTGATGGGGTTTTAACCCCCACGCCCACTCATCTTGACATTTGACCGTCTTACCTTGCCGGAGGTTATCACTGCTACGTGGTGGAAGCTAAAGGTTAAACCTTATGTTCCCCGACCTAGAAGATGCTATTATTGTCAAAGATTTGGTCACGTCCGCCGTTCTTGCAGGCGGGAAGCGTCTGGCCTTCCTGAGGTCTGTGGAAATTGTGGTGGAATTTCTCATGGTATAGGTGATTGTTAACACTCTAAATGTTTGAACTGTGGAGGAGCACATGCAGCCTCCTAAAGGGATTGCGAAGTATACAAATATGAATACGAGATCATTTCTGTCCGAACGAAGGAGAAAATTTCCTTTTCTGAGGCAAAGGCCAGGGTAAGGGAGCGGTTCATTCGCCCTGGGGTTACCTTTGCTGCTGCGTTCTCGCCATAAAACTACCCGTCAGGTGCCCCTGCCATCACACAATGCCCCATCAAATTCTCGGGGTTCTACTTCCCGGCCTTCTCGCCCGGGGGGTTCCACTGAGGGAGTGCAGCCTGGAAGCAGCTGTGCTTCCTCCAGGGAGGTGCATCCTGTCTCTGGGGGTGTCCCCTCTGCGGTGGTTCTTCCAGCGTCTGGGAGTGCCTCCCCCATCCCAGGTCCTCCGGTTCCTCCTGTGACAAACACCCGTGTCGATGCTACACTTTGCTTTGACACATCCAAAACTCCCGATGTCCTTCCTGTGCATCCTTGTCCTGACATATCCAAAAAAAAAACAGCGTCTCATACTTCTGTATCAGCTGCTACTTCCGTTCCGACTGCTGCTCCTGTACCATCTGTCCGCTCTGCTACTGTTGCTCACTCTACAGTGTGGCACTATAGTTTCTAATGCTTTAAGTTCTGGTGCAGAGATGGAGGTTGCATCTGCCAACCTCAAACGAGTGAGGAGTGAGGAGTTTTTGGGTGACTCCCCTCCTTCTTAGGTTCAAACTTCTGTACCACATGAGGATTCTGAGGGGGCTCTTCGCTCGACAACCCAGCCAGTGGTGGCGTCTGAGTCTGTGGGTGTTCATGATGGCCCTTCTAGGATTCCCGTCCCTGCCTCTTCCTCAGGTGTGGTGGGGCCTGGGTCTTTAGATACTCATAGAGCTCAGTCGCTTGCTCCCTCTGATCCGTCACCCAGCGGCCAACCTTTGGACGATTTGGTTAGGGGGGGTTCGGTTGGCCCCGAGGTGCCAGCTGAACCCTCACATGGGTGTGCGGACGGGGCACGTGGGTCTTCCAAGAAGGTCTCTGTGCTTCGGACTCTTCCTGGCGATGAGCGGGACATGTCTCGGGGTAAGGGTACTTCCACCCATGGAAACTCTAAATCTTCATTGCCTTCTCGGTTGGTGAGGCAGAGCTCCACGCCTAGGAAGAAGGGCTTTCACTCCCTTCCCAACGAGGTTGCTACATAGCTTTCTAAGTTCATAATATTTAATACTAATCACTATGGCTCAATCGGTACCAATCAGTCTTCAGTGGAACTGTAGAGGTGCCATGGCAAATTGGGAGGAATTGCAGTTATTACTCTCTGCTCTGAACCCACTGTGTGTCTTCAGGAGACAATGGTGGGGAACAGACAGTTCCCTTCCATTAGGGGGTATAAGGCCTTCCATGCATCTCCTCCTGGTGGTCACAACGGTGGATGTGCAATTTTGTGCCGTTCTAATGTCCCCTTTATTTCCTTTGAGATCCAGTCCCCCTTTCAAGTTCTAGCCGTACAGATGCACGTTGGGAGGTGCTATACCATCTGTTGTCTGTACCTTCCACCTTCCGTTCCTGTTATACGTGCTGATCTAGGAACCCTTATCAGCCAACTTCCACCCCTTTCCTACTCCTTGGTGACCTTAATGGCCGCCATCCTTTGTGGGGTGACTCACTTTCAAATCCCCGGGATGATCTTCTTGCCTCTTTGGTTGGGGATTTAGATTTGGTTGTCCTAAATGATGGAAGGCCGACCCATTTTCATGTTCAGACTGGCACGTATTCTGTCATTGACCTTACCATCTCCTCCTCTAACTGTGCCCTTGACTTTTCTTGGGAGGTTTTGGATGATCTACATGGTAGTGACCATTATCCTGCAGTGGTCCAGCCTACTCGCTCTGTTCCTGTAGCCCGTCTGCCACGCTGGTGTCTGGACAGGGCTGATTGGTCTCTCTTTGCTAACAGGGTTACTGATTTTTCAACTGTCACTGATGCCGAATGTTATTTTACTAAGTACCATTTTCTGAGCAGGGGTTCACTCTATCCCACGGACTTCTGGTGTTTTTTCCCGGAGACCTGTGCCATGGTGGAATGATGACTGCTTCATAGCAAAGGGAACTTACAAAGCAGCTGCTCGTCGGTATTTTGCCAATCGTAATGTTGATTTTCTAAAAATACAGTTTCGCAAAGCACGTGCTCACTATAGATGGGTCATGAAGAATGCTCGCCGTAACTTGTGGAGGTCGTATGTTTCTACAATTACACCTTTAACTTCATTGTCTGTGGTGTGGAAAAAGGTGCGCAAGATTTCTGGTAGGTTCTCGCCCCCCTCCCCTCCGGTGTTGCGCCTTCAGGGAGAACTTGTGTCAGCACCAGATGCTACTGCTTTTGCAGATCAATTTTACGCTGTCTCCACAAAGGATCCTTCGTAGGAATCAGGAGAGGCTGGTCTTGACTTTCGCTCTCGTGGCGGAGAGCTATATAATTTAGATTTCTGCCTTCGTGAGCTACGTGCTGCCCTTTCAGAGTGTCGTGACACTGCTCCTGGGCCTGACGATATTCCATACTCTATGCTGCGTCATCTTCCGACTGATTCACTTCAGTTTTTATTGGACCTTTTTAACAGGGTTTGGAGTGAGGGCTCTATTCCGAGGAGTTGGAAGTTGGGTATTGTCCTCCCCTTTCCCAAGCCTGGTAAAGACCATTCCCAAGTCTCCAACTATCGCCTATCACTTTAACATCATGTGTGTGCAAGCTGTTCGAAAAGATGGTCAATGTCAGGCTTATGTGGTTTCTCTCTCCGTCGCAGAGTGGTTTCCGTAAATTACGGTGCACTTCAGACAAACTTATCAGGCTTGAGGCGTCAATCTGTGAAGCTTTTGCCTCCAAGCAACAACTTCTGGCTGTGTTTTTTGACCTTGAGAAGGCTTATGACTGCCTGGCGCCATGGCATCCTCCAACAACTTCATGCCTTTGGTTTACGTGGTCGCCTGCCTGTGTTGCTTGGAGACTTCTTGACTGATCGTGTATTTCGGGTCCGTGTGGGTTCTTACCCTCTCTGCGCCACTGTGCCAGGAGGAAGGTGTCCCGCAGGGGAGTCTTAAGTGTTTCCCTGTTTCCAGTGGCCATTAATGGTATCATTGACACTGTGCCTGCTGGGGTATCCTCATCCCTTTATGTGGATGACTTAGCTATATGGTTTTCTGGCTCCCGAATGTCTGCTATTGAGCGGCAGATGCAACTTGCCTTGGACAAGATTTCTGCCTGGGCCACTTCCAAGGGTTTTCGGTTTTCCCCTTCAAAGACTGTGGCTATGCACTTCTGTAGGATGAGAGGGGTACACCCGGACCCTGATCTCCAGCTTTGTGGCAGGAGACTCCGTTGAGACGAAATTCTTGGGCCTGACTTTTGACTGTCGTTTGACATGGGTCTCACACTTGGCAAATCTTAAAACATCATGTATGAAGGCTCTCAATCTATTGAGGGTTCTGTCCCATACCTCTTGGGGTGCTGATCGAAGGACACTCTTGCATTTGTTTCAGGTATTTGTAACCTCTAAGCTGTCATATGGCTGTGAGGTATATTCCTCTGCCACAGAATCAAGACTAAAAACTCTAGATGCTGTCTATCATACTGGTCTTCGCCTTGCAACTGGGGCTTTCCGGTCCTCTCCAATTCCCAGCTTATTGGTGGAAGCTGGTGTGCCTCCCTTAGATCTACTGCGTCAGTCTGTTGCAGTACGGTGCTGGCTCCGGATTCGTCGCCTTCCAGACTCACTTGTCTGTGAGGGTGTGACGAAAGTCTTGTCTTTTGTGTTATAGTAGACACCCTCGCATGCCTCGTCCATTTGGCTACAGGGTTCAGGATATAATGGAGGGGTTTGGTCTGTCGGCAGTACTTTTCAGTCTTGTTCCGGATCCCGAAGGTTGCGCCTTGGATATTGGCCAAGGTAACTTTCTGCAGGCCTATTGCAGGTTCAAAGGATTTTGTCGCTCCTCAGTGTCTTTTAGGGTTATTTTTAGAACATTCTTCTACTCATGGTGGTTCTTTGCCTGTGTATAGTAATGGCTCTAAATCCGCATCAGGTGTTGGTTTTGGAGTGGTATTTCCCAATTTTAGCCGTCGAGGTAGTCTTCCTTTGGTTGCCTCAGTTATTACTGTGTTGTCAGCCATCGTTTTAGCCTTGAAGTTGGTGTTTGTTCATCCTGACAATTATTTTACTAATTTTTGCCACTCTCAAGGGGTGCTTTTGGCCCTGGACTCTTTTAACTCTTCCCATCCCTTAGTTTTAGCTATTTTGGAGTGGCTGTTCCTCATTCGTCGTCGGAGGAAGAGAGTGGATTTTTGCACATGTTGGTGTGGTGGGCGGATGCATTGGCCAGGGCTGCGGCTACTCAACAGCCCCCAACAGAATATCTGCTCCCTGCATCTGATCTAACACCTTACTTGCGGGACAGAATGCATGTGAGTTGGCAGAGACGCTGGGATGTTGCTCATAATAAGCTGAAAGAGGTCTTCCAGAGAGTGGTTGTGCCAAGGGTTCTCCCTTCCATGCCTCGGCGATTGGAGGTACCTTTTGCTAGGCTTCGCATTGGGCACTCGGCTTACACATGGGTTCCTGATGAGTGGCGAGATTCAACCGTACTGTGATGATTGCTTTGTTCCCCTTACTGTCCGTCACTTGCTGGTCGAGTGTCCATGTTTGGGGAACCTGCGTCGGAGATTCCTCCATAGGCATACAGGGATAGATGGTGCCTACTGTCTCTCCTCGATGCTTGGGGGAGCCCATAGCGTTTTTACTGATGTTTTCGGTTTTCTTCAGGAGGCGGGCCTCCTTCCACTTTTATAAGAAATTGTTTTCTGTTTTAACTACTTTTATAATTTTCAGTATTATTTCTAGAAAAAGTTATTAACTATGCACAATTTATTTGCCATGTGTTTTAGCTTGTTGTCCGGCGGCATATGACCTTAGCTGTTGCGCCGCCAGTTTCTACTACAATCAATCAATCATTGTCGTCTGAAGATTGTATTTTTACGTTCGTGCGGGGTCAATTGACTTTTTTTTTTTTTCATTTGTAGTGATAACTTCAGATAAGTAAATGGTTAATTTGTTTTGTTACAGTGAAATATTCCTCTTTAGGGTAATTAAAAACTATTGTACTTGAGTGATCCTAGAAACAGCATAATTCAGGGCGAAGAGAACCTAAATATGCAACTTTCACAATTGTACTGCAAATTAGCTGGAAAACACTACCAGAAAACATTTCTGAGGGTGAGAAGTTAAAAAAAAAAATCAGTAACAAGGCTAAATGAGGTAAGACGAATGAAAACGATACGCAGGTAATGGCCCTGATTTGAGAGTTTCAGGCGCAAAGATTATCTTTTGATTAGAGACGTAAAACAACTTGGAAACTTAGATATAAACAGATATTGCTTCTATCTGCATAACTAAGGCTGTAAAGTGGCATCCTGAGCGTTCTGACCAAATATCAAAAATTGAATATTTTCGCAGTACGACGGTTCGCGTAATATCATTATCCATATCTACCAAGGCATAATCACTCCGAATGGCAGTAAATCGTATATATGAAGAAAATATATATACATAACACTACTGAGATACAATTTAAAAACATTACTTGGCTTCTCCTATAAGCTGTTTCAATGTTCATTGATGGGTATAAAAAGAACCACGTTGTAGGCGCGACTAATTGAACTGTTGTTCGCCGTGTTGAGATTAACTGGATTTCTAATTTCCAATGAGTCTCTCTCTCTCTCTCTCTCTCTCTCTCTCTCTCTCTCTCTCTCTCTCTCTCTCTCTTTTAATTCATCGTCGCCGTGGTTTCATGGGGACATGGTTGTGTGAATTATGAACTAGGTACGACTGATTGCATCCGCTTTGGGGGTAGTTCAATACTATTTTACTGGGGTGATGGCTGTATAAACATATTTTTGGTGGAAGTCGCAACTTCCAGAAATGTA
This sequence comes from Coenobita brevimanus, assembly GCF_032717465.1. Taxonomy (NCBI): domain Eukaryota; kingdom Metazoa; phylum Arthropoda; class Malacostraca; order Decapoda; family Coenobitidae; genus Coenobita; species Coenobita brevimanus. The sequence goes on from NC_136996.1 coordinate 13,246,573, forward strand.
CTCAAAATTGATTGCGATACACCATATTACAAAACTCAGAAGAAATTTCTGAGGGTGAAAAAAATCACATTTAGGAAACAAACAGGAATTGACACGTTGAGACCTGGCATCTGAGGTGTTTAAGAATTGATATGAGGTTCACCAATAGCAGCGATTAACATAGAATGGGTGTTCTTCTTTATCTATAGTAGATGCACATTAAAATTTCATCGAGCCTCCTGGCTAAATAAAAAAAAAAGAAAATACTGTCACATTATAAACGTTCGCAATAACCAAGAAGCCACATTTATTTAGGTAAATCTCTCAAAACTATGATAGTAAGAAGAAATATTGAAGCTTTAATTCCCATCTAAAAAATTATTCAAGAAAGTATAAAGTATCGTATTAACGAGAAATATAATTAAATACTTTATAACTTAATCTCCGTAGACATGACAGTTACGAGAAATGGAGGATGAAGAAACATTGAGTGAACTGTATTAATGTCTTGAGGATTTTTATTTTTACGTTAGTACGAGTGTTATTTGTCACTTTTCATTTGTAGAGAACTTCAGATATGAAAATGGACGAGTGTTTTTGTTACAGCCAAAGCATCCTCGCTATGAATAATGAAAGACAATTGTACTTGAGTGATCCTAAAAACCGCATAATTGAGGGCGAACACAATAAATTTGCAACTTCCATATGTGTACTCTAAATTAGCAAGGGAACACTGCCAATTGTATCAGATATTGAGAAAACATTTCTGAGGGGGAGAATTTCTCCTCGGAAAAGTATCAGTAACGAGGTAAACGAGGTAAAACGTAAGATGAAATCGATTCACATTTAAAGAAGGCTGGCATTTGAGGGTTTTAATCCTAAAGAGTTTCGTTTGATCATAGACGTGAAACAAACTTGGAAACTTAGAGATAAAAAGAATATTATTTCTCTCTGTATAACTAAGGCTTTAAAGGGGCATCTTAAGCGTTCAGATCAAATATAAAAAATGAGATATTTTCGCAGTAAGCAAGGTAAAATCACTCCGAAAGCCAATTGATTAGGTATTGATCATCAGATTTATGTTAGTCATTTTTATTAAGGAAATATATATACATAGCCGTACTGAAATATTCAATTTTTAAACATTTCTTTGTTCCCCATATACGAAATTTATTGTTCATGATGGGTCAATAAAAATAATTTTCCAAGGAGCCTTGCTCAGATTAGGGGTTTGAGCCTAAAGAGTTTGGTTTGATGAAAAACGTAAAAACAAACTGGAAATATAGAAATATAACGAATATTATTCTTTTCCGTACAACTAGGGCCTTAATGAGGCGTCTTGAGTCTCGTGATCAAATACTAGAAATGTAATACTTCAGCAATGTGACGGTTCTCGTGATATTATCCATACTTACCTAGATAAAATCACTCCGAAAGGCAATAAATCGTTTACAAGAAAACTGTTTAGGTAATGATTATAAGATATACAGTGTAACACGACGAATGACAAAAACACCATTGATCTATCATGCAATTTTGAGTATATTTTGTTCTATAACATACACTCTCTGTGACCCCAGTTCAGTACCCAGCATTCGGCTGTTTAAGTGTAAAAGTTTCGTGGGTGCATATGTGCCATTGGGTGGGAGCTTCACAGGGCGTCGGGAGACGAGTATTATTAGCTTATACTGTACTGAACATAAAAATTCCATATCCTATCAGTACAAACGACTTTTAAGAAGAAACTACGAAGTCTATTGATTCTTTAACATCGTCATGCATTCCTGCAATTCTTTTGCACAAATCGACCGTAAATTAAGAATTAAATTCAAATTTTATGGCTTGCGAGAGAGTAGGGAGGGAGGATAGGGGCAGGTGTGTTGTTGCCAGTTATGTAATGTTTAGTTTTTAAGATATTGCTACGAGCAGCTCATTCAATGGAAAAACGTTATTGTAAAGGGAGATTAGCCTCACTTCATGTCAGGAAGAATATTATTTATAACAATTTTTCCGCTGCAAGTAAACGTGGGACGATTGGGAATCTCCACCTGTATTCCTTTCTGCAGCACTGGCATTACCATCGCAGAATCCAAAAAAAAAGACGATATCTGCATATTCTTCATTGCTGTACGTACGTGGCACGCTGTTTCGTGAACAAGTGAAGCTGAACCCAGTGAACAGCTGAACGCGGAGAACAGTATCTGAAGTGTGTGCAACGCCTGCAAATTTTCCTGTTCAAATGACAGTGGACGCAAGGTTGTCAAGTCCTTATAATCGATCTCGCTAGTTTAGTCCTGAAAACTTGCTAGAATATCGCTAGATAGTAAACACTGCAAATCATCGCAAGAATTAAATCTCAAGTATCACCTAAAAATGACAAAAATATCCAGAATGTATATCATGTTGCCAGGTGTTAAATAGTGTCGCTAGGTAGAAGCAAAAAATAGGTGTAGCTGCCTAGTCCATACATTGGCAATCCTGTGTCACTGTTCTCACGTTATCATATGAAAGGAATGGTGCCACGTTTACTTGCAGCAGAAAAATTGTGATGAATAATAATGTTGCTAGTCACTCATTACAATAATGTTTTTCCATTGAATGAGCTGCGGGTTTTATGATAATGCTCGTAGCAATATCTTATAAACTAAACATTACATAACTGACAACAACACACCAGCCCTTATCCTCCCTCCCTACTCTCTCGCAAGCCATAAAATTTGAATTTAATCCTTAATTTACAGTCGATTTGGGCAAAAGAATTGCTGGGATACATGATGATATTCAAGAATCTATAGATTTCGTTGTTTCTTCTTAAAACCCGTTTGTACTGATAGGATATGGGATTTTTATGTACAGTACAGAATAAGCTAATAATGTTTTTCTCCCGTCGCCCTGCGAAGCTCCCACCCAATGGCACAAGCAGCCACGAAAATTTTACACATAAGCAGCCAAATGCTGGGTACTGAACTGGGGTCGCAGAATGTATATGTTACATTGGAGTAAGTTTATGTCAAACGTCGCGTTACACCCTGTATAATATTAGGAGAAAGTAAATCCATAGATGTACCGAGATAAAAAGTTTACAAACATCATTAGGTTTCTCATAGCCTATACGCTGTTTTATTGTTCATGATTGGTCTAAAAAACCAGGTTGCAGGAGAGTCGACTTGAAATGTTGTCGCCGTGTTGAGATTAAATGGATTTTTAATTTCCGATGAGTCTATGGGCATTTTTTTCTAATTAATTTCAGCTTTGATTTCACGGATAAAAAAGAGTGAGCACTGTGAATTATGAACGCCTTTTTGCAACTGCTATGGGGGTAGTTCAAAACTATTTCACTGGACTGATGGATGGATAAGTATGTTTTTGGTCGAAATCGCTAAATATGCAACTTCCAGAAATGAAAAAATTAATTGCGATACACAGTTTTTTACAGAACTTAGAAGACATTTCTGAGCGTGAAAAAATCATAATTAGGAAACATATAGAAAGAAACCGAGAGCTGGCATCTAAGGTATTAAGAGCAAGAAGTTTCATTTGACATGGTGTTCATCGACTTAAGTGAAGAGCTTCGAATGAGTATTCGTTTTTATCTTAAGTAGAAGGATTTTAAAATTATATCAAGCCTCTCAGCTAAATGTAAAAAAAAAAAAGAAAAGAAAAAAAGAATATTTGCACATTATAAAGGTTCGCAATGCTCCATAAGCCACATTTATATATGTAAAATTTTTCAAAACTGATACCTAGGAAGATGGAATATTGATGAGCTTTTGTCTCTCGCCAGAAAATTTTTTCAAGAAACTTTAAATTATCGCAATAACGGGAAATATAACTATTCCTCATCTCCATAGACATATAATGCATGACGACTTCAAGAAATGGAGTGAAGAAAAACTGAATGAACTGTGTGTGTGTGTGTGTGTGTGTGTGTGTGTGTGTGTGTGTGTGTGTGTGTGTGTGTGTGTGTGCAGTTTATAAGCCCAGCTACCCAGCTATGTGAAGTGGAACGGTCACTCTAATAAAAATTACGAACATTGGTCTGGTGTTCTCTATTTGAACTTGGCACAATGACTGTACGCCTGATGGCATCAGCTTTGAAGGTAGTTCAAAACTAATTTACTGGAGTGTTGGCTGTATAAGCATATTCTGGTGGAAATCGCTAAATACGCAATCTCCAGAAATGAAAAAATTGATTGCGATACACTCCCAATTATTTACAAAACTCAGAAAATATTTTTGAAGGTGAAAAATATCACATTTAGGAAACAGAAAGAAACCTATTGACACACTGAGAGAGCTGGTATCTGATGTGTTTTACAACAATAAGATTCAATTGATGTCTGCGCCTACACAAGCGAGAATCGTCGAATGAGTATTCATTATCTTAAGTAGAAGCACTTTATAATTACATCGAGCCTCCTGGTTAAGTGTAAAAAAAAGAGAATATAATTGTTCGCGATAATCAATAAGCCGCATTTATTCGGTAAAATCTCTCAAAACTGTGATACCTTGTGAGAAGGAATATTGATCTTTTGACTCGCCTAAAAATTATTTATTCGAAAAAGTATGAATTATCGAAATAACGAGGGAAATAATTGAATACCATTTATAACTTTATTCCTCATGTTCGTAGCCATATAGATCACGAAAGGTACAAGAAATGGAGGATAAAGAAACACTAAATGAACTATATTAATTTCATATGGAGATTGTTTGGATTTTTACTTTCGTACCAAGGTCATTTGTGGCTTTTCATTTGTACTGGTAACTTCAGATAAGATAATGGTCAAGATATTTTGTTACAGAAATAGCATCCGCTTAAGAAATAATAAAAAAAAAAACTGTTGTATTTGACTAAAAAAATCATAGTTGTGGGCGAAAAGAACAAATATGCAACTTCAACACATGCAACCTAAATTGGCTAGGAAACACTGCAATATCTAAATGATAACATATCTGAGGGTGAGAAAATTTCATCTCAAACAAAAAAATCAGTAACAAGGCAAAATATTGTAAAAGGCAGGATGAAATCGATTCACAGGTAAAGAAAGCAGACATTTGAGGGTTATAAGCCCAAAGAGTTTCGTTTGTTTAATGTGAAAACCACATGGAATCAGATATAAAATGGATATCTAGGGTATTGAATTGGAATCTTGAGCCTTGACCTTCATACAGATTAGTCAGTGTTCCTTCCACTTGCATTTTTTTTGTAGCTGCCATGCACTATATCTCTACGAGATGAGGAATAAAATTATAAATGGTTATTGATTATATATCCTAGTATTACGGTAGAGTTTCTACTTTCTCCTATCGATTTTTATGTGAGAGTGAAAAGCTCCTTAATATTCCTTTTCACGAGTTATAACATCTTTGAGACGTTGTACCAAATGAAATGTGGCTTATGGTGTTAGACGAACCTTCATAATGGGCAAATATATTATTTTTTCCGTTCAATCATGAAGCTCGACGTAATTTGAACGTGCATCTACTGCAGATATAAAAGAATATTAAATATTTCGCCTGTTTCAATGTCACACACATCAGTTGAAACTTAATATTCTTTATCACCTCAGATACCTGTTCTCTTTACGTGTCAATTAGGATCTTCTTATATTTTTCCTGAATGTGCCTATATCATTCTCAGAAATATCTTCTGAGTTTTGGAAATAACTGGGTGTGACTCCCAACAAATCGAATATTTAGCTATTTCGCCCAAAAATAAGTTTCTACAGCCATCACTGACGTAAAATCGACTTAATTACCCCCAAAGCGGTTATCAGACGCAACAAGTTCACAGCTGGCTTTACTTTTTAGTCCTGGCGTCACGGCTAAGATGAAATAAAGAAAACAAAAGGTAATAGACTGGAAATTAAAACTCAAGTTAATCTCAACACTACTCAACACACAACAGTTCAGGTCGACGCTCTTGTAACCTGATTTTTTTTTTTTTTCACCCATCATGAACTATAAACCTGCGTATAAGTGGAAGCAAGTAATGTTTATAAACTGTACTGCATATTTCAGTCTATTTACTTTTCAACAGTAATATATATCTGATAATAAACACCTTAGCAGTTTCCTTTTAATCGTTGCATTACCTTCCATATTGATATTACCTAGAAAAAATGGATACTAATAACAAACGAAGTTTCATATTGGGAAAGTATTCCATTTCTTAAATTTGATCAGGAGGCTCAAGATGCCACTTGAAAGCCCTACTTTTATAAATAAAAATACCCATTTAATCTCTTAATTATCAAGCTCTCTGCTCCACCGAAACTCTTTAGGCTTAAACTCCACAAATGCCAATCTTCTTTACCTATGAATCGATTTCATCCTCCATGATACATCATCTAGCCCTGATATTATTACTATTTTTTTTTTCTTTTTTTTCCCGAGATGGAATTTTTTCACCCTGGGAAATGTTTTCTAAATTTTACATAGAATTGGGGGTGTTTTTTTACTATTTTAGTGTTCTCCTTTTGAAGTAGCATAGCTAGTGTTTTCACCCTTAATTATGAGGATTTTGGGATCCCTCAAGTATAATAGTTTCTAATTACTAAAGCGGATGATGTTACCGAAACAGACCTTATACCATATGCTTTCCTCAAATAACCACTATAAAAGAAAAAAGTCATAAGTGACAATCTTTCAAACGAGAAAATCAAAATCTCCCGACGACAGGTCATTCAGTGTTTCTTCAACCTGCATTTTTTGTTGCTGTCATTCAGTATATATCTATGGATGAGGAATAAAATTATTAATGGTAATTAATTATATATCCCTGTATTGCGACAGTATTTATACTTTCTCGAACTAATTTTTATGTGAGAGTGAAAAGCTCACTAACATGCCTTCTCACGAGTTATGACAGTTTTGAGAGATTTTACCTAACGAAATGTGGTCATTGGTGTAGCACAAACCTTCATAATGTACTATTACGGTCAGGAGTTCTTAACCACCCTCGTCCAGCCAACCCGTGTATGTGGCAGCGTCGCATTCACGAGCACAGAAGTTGCCTTCGATGCATTTCTGTCGAAAAATATCCCTTCAGCTTTGGGCTTATACTAATGGATAAAGCAATATTAATATTTACACTGAAGGTTTGACTCTGATATCACTAATATATCATACTGATTATTTAATAACTTGTTTCTCGTATAGAGCCAAGCAAGTGATAAATATGTATATTTGGTTCCATTCCATGACGTCCTGTAGGTTTGAACCAGCGAACACAGAGTGAACAAGTTCGAAACATTTGTTAACAGGAGAGAGAGAGAGAGAGAGAGAGAGAGAGAGAGAGAGAGAGAGAGAGAGTAGCGGGTGCCTGTGAATTTTAATGGAATGAGGTGGAGAAATGAAGTGCTCAGCACAGTTAAACAGTGATTTTTACTTTCGTGTCGGTTGGCTTTATATGCCTAAATGACTAAATTAAGGTAAATTATGAAATATAATAACTGGATGACGAAGTGATAATAGGGTCTGGCTAATGGTTGTTTGGTCCAAGGTGTGCAGTGGTAAGCCTAATTTCAGGAAACGGTCGCTGTTAAAAGTTGGATATTTTAGGTCGCACTTTTTTAAAATATTCCATGTATGTTTACAGTACGTGTATGCCCCTATGGACCTATTTTCACCCCATGAATATTTTTAGCAATGGACATTTTCACCACTCGGAGCACAATCCTCCATGGATCTATTTTCCACGATGGACCTGTTGTAACCCACTGGATATATATATACCTACTTCAGAATAATTCCAGAATAATATCCCCTGTGGACCGATTTTCCGGACACTGAACTCTTCCCAACTCGGACATTAACTCATATCACCTAGTCTAAGTGGCCTGTTTTCCCACAATCCGTCCATCCACCTACACACCCACCCATCAACGCATATACCCACAACCTTACTCAATACAGAATGTCTCAAAAGTAGGACGACACAAACCCGTCTCTTGCCTTGTTCTACTAGCAGCTCCACCACCCACCCCACTTAAACAATGCACGAACCCCACTCCACCCCACTTAACCAGCCCAACAACCCTTTCCCCTCCCTCTCGCCCACCCACTCCACCTAATCCGCCTGTGAAACAACCAGCCTACACTAACCAATCCACCCACCCAGTCACCAACCGACCAACCCGCATACCATGCTCCACAAGTCAGATGACTCTCAATTCAACACACACACACACACACACACACACACACACACACACACACACACACACACACGGGCGGGGTGGATTTCCTTACACGAAAGATGAGTCTCACCGCTTAACTCAGTCTGTCGGTAGAAAATAGTACTGGGTACTCTTTACAGGGAGTTTGCCAGGCCGTAGATAAGGGGCTTCATTCCGGCTACATACACATGATTTTATGCGATACGAGTAAATAAAGTGCTCGAGCTAAACAGGGAATTTTTCCTTTGGCTGATGAAGGAGTTTAATGCTAGGATAACGTCTCGTCGGTCATAATGAAAGATGGGTTTTATTCGGGGTAACGCCAGTTGACTGTCAAATAATTTGGCAGGCCGCGTAACTTCTTGCTTGTGTCTATGACCCCAACATGAAACATATTGCTCTTAAACCCGTCAGATGCAAGCTCTCTTTACTTGTCAATAGATTTCTTATTATGTAGATCCTAAATGTCGATGCTATCATGTGCAACAAGTTCATAATTGGCTCTGTTTTTTATCCTTGACGTCACCGCTAAGATGAATTAAAGAAAAAACGTAAGAGACTAAGAGGACGTTAAAATTCAATTTAATCTCAACATGACAGACACACTAGTTTAGGTCGACACTCATGCACTCATTTTTTTTTTTAGACCTATCATGAACAATAAACTTGCGTGTATGAAGAACCAAGTAATGTTTATAAATTGTACATCTTAATAGGGCTTTGTATTTACTTTTAAATAATAATATTATCAAAATACCTAAACGATTTCCTTTAAAACGTTTTATTGCCTTCCGGAGTGATTATATCTTAGATAAAATGGGTAATAATATCACATGAACCGTCACACTGAAAAAGTATTCCATTTTCAAAATTTGATCAGGCTAGAGATTCAACTTTCAAACCCTAGTTATACAGATAAGAATAATATCCGTTTAATCTCTTAATCATCAAGCTATTTTCACGTCTCTTTGGGCTTAAACTCCTCAAATGCCAGCTTTTTTACCTATGAATCCATGTCATCCAACGTGATACATCATCTAGTCTTGTTACTATTTTTTTCTGAGGCGGAATTTTTTTAATCCTCAGAAATGTTTTCTGATTTTTAAATACAATTAGGAGTGTTTTCTGTAAATTTAAAGAACCTTTGTGGAAGTTGCATCTTTAGTGTTCTAGCCCTGAATCATGCGGTTTTCAGGATCGCTATTGAATAACAGTTTTGAATTACTCCTTAAGCGGATGATTTTACCGTATCGGTACTGGTACCATTTGGTTATCCGGAAGGTACCACTACAAACGAAAAAAGTCACAAATGACCCTCTTCCTAACGTAATAATCAAAATCTCCAGACGACAGTGTTCCATCTACCTGCTATTTCTTCTAGGTGTCATGCAGTATATATATATATATATATATATATATATATATATATATATATATATATATATATATATATATATATATATATATATATATATACGGAGATGAGGAATAAAGATATAAATGGAAGATTGACCCTTTTGCTAACGTAAAAGTTCAAACAACCTGCAGACGACATCAATACACTTTGTTCAGTGTTCCTTCGATCTGCACTTTTTTTTTTTTTTTCTTTTAGCAATGATGCACCATATTTCTACGGAGATGAATAAAGTTATAAATTGTAAATGATTATATATCTTGGTATTGCGATAGTTTATACTTTCTCCTATTAATATTTGTCTGAGTCAAAAGCTCATCAATATTCCTTTTCACGAGTTATTACAGATTTGAGGAGATTTAACGTAATGAAATGTGGTCAACCTTGATAAGGCACAAATAGTTTTTTCTTTTCTTTACATTCAATTAGAGTCTCGATATAATCTTAAAGTGTTTCTACTGTGGATGGAAAGGAAAAACTTTCTCATTCAAAATTACTTGCTTGTGTCTATAACCCCAATATGAAACATATTGCTCTTAAACTCCTCATATGCAAGCTCTCTTTACTTGTCAATCGATTTCTTGTTATATATTTCCTATATGTGATTTTTTCACCTTCAGGAATGTCCTCTGACATTGACAGTTTTACGAAATGAACATTGAGTACATTTCTGAGAGTTTCATATCAAGCGATTTCGCCCAAAAGTAAGTTTATAAAGCAATCACCCCAGAGAAATTATTTGACCTATCAAAGAAACGGATCTTATCAGCCGTAACAAAGTCACGGCCACTTTAAAGCCAATAAACTCATGTGAAGTTTAAAATCTAGCTTCTCTCAACACGACACACAACAGTTTAGGACGACGTTCCTGCAACTTGATTATAAAACCATCATGAACAATAAAACTGTGTATAAGAGGAACAAAGTAATGTATATAACTTGTACATCTCAGTACGGCTGTGTATTTACTTTTTCCTAATACTATATATCTGATAGTACTTAATTAGTTTTTGTTTAAAAGTTTTATTCCCTTCCGAAGTTATTTTACCTAGGTTATTATGGATAACTACACCACCTGATCCGTCATATTGAGAAAATATTCCATTCTTTAAATTCGATCACGAGGCAGATGATGCCACTTTAAAACCCTGTTTATACAGATGAAATTAATATCCGTCATATCTCTAAATTTTCAAGCTGTTTACACGTCTCTAATCCACCGACACCCTTATGGCTTAAGCTTAGGTGATAGCTTTCTTTACATATGAAAAGATTTCATCTTACGTAATACCTCATTTAGATGTTTTTTTTTTTTTTTTTTTTCCCCGAGACGGTATTATGATGATTGGATGATGGATGACGGATGATAATTTTTCACCCTTTGAAATGCTTTTTGAATTTTAGGTTCAGTTGGAAGTGTTTCCACCTAATTTAGGGTGCGATGGTGGAAGATGCACATTTATTGTTTTTGCCCTCATATGTGAGGTTTTTAGGTTCCCCACGTATAATAGTTCTAAATTACCTGTAAAGCGATTGCATGTACCATACAAGAACTTGTAACATTTGTGGATCCTGATGTTTTCGCGAAAATGAAAAAAAGTCACAAAGGCCCTCTTCCTAACGTAAAAATCCAATCAATCTCCAGGGTATATTCATACAGTTTATTCAGTGTTCCTTGCACCTGCATTTATTTGTACCAGTGATGCATTATATTTCTACGGAAATGAGGAATTAAGATTATAAATGGTAAATGATCATATGTCTCGGTATTGTGATAGTCTTTATTCTTTCTCTTATTGATGTTTGAGACAAAAACTCATTAATATTCCTTTTCACGAGTTATAACAGCTTTCAGACGTTTTACGTCAAGAAATGTGGCTTATGGTGTAACACGAACCTTCGTAATTTGCAAATATATTATTTGTTTTTACATTTAATCATGAAGTTCGACGTAATTTGAACGTGCATTTACTGAAGATATAAAAGAATACCATATTTTTTGCCTGTTTCTGTGACCCCCCACATCAGTTGAAACTTATTATCCTTTACCACCTCATATCGGTTATCTTTAGGTGTCAAAGAACATCTAGTTCTATGTTCTTTTTGGAAATAATAGGGTGTTTCCAAATCAATTTTCAGTACAAATGCTAAAATCGCCTATTTAGCGAATCCGCCATCACTCCAGTAAAATCGACTTAACTACCGCCAAAGAGGATGATAGATGCAACAAGTTCACAGTTGGCTCTACTTTTTAGTCGTGACGTCACGGCTAAGATGAATTAAAGAAAACAGAAAGTGAGTAAATGGAAATTAAAAATCCAGTTATCTCAACACGACACAGAACAGTTGAGGTCGACGTTCCTGTAACCTGATTTTTCTAGACCCATCATGATCAATAAACCTGCGTATATGGGGATCTAAGTAATGTTTATAAATTGTATAAGTTTATTAACTTTTTAAGAATAATATATATCTGATAATACTTAAGTAATTTCTTTTTAAACGTTTCACTGCCTTCCAGAGCAATTTAACCTAAGAAGAAATGGATAATATCAAACGAAGTTTCATACTAGGAAAATATTCCATTTTTTAATTTGATCAGAAGCCTCAAGATGCCACTATAAAGCCCTAGATATGCAAATAAAAATTATATCCGTTTAATCTTTTAATCATCAAGCTGTTTACATGTCTCTATTCCATCGAAACTTTTTGGGCTTAAACTCCTCAATTACCCATCTTTACCTATGAATCGGTCACCCTCCATGATACATCATCTAACCCTGATACTGATTTTTTGCTTTTCCAGAGGGATTTTTTTCCGCCTCATATGTTTTCTAAATTTTACATAGAATTGGGAGTGTTTTTAACTATTTTAAATTACACTTGTTGATGTTGGATATCTAGTGTTATAGCCCTAAATTATGCAGATTTTAGGATCCCTCAAGTATAACAGTTTTGAATTACACCTAGAGCGGATGATGGTATGGTAACAGAACTTACACCATTTGCTATTCCTCACGTTACCCCTATAAACGAAAAAAAAATCACAACAATCTTTCAAACGTAAAAATCAAAATCTCCAAACTACAGTTCATTCAGTGTTTCTTCAAGCTGCATTTTTTTTTTTTTTTAGCTGTTGTACAGTATATATCTATGGATGAGGAATAAAGTTATAAATGGTAAGTAATTATATATGTAGGTACTTTATCATTAATTCTTGCGTGGGAGTCAAAATTTGATCAATATTCCTCTTCACCTGTTATCACAGTTTTGAGATTTTACCTAATCAAATTTGTCAGTAGTGTAGCAGAAACCTTCATAATGTACATTTTTTTTTTTTTTTTTTACATTGAATAAGGACTCTCGATATAATTTTAAAGTGCTTGTACTGCAGATAAAATCGAAAATCATCCTCATTCAAAATTACTTGCTTGTGTCTATGACCCCAACATGAAACATATTGCTCTTAATCCCCTGAGATGCATGCTCTCTTTACTTGCCAATCGATTTTTTATTATATAGATCCTAAACGTAATTTTTTCATTCTCAGGAACGTTTGGTGAGTGTTATAAATAATTGTCTGTTTTAAAAAATCAACTTTGAGTACATTTCTGGGAGTTCGATTACCCCACTGAAATAGTCGACCTACAAGAAAAACCTCTCAGCCGTATCAAGCTCACAATTGGCACTACTTTTTATCCATAAAGTCACGACAACTTTAAAACCAATAAACTCACGTGATATTTAATTTCCAGTTAATCTTATCATGACAGAGACAACAGGCCGACGTTCCTTCAACCGCATTATTGCAGATCTATCATTAAAAATAAAATTGCATATATGAGGAATAAAGTAATGTATATAACTTGTATATCTCAGTTCGGATGTATTTACTTTTTCCTAGAACTATATATCTTATACTCAGTACCTTAATAGTTTTCGTTTAAACGTTTTATTCCCTTCCGGTACTATTTTACCTTCGTGAAAATGGATAACAATATCATTGGATCCGTCATATTGTGAAAATGTTTAATTTCTTAAATTTGATCACGAGGCACAAGATGCCACTTTAAAACTCTGTCTATACAGGTGAAATCACTACCCGTTATATCTCTAAATTTTCAAGCTGTTTACACGTTCCTAATCCACCGACACTCTTAGGGTTTAAGCTCAAATGATAGGTTTCTTTACCTAAGAAAAAATTTTATCTTATGTTATACCTCAATTAGATTGTCATTTGTTTTTTCCGAGACGGATTTTTTCACTCTCTGAAATGGTTTCTGAATTTTAGTTCAATTGGAAGTGTTTTCAGCGAATTTAGTGTGCGTTGGTGGAAGTTACATATTTAATGGTTTTTCCCTCACTTATCAGGTTTTTAGCATCCTCATGTATTATTGTTCTAAATTGCTTGTGAAGCGAATGCTTTTACCTTAAAAGACCGTTTACCATTTTTTTATCCTGGTTACCACTAAAATGGAAAAAGTCACAAATGAGGCTCTCACTGACGTAAAAATCCAAACAATCTCCAGACGACATTCATACAATTTATTCAGTGTTCCTTCCACCTGCATTTTTTGTAGCTGTCATGCACTATATATCTACGGAGATGATTAATAAAGTTATAAATTGTTATTGATTATATATCTCAGTATTGCGATAGAGTTTATAATTTCTCGTATTGATCTTTATGTGAGAGTCAAAAGCTCATTAATAATCCTTCTCGTGAGCTGTAACAGTTCAGGCGTTTTACCAAGAGAAATGTGGGTTAGTTGTAAGACGAACCATCTTAGTGTGTAAATATATTATAATTTTTTTTTTTTTCATTCAATCATGAGGTTCGACGTAATTTGAACGGGCTTTTGCTCCAGATATAAAAGAATACAAAATTTCTCGCCTGTTTCAGTGACCCCCAAATTAGGTGAAACTTATCACCTCAGATACCTGCTATCTTTGTGTCAATCAGCATCTTGTTATATGTGTCCTGAATGTGATTTTATGATTCCCAGAAATATTTTCTGTTTTGGAAAAAATTGGGTGTGACCATAAATTTTGAGTACTTATATGAAAATCGCACATTTAGCATTGCGACCAAATTTTAGTTTATACAGCCATAACCAGTAAAACCGACTTAACTACCCTAATAGCGGTTTATATCAAATGCAACAAGTTCACAGTTGGCTCAACTTTTTATTCCTGACGTCACGGCTAGGATGAAATAAAGAAAACAAAAGGTAATAGACTGAACGGAAATTAAAACTCGTTATTCTCAAAACGACACACGCACAACACTTCAGGTCGATGCTCCTGCAACCTGATATTTTTTTTACCCATCATGAACAATAAACCTGCGTATATGAGGCACCAAGTAATTTTTATAAATTGTACTGTATATTGTAGTCTATTTACTTTTCACTAGTAATATATATCTCATAAAAAACACCTAAGCAATTTCCTTTTAATCGTTTCATTGCCATCCATATTGATTTTACCTAGGAAAAAATGGATAATATCAAACGAAGTTTCACACTGGGAAAGTATTCCTTTTCCTAAATTTGATCAGGAGGCTCAAGATGCCAGTTGAAAGCCCTATTTTTATAAATAAAAATATCCGTTTAATATTCATTCTCACGCTGTTTACGTCTCTACTCCACCGATACTCTTTAAGCTTAAACTCCACAAATGTCAATCTTTACCTATGAATCGATGTCATCCTCCATGGTACAGTCGACAGCAGAAGTTCGTCCCTCTCAGGGTGCGTGATACGAGCCTGTTGATCTGGGAACACTCTGAGATAGAGTTGTCAGATATGGTTTAAATGGCTAACATTAAAGAAATGTGGTCGGAGATATGTTAAGAACACATTCCCTAATGTTAACATAGAACTGCAGCAGGTGGGATAATAACGTTATTGTGAAATGTATGACTGGTGTATAAAGATTCTTCGTTACGGACACCAACGCACAAGAGCATTTGGACTGGGTTGATGTTGCCAGCAAGTATTATATGAAATATTATAGAACGTTTGCTGTCCTAAAGGTGAGGTTGCAAGAAAACATTGATTACGTCAATTACACAATAAACAAACTCAGAAAGTGACAGTGCGTGTTTCGGGAGTATACGGTTTTGTTTTACAAGTTAAATCACTTCCCTTCCTGACCTCTCTCCCCACCCGTTTCTCCTCTTGCCAGTCACGCTCTGCCATCATCCACATCTTATCGCTAATGCTGAAAATTGTATGCCTGTAGGTAGAGAGTGGAAAGCAATCAATAGAAAAGTGTTAAATGAGCTTCTTCAACCTCATCGCTATGAAGTGTTATACATGAATATAAATGTTAGTAATATGAATAAATCGTCACTGTGGTGGTTAGGAGACATTACTCAACATTTATATAACACATAATTATAATCATAGTTAATACAGTGCTCCAAATACACTCCCTCTCCACCCCCTCGCAGTCTCCTGTCTCCCATCCACTATCTCCATCACTCCTCCCCCCTCCCTTCCCCACCCCCTCTTCCAGTACCCTTTGTTTCTAGCTTGCAACACTCCGAACCCCTTCCCACGGTTTTATTGTACTGATCCTGCTGAACTTCATTTACTAGTTATTTCAAATGTCTGTTCTCTTCCCCTTTATTTTTGTCTCAGGAACCGAACAATATAACGACGTTTGGATTATGTTTTTGGGTTGTATTCTGTAACAGTGTGTATTATTATTATATTGACAGTGGCGGTCAAAAGGCATTTACTGTTCAAAGAACAGTAGTCAGTGCTTCAATTTTGCCATTAGTTTATTACTCCTCCTCCGTAGCCATTAATCTCTTGCTTACACATATTTTTATTCTTTAGTCCTTGGTACTGAACACTGACAGTTACGATGGACATTTTGTAATATAAGTAATCTGGTTACTTGTGTGTATTGCAGTTGGCTATATAACGGGCATGAGTATTGTATTTATAATGTCACTACAATTATGACAAATACCTGTATATGATAACTGTATTCAAACCATGAATAACCGATCTAGTTAGAGAGGCGAAAGGAAGCAGGGTATACTAAACAAAACCTTGGAGAGGGGTTGGGGTATTGAGGGAGAGAAACAAGGGGTACTGATAGAGGGGGGGAAGGGAGGGGGGAGGAGTGATGGAGATAGTGGATGGGGGAGAGGAGACTGCGAGGGGGAGAGGAAGTGTATTTGGAGCACTGTATTAACAATGATTATAATTATGTGTTATATAAATGTTGACGAGTAATATCTCCTAACCAACACAGTGACGATTTATTCATATTACTGACATTTATATTCAAGTCATGTATAACACTTCATAGCGATGACGTTGAAGAAGCTCATTTAACACTTTTCTATTGATTGCTTTCCACACTCTACCTACAGGCATACGATTTTCAGCATTAGCGATAAGCTGTGGATGATGGCAGAGCGTGACTGGCAAGAGGAGAAATGGGTGGGGAGAGAGGTCAGGAAGGGAAGTGATTTAACTTGTAAAACAAAACCGTATACTCGCGAAACACGCACTGACGTAATCAATGTTTTCTTGCAACCTCACCTTTAGGACTGCAAACGTTCTATAATGTTTCATATAATACTTGCTGGCAACATCAACCCAGTCCAAATACTCTTGTGCGTTGGTGTCCGTAACGAAGAATCTTTATACACCAGTCATACATTTCACAATAACGTTATTATCCCACCTGCTGCAGTTCTATGTTAACATTAGGGAATGTGTTCTTATCTCCGACCACATTTCTTTAATGCTAGCCATTTAAACCATATCTAACAACTCTATCTCAGACAGTGTTCCCAGATCAACAGGCTCGTATCACTCACGCTGAGAGGGACGAACTTCTGCTGACGACTGTACATCATGATACTGATTTTTTTTTTTTTTTCCGTGGTGGAATTTTTTCACCCTCAGAAAGTACTTTCTAAATTTTTTTTTTTTTTTTTTTTTTAACTATTTTAGAGTTCACGTTTTGAAAAAGCATAGCTAGTGGTTTCCCCCTTAATGATGTGGATTATAGGATCCCTCAAGTATAACAAATTTGAATTACTCCTAAAGTGGATGATGTTACCGTTTCACAACTTTCACCATTTGCTTATCCTCGTTACCAGTATAACCGAAAAAAGACACGTGACAATCTTTCAAAAGAAAAAGTCAAAACCCCACGACAGTTCATTTGGTGTTTTTTCAACCTGCATTTTTTGGTAACTGTCATACAGTATATATCTATGGATGAGGAATAAGGTTATTAATGGTAATTGATTATATATCTCGGTATTGCGACAGTTTATACTTTCTCCAACTAATTTTTATGTGAGTGTAAAGCTCATCAATATTCTTTCTCACGAGTCATGACAGTTTTGAGAGATTTTACCTAATGAAATGTGGTCAATGGTGTAACACAAACCTTCATAATGTACAAATATTCATATTTCTTATTTTTTTTCTTTAATCATGTCTCGATGTAATTTCAAAGCGTTTTTGCTACGGATAAGAAAGAAAATCCTTTTCAATGTTACTTGCTTGTGTCTATGACCCGCACATGAATCGAAACATAATGCTCCTAAACACCTCAGATGTAAGCTTTCTTTAATTGTCAATCGATTTCTTATTTTGTATTTCCTAAATGTGATTTTTTTTCTATCTCAGAATAACGTTTGAGTTTTGTAAATAATTGGGAGTTTTAAAAAATCAAGTTTGAGTACATTTGTGTAAGTTGCATACTTAGTGATTTAACAAAAACATAAGTTTCTTGAGCCATCACCTCAGTAAAATAATTTTGACCTACCCCCAAAGCGGATGTTATCAGACGTAACAAGTCCACATTTGGCACTTATTTATAACCTTGAAGTCACTGTTAAAATGAATTAAATAACAAGTCAATGAACTCATCGGAAAATAAAAATCCAGTTAATCTCAACAAGGCAGACGCAACAGTTGAGTCCGACGTTCCTCCAACCTCATTATTATAGATCCAACATGAACAATAAATCTGCGTATATGAGGAATAAAGTGATGTATATAACTTGTATATCTCAATTCGTCTGTGTATTTACCTTTTCCAAAAACTATATATCTGATACTCAGTACCTAACTAGTTTTCGTTTAAGTTTCATTCCCTTTCGGAGTGATTTTACCTTGGTGAATATGGATAACAATATCATCCGATCCGTGGCATTGGGAAATATTCCATGTCAAATTTGATCACGAGGCTCAAGATGCCACTTTAAAGCCCTGTTCATACAGATGAAATCAATATCCGTTATATCTCTAAACCTTCAAGCTGTTTACACGTCTGTAATCCACTGACATTCTTAGAGCTTAAGCTCAAATGATAGCTTTCTTTACCTATGAAAATATTTCATCACGTTATACATCATTTAGATTGATACTTTTTTTTCCGAGACGGAATTTTTTCACCCTCAGAAATACTTTTTGAATTTTATGTTCAATTTGGGAGTTTTTCCAGCGAATTAAGAGTGAGTTGGAAGTTACATATTTAATGTTTTTGCCCTCACTTATCAGGTTTTTAGCATTCCCATGTATAATTGTTCTAAATTGCTTGTGAAGCAAATGCTTTACCATAAAAGACCTTGTACCGTTTGTTTATCCTGAAGTTACCACTAAAACAAAAAAAGACAAATAACCTACTTCCTAACGTAAAAATCCAAACAATCTCCAGACGACATTCATATAGTTTATTCAGTGTTCCTTCCACTTGCATTTTTTTTTTTTTTTAGCAGTTATGCACTACATTTCTACGGAGATCAGGACTAAAGTTATAAATTGTAAATGATTATATATCTCTGTATTGCGATATTGTTTAGACTTTCTCTTGATCTTTATGTGAGAGTCAAAAGCTCACATGGTGTAAGACGAAGTTCATAATGTGGATATATATATATATATATATATATATATATATATATATATATATATATATATATATATATATATATATATATATATATCCAATCATGGGGTTCGAAGTAAGTTGAAAGTGTTTCTACAACAGATAAGCAAGAAGACTGTTTCTGCCTGTTTCGGTGACCCCCAACATCAATTGAAACATTTTTCTTAATCACCTCATATACCAGCTATCTTTACGTGTCAATCAGCATCTTGTTATGTTTCCTAAATGAGATTTTATTGCTCAAACATATCTTCTGAGTTTTCGAAATAAATTGGTTTTTCCAGCGAATTGAGAGTGAGTTGGTGGAAGTTACATATTTAATGTTTTTGCCCTCACTTATCAGGGTTTTAGCATTCCCATGTATAATTGTTCTAAATTGCTTGTGAAGCAAATGCTTTACCATAAAAGACCTTGTACCGTTTGTTTATCCTGAAGTTACCACTAAAACAAAAAAGACACAAATGACCTACTTCCTAACGTAAAAATCCAAACAATCTTCAGACGACATTCATATAGTTTATTCAGTGTTCCTTCCACTTGCATTATTTTTTTAGCAGTTATGCATTATATTTCTACGATCAGGACTAAAGTTATAAATTGTAAATGATTATATATCTCTGTATTGCGATATTGTTTAGACTTTCTCTTGATTTTTGTGAGAGTCAAAAGCTCACATGGTGTAAGACGAAGTTCATTATATATATATATATATATATATATATATATATATATATATATATATCCAATCATGGGGTTCGAAGTAAGTTGAAAGTGTTTCTACAACAGATTAGCAAGAAGACTGTTTCTGCCTGTTTCGGTGCATCAATTGAAAAATTTTTCTTAATCACCTCATATACCAGCTATCCTTACGTGTCAATCAGCATCTTGTTATGTTTCCTAAATGAGATTTTATTGCTCAAACATATCTTCTGAGTTTTGGAAATAAATTGGTGTTTCCCAATCAATTTTGAGTAGATTTGAGGAAGTCGCATATTTAGTGATTCAACTCAAAAATTAGTGTTTACAACCATTATTGCATTAAAATCGACTTATCTACCCAGAAAGCCGATGCTATCAGAGACAACAAGTTCATAATTTGCTTTGCTTTTTACCCTTGTCGTCACCGGTAGGATGAATTAGAAAGAAGTTGAGACCAATAGGAAATTAAAAGTTAATATCAACTTGACAGACACACCGGTTTAGGTCGACACTCGTGCAACCTTTTTTAGACCCATCAAGAACAATAACCTTGTGTATATGACGAACCAAGTAATGTTTATATATCATATAGCTCAGTAGAGCAGTGTATTTACTTTTAAAAATAATATCCTTTAAATCTCAATTATAAACTCTTTGGGCTGAAATTCCTCAAATGGCAGCTTTCTTCACCTATGAATCCATGTTATCCTGCGTGATTCGTCATCTAGCCTTGTTAGTGGTTTTTTTACAAGGCGGAATTTTTTTACCCTCCGAAATGTTTTCCGAATTTTAAATAGATCTAGGAGTGTTTTATGTATTACAGAACCTTTGTGGAAGTGCGCATTTTTATTGTTCAAACATTTAATTATGCGGCTTTCAGGATCGCTCACGTATATCAGATTTGAATTACTCCTTAAGCGGATGATTTTATTGTAACGAAAGTGGTAACATTGGAAGGTACCAGTAGAAACGAAAAAAAAAATTACAAATGACACTCTTCCAAGCATAAAAATCAAAATCTCCAGACGACAATAATACAGTTTATTCAGTGTTTCTTCAATCTCTAATTTTTTGTGGGTGCCATGCAGCATATATCCACGGAGATGAGGAATAAAGCTATAAATAGTAATATCGGTATATCGTTATTGTTTATACTTTCTCGTATTAATTTTTCCGTGAGGGTCAAAAGTTGATAAATATTCCTCTTCAGTTATTACAAATTTGAGGAGATTTTTCTTAATGAAATGTGGTCAATGGTGTAGCATAAACCTTCATAAGTACAATTTTTTTTTTTTAACATTCAATCAGGAGTCTCGATATAATTTTAAAGTGCTTCTACCGTGGATAAAGAAGAAAATCTTTCTCAATCAAAATTACTTGCTTTTTGTCTATGAACCCCATATGAAACATTGCTCCTAAACACCTAAGATGCAGGCTCTCTTTACTTCTCAATCGATTTCATTTTATACATTCCTGAATGTGATTTTTCCACCCTGCTGAATGTCTTCTGAGTGTTATAATTGGCAGTTTTACAAAATCAACTTTGAGTATATTTCTGAGAGTTTCATATTAAGCGATTTCGCCCAAAAATAAGTTTATATAGCCATCACCCCACTGAAATAGTCTTGATCAACCAAAAAAAAACGGAAGGTATCAGCCGTAACAGGCCCTCAATTGGCACTACATTTTATCCTTAAAGTCACTGCCACCAATAAACTCATGTGAAATTAAAATCCAAATAATCTCAACACGACACACACAACAGTTAAAGGCGACGCTCCTCCAACATTATTATAGAGCCATTATGAACAATAAAACTGCGTATATGAGGAATAAAGTAATATATATAACTTGTATATCTCAGTGCGGCTCTTTTTTTAAATTTCCTTATAATATATATCTGACACTCTGTACCTAAGAAGTTTTCGTACCCTGGATCACGGTCGTGGGAAATGTTACTACTGACACGGTTATGGGGTGTTTTGTACCCCTTTTTGGAAAAAAAAAAGTAATCAAAATTTAATAAATCTGTAAACATTACAAGAAAATATTACATCTGAACTTCCTGAATCCGTTATGTTGTACTTAATAATGAGATATTAGGTTCTTTAGGGGCTACTCAAAAAAAACTGCCAAAAATCCTTAAATTTTGTAGATGCCTACACCAAAAAATTCATTGCCCGACGAAACACCCTGGTCTTGAGAACCTCAGCTCTGAGCAGCACAGCCTCCTGGCAACATCACAGACTGAATGGGAGAGGCAAAAAAAGGGCTAAATTTTTAATGAAAAAAAAACTTCCCGTTAGGGATTTTTTTTTTGCTCTCTATGAAAACTATATGAGATCAAAATGTAAGAACAATATTTTGAGAGGCCAATGACGAAGTTTGAGCAAGAAATTTTTTTTTTTTTTAACTGTAAATGAATAATATTTTTGACTGAAAAGATAATATATATATATATATATATATATATATATATATATATATATATATATATATATATATATATATATATATATATATATATATATATATATATATATATATATATATATATATATATATATTTGCTCTAAAAATAGGTTTTACTGTTATTTACCATTGCAACACGTTATTTATTCATTCTTTGGTTATTTTTCTTAGGTACAATTTACTCAACCCCCCCCCTACACCGCACCACGCGCGAGGATGCACAGCGACACTACCTTCCCCTACGAGCGCACACTAAGACATGAAGCTACTGAGAGACCCACCGGACTGCTCCGTATCACCACTCACTGGTCACGTAATGAAAGAGATGACGGAATCTCACACCCCACGACCGTGTTACATTTTATTCCAATCCGTCGCATTGGGAAAATATTAAATTTCTTATATGTGATCACGAGGCACATGCCCATTTAAAAATCTGTTTAAACAAATGAAATCAGTATCCGTTATATCTAAATTTTCAAGCTCTAAGAGCTGTAGCCCAAATGATAGTTTTCTTACCTATGAAAAGACTTCATTTTACCTTATACCTCATTTAGATTGTTACTGTTTTCTTTTCCGAGACGGAATTTTCTCACCCTTATAAATGCTTTCTGATTTTAGGTTCAATTGGGAGTGTTTCCATCGAATTTAGAGTGCGTTAGAAAAAGTTGCATATTTAATGTTTTAGCCCTCATATATGAGGTTTTTAGCATCCCCATATATAATTATTCTAAATTACTTCCAAAGCTAATGCTTTTACCATAAACGACCTTGTACCATTTGCTTATCTTGAAATTACCACTAAAATGGAAAAAGTCACAAATGACCCTCCTCTTAACGTAAAAACCCAAACAATCTCCAGACGACATTCATACAGTTTATTCAGTGTTCCTTCCACCTGCATTTTTTGTAGCTGTCATGCATTATCATCTCAAAGGAGATGAGAAATAAAGTTATCCAAAATATATCTCAGATTTATGATAGAGTTTGTACTTTCTCGTATTGATCTTTATGTTAGAGTCATAGGCTCATTAATATTCCTTCTCACGAGTTATATCAGCTTTGAGACGTTTTACATAAGGAAATGTGGCTTATGGTGTAAGACGAACCTTCAATATGTGCAAATATATTTTTTACATTCAATCATGAGGCTCGACGTAATTTGATCGTGCTTGTACTGCAAATATAAAAGAATACTAAATTTCTCGCCCGTTTCGGTGACCCCCATATCATTGAAACTTATTATTCCTTATCACCTCAGATACCTGCTATCTTTACGTGTCAATCAGCATGTTGTTATATGTTTCCTGAATGTGATTTTATCACACTCAGTAATATCTTCTTTTTGGAAATAATTGGGTGATTCCCAAGCAATTTTGAGTACATATATGAAAATTGCATATTTATTGATTTAGCCCAAGAAAAAATGTATACAGATCACTCCAGTAAAATCGACATAACTACCCCGAAAGCGGTTGGTATCAGATGCAACAAGTTCACAGTTGGCTCTGCTTTTTAGACGACGTCACGGCTGAGATGAATTAAAGAAAAAAAGGAATGGACTGAGGAAATTAAAACAAGTTAATCTCAACACGACACACACACAACACTTCAGGTCGACGCTCCTGTAACCTGATTTTTTCGACACATCATGAACATCAAACCTTCGTATAGGAGGAACCAAGTAATGTTTATAAACTATATATTTCTTTTTATTTACTTTTCAATAGTAATATATATCTGATAATAAAGCATTTTCCTTTTAAACTTTTCACTGCCTTGCGTATTGATTTTACCTAGGAAAAAATGGATAATATCAAATGAAGTTTCATAATGGGAAAGTATTCCTATTCTTAAATTTGATCAGGAGGCTAGAGATGCCACTTGAAAGCCCTAGTTATATATAAATAAAAATATATCCGTTTAATCTCTTAATTATTAAGCTGTTTACACGTCTCTACTTCACCGGAACGCTTTGGGCTTAAACTCCTCAATTGCCAATCTCTTTTACCAATGAATCGATGTCATCCTCCATGATACATCATCCACAGTAGCCCTGAAACCGATTTTTTTTTTTCCGAGTTGGAAGTTTTTCACCCTCAGAAATGTTTTCTAAATTTTACTAACAATTGGGAGTGTTTTCTGCCACTTTAGGGTACAATTGTGTAAGTAGCATACTTAGTGTTTTCGTCCCAAATTATGCGGATTTTACGACCCCTCAAGAATAGCAATTTTGAATTACTGCTAAATCGGATGATGTTACCGAACGGAACTTGTACCATTGGGTTATCCTGAAGTTACCACTACAAACGAAAAAATTCACGACCTTCTTCATACCGTTAAAATCATAATCTGACTACAGTTCATTGTGTTTCTTCAGCCTTCATTCATTTTGTTGTCATCAAGTATATATCTTTTGAGATGAAGAAAGTTGTATTGCGATTGTTTATACTTTCTCGAACTAATTTTTATGAGTGAAAAACTCATCAGTATTCCTTCTCATGAGTTACGACAAATTTCAGAGATTTTACCTAATGAAACGTGGTCAGTGGTGCAGCACAAACCTTCATAATGTACAAATATTCGTCTTTTTTTTTACATCTTCATTCAAGAGTCTCGATGTAATTTTAAAGTGATTCTACTGCGGATAAAAAAAGAAAATCTTCCTCATTCAAAAATTACTTGCTTGTGTCTACGACCTCCACTTGAAATATATTGTTCCTAAACACACGAATGCAAGCCCTCTTCATTTGTCAATCGATTTCTTCAGTATGAAGAGATATTGATTAACTTCTGATTCCCTCCTAAAAATTTATTCAAGAAAGTAAAAAGTTTCGGAATAACGAGACATATATTACATACCATTTATAACTTTATTCCCCATCTCCGTAGACATATAGTGCGTAAGAACTACAAGAAATTGAGGATGAAGAAACACAGTGAACTGTATTAATGTCGTCTGGGGATTGATATTCAGAAAACATTTCTGAGGGTTAGGAAATTCCGTCTCGGAAAAAAAAAATCAGTAACACGGCTAAATGAGATAAACGGTAGGATAAAATCAATTCACAGGTAAAGAAGGCTGGCATTTTAGGGTTTTAAGCGCAATGAGTTTCGTTTGATTAGAGACGTGAAAACAACTTGGAAACAGAGATATAAAGGATATTATTTCTATATAACTAATTCATCCTGAGATCTCTGACCAAATATAAAAAATGGAATATTTTCGCAGTACGATGGTTCGTGTGATATCATTATCCGTATTTGCCAATGTAAAATCTCTCCGAATAAGAGAAAATTGATTAGGTTTTGATTATCAGTTACATATTATCAGAAAATATGTATATATAGCCGTATTGAGATATACAATTTATAAACATTTCTTGGTTTCTCATATACGTTGTTTACTGTTCATGACGGGTCTATTAAGAACCAGATCGCAGGGGCGTCGACTTGATCTGTTCTGCCGTGTTGATATTAGCTGGATTTTTAATATCAGATGTCGCTTTTTTTTTTTTTTTTTTTTTTTTATCAATGATTTCACGGGTAAAAGGTAATGCGAATTTTGAACAAGTACTGTTGAAATCATTCTTTGGATGTAGTTCAAAAATATTTTATTGGAGTGATGGCTGTATATACATGGTTTTGTTCGACATCGTAAATATGCAACTTCTAGAAATGTACTAGAAATTGATTGCCATACACTCCCATTTATTTAGAAAACTCAGAAGACATTTCTGAGGGTTAATAAAAAATTATATTTAGAAATCAAAGAAAGAATCCAATTGACACGTAAGGAGAGCCGGCATCTGAGGAGTTTAAGAACAATGTTTCAATGAATATGATGTTCACTGACACAAGGGACAAACTTCGAATGAGTATTCTTTTTTATTTGCAATAGGGCTTTAAAATTACATCGAACCTTCTGGCAAATGTAAAAAAAAAAAAAAAAAAAAAAGTACTGAACATTATCAAGGATCGCCACATTAATTTAGGTAAAATGTCTCAAGACTGTGATACCTAGGAGGATGAAATAATGATGAGTGATTCCCACCTAAAAATTTCATCGATATATGGACAACCGCAATAACGAGGAATATAATTAAATACCATTTATAAGTTTATTCCTCATGTCCGTAATCATATAGTGAAATGGAGGACGAAGAACACTGAACTGTATTAATGTCGTCTGCCGATTGTTTGTATTTTTACGTTAGTACGAGGGTCGTTTGTGACTTTTCTTTGATAGTGGTAACTTCAGATAAGAAAATGATCAAGATGTTTTGTTACAGTGAAAGCATCCGCTCTATGAATAATCTAATATACAATAGCAGAATGCGCGCGTGTGTGTGTGTTTTGGGCAGCCGATAGTACACATACAAATAGCACTAAATTTGTACAAAAATCGATAAAAATTCGCTGATGTGAAAAAACTTGGCCCCAGCACGATTGAAAAACTTTTAATGAGCGATCAAATTTTGACCAAAAAACGCCGCTCCCTGCACCCTGTCGGTTGTCGTAGCCGAGTGTTAATATCTCGGACATGCGTACGGATAACTTGTTTCATTCTAGAACTGCAAATAACACGATCATATGGTCAGCTGCAAAAAATCTAAGTGGCAACCTTAGACTAGAGCAGCACAAACGGACCATCATGGGCCCTTCCATGTCGCCTTGACGGCCGATAGTGACAACGTTAGACTAGAACAGCACTCGGATTACCTGAAATGATCGCAACGCCCGGGCGAAGCGCGAGGAAACTATTGAGAAGCACGAGGAAACGAGTGCAAAGGAAGAGAAAGCGAGAGAGTAGCTCGAGAGCCCTCCTCAAGAGCAAGAGCGGGAGGTCTTGAAGGGCCCACAAGCTTTTGTAAAATCTATTGTACTTGTGATCCTAAAAAAAAAAAAAAAATGCATAATTGAGGGCGAACAAGGAGCAAGTGTGAGAGGGCCCGAAGGGTCAACGAGAACTTGTAAAATCTATTGAACTTGAGTGATCCCAAAAACCGCATAACTGAGGGCGAACACACCTAATATGCAGCTTCCATAAATGTACTCTAAATCAGCTGGGAAACAGTGCCAATTGTATCTAATATTCAGAAAAGATTTATGAGGCTGTGACAATTCCGTTTCAGAAAAAAAAAAATCAGTAACAAAGCTAAATGAGGTAAGACGTTGGATGAAATCGATTCACATTGAAAGAAGGGTGGCATTTTAGGGTTTTGAGCCCAAAGAGACGTGAAATCAACTTGGAAACTAAGGTTTCAAAGAGGCATAAATAAAATGAATTTAAGATGATTTTTTTTTTTTTCGCAGTAAGACGGTTCGAGTGATATTTACCAAGCTAAAATCACTTCGAGACAAATGTTTAGGTATTGATTATCAGATATACATTATTAGGAAAATAAATATACATAGCCTCACTGAGATATACATATTTTATTTCTTGGTTCCTCATGTACGCAGTTTTATTGTCTGTGACGGGTCAAAAAAATCATTTTGCAAGGAGTCATGCTCAGATTAGGGGTTTGAGCCCAAAGAGTTTCTTTAAGACAAAAACAACTTGGATATTTAGAGATAAAACGGATATTATTCTTCTCTGTATAACCAAGTCCTTAATAAAGCATCTTGAGCCTCCTTATCATGTGTTAAAAGAGGAATATTTTAGCAGTGTGACGGTTCGGATATTATTATTCATATTTACAAAGGTAATAATTCTTTGGAATTCAATAAATAATTTAAGGGAAAGCTGTTCAGGTATTGATTATCAGATATCCATTACTAGGAAAAAGTAAATATACAGATGTACTGAGATATACAGTTTATAAACATTATTAGGTTTCTTATATACGCTGTATTGTTGTTCATGATGGGTGTAAAAAAAAAATCAGGTTGTAGGAGCGTCGACTTGAACTTTTGTCTTCCATGCTATGAATTGGATTTTTATTTTCCGATGAGTTGGCTTTTTTTTTTTTTTTTTTATACGTGATTTCACGGATAGAAGCTAGTGCGAATTGTGAAATATGTACGGCTGATTGCATCCGCTTTTTGGGTAGTTGAAAACTATTTTACTGGTGTGATGGCTGTATAAAAATATTTTTGATGGAAATTAACTATGCAACTTTCGGAAATGTAGACAAAAGTGATTGCGATACACTGCCAATTCTTTAAAAATTAAGGACATTTCTAAGGGAGAAAAAAATCACATTTAGGAGACATATACAAAGAAACCGGTTAACGCGTAATGGGAACTGGTACCTGAGGTGCTCAAGAACAATATTTCAATTGATATGTGGTTCAGCGACGCAAGTGACAAACTTCGAATGAGAATTCCTTTTTATCTGCAATAAAAGCACTTTAAAATTACAATTAGCCCCCCAAGGAGAAATTTAAAAAAAAAAGTATTTGCACATTATAAAATGTCGCGATACTCCAGAAGCCTCATTTATTTAGGTAAAATATCTCAAAACTTTGATACATATTGAAAAGAAATACTGATGATCTTTTGACTCCCACCTAAAAATTTATTCATGAAAGTATAAAGTATCGTAATACGAGAAATATAATGAAATATTTAAACTTTATTCCTCATCGTAGACATATAGCGCATGACACCTACAAGAAATGGAGGATGAAGAAACAGTGAACGAACTGTTTTTATGTAGTCTGGAGGTCGTTTATATTTTTACGTTAGTACGAGGGTAATTTCTTTTAATTTTTAGAGGTAACCAGAAATAAATATGATCACGTTGTTTTGTTACAGTTACAGCATCCGTTCGTTCGTTCATTTAAGATTTCCCACACACATAGAACAGGCCGGGCCACTCATTATCCCGGTCACTGGGATTTGGGCTGGTTAAAAAAAAAAAAATGTTAAATCCAATTGTACTGCGTAATTCATGGACAAAAACAAACTATGCAACTTCCACAAATGTACTCTAAGTTAGATGGGAAACACATCTAATATTCAGAAAACATTTCTGAGGTTGAGAAAATTGCGTCCCGGAAAAAAATCAGTAACACGGCAAAATGAGGTGAAACGAAGGATGAAATCGATTCACATTAAGAGAAGGGTGGCATTGTAGGGTTTTAAACGCAAAGAGTTTCGTTTGATTATACTGTAGACGTGAAAACAACTTGGAAACTTAAAAGATAAAAGGAATATTTCTATCTGTATAACCAAAACTTTAAAGCGGCATCTTGAGCCATCTAACAAAATATTAAAACGGATATTTTCGCAGTACGAAGGTTCATGTGATATTCTTATCCATATTCATCAAGGTAAAATCAGTGCGATAAGAAATTGGTTAGATATTGCTTATGGGAATTATCATATATATATATATATATATATATATATATATATATATATATATATATATATATATATATATATTGATTCAATTTTTTATTTCAAGATTCCTCATATATGCTGTTCTGCTTTTCATGATGGGTAAAAAAAAAAAAAAAAATCATTTCGCAAGGATCCGTGCTCAGATTAGGGGTCTGAACCCAAAGACTTTTGTTTCATTAAAAAGACGTGAAAAGAACTTGGATATATAGAGATAAAGCGAATATTATTCTTCTCTGTATAACTACGGCCATAATGAGGCATCTAGTGCCTCCTGATGAAATATTAAAAATAAAATATTTTAGTAGTGTTAAAGTTCGTGCGATATAATTATCCATATTATTTACTGTATCTAGACAAAAAGCACTCCGAAAAGCAATAAATCTTTTAAAACAGGTAAATACATAGCCATTCTCAGATATATAGTATATATACATTACTTTGTTTCTCATATGCGCTGATTTATTGTTCATGATGGGTCTAAAAAAATTCAGGTTGCAGGACAGTCGAGAAGAACTTTTGTCTGCCGTGTTTTGATTAACTGGATTTATGATTTTCAAGTCTGACTTTTTAAAAAATCATCTTAGCCCTGACTTCACGGATAATATCCTTCTCACTTCCTCTGTCATCTGATAACAGCACCCAAGTATTCGAAACTTCAATGCAGCATTGTCTACCGAATACTGACTCTTTTATTATACCCTCAATGAAAGAAAATAAATGATGTGACCACCAACCACTTCGCATTTCATTCTCCCTCCCCTACCTCCCCTCCCTTACTTCAGCCTCGCACTATCACTGGTCCCCCCACACACCTTCCCTTCTCTCTCTGGCCCCTCCCTCTCAGCCCCTCTTACTCCACTGTGACTTGCCGCGCATAAAGGTGGCAGCCTGAGACGCGGGGTACCGAATGATAGGTGATTATTTATGACCACGACTGTACAAGAAATGGAGGATAAAGAAACACTAAATGAACTATATTAATTGCATCTTAAGATTGTTTGAATTTTTACTTTCGTACGAGAGTCATTTGTGGTTTTTCATTTGTACTGGTAACTTCAGATAAGAAAATGATCGTTATTTTGTTACAAAAAAAGCATCCGCTTTAGGAATAATTAAAAACGTTTGTATTTGAGTGATCCCCAAAAAATCATAGTTGAGGGCGAAAGGACCAAATATGTAACTTGAACACATGCACTCTAAATTGGCTGCAAATACTGCAGTTGTATCTAATATTCAGAAAATATATCAGGGTGAGAAAATTCCGTCTCGAGAAAAAAAAATCAGTAACATGGCAAAATATGGTAAAAGGCAGGATGAAATCGATTCACAGGTAAAGAAGACGGACACGAGGGTTTTAAGCCCAAAGAGTTTCGTTTGATTGGAGACGTGAAAACCACATGGAAACAGAGATAAAATGGATTTTATTTCTTTATAACTAGAACATTGAAGTGGCATCTTGAGTCTTCTGACCAAATACAGAAAATGGAATATTTTCGCAGTATGATGGTCGATATTTACCAAGGTAAAATCACTCCGTAAAGATATAGATCGTTTACAAAAAAATAGTTCAGGTGTTCATTATCGAATGTATATTATTAAGGAAAAGTATATACATTGCCGTTATTGGAATATTCAGTTTATAAATATTTCTTGGTTCCTCATTTAAGTAGATTTATCGTTAATGATGGGTCTACAGAAATCAGGTTTAGGAGCGTTAACTTGAACTGTTGTGTGCTGTGTTGAGATTAACTGGATTTTTAATTTCAGATGAGTCTATATTAGCCGTGACTTCACGAATTAAAGAGTAGTGGCAATTGTGAACTAGATACGTCTGATATCATCCGTTCTCGCGGTAGTTCAAAACTATTATACTGGACCAATGGCTGTATAAACATATTTTTGGTCGAAATCACTAAATATGTAACTTCCAGAAATGTAATCAGAATTGATTGCGATACTCACCCAAATATTTTCAAAACATGACATTTCTAAGCGTGAAAAAAAAAATCGGTCAGGAACATATGGATAAAACCGATTGACATAAAGAGAGCTGGCATCTGAGGTATTTAAGAACAATAATTTTCAATTACTTTGGTGTTCACCGACACAAGTGAGAAACTTGGAATGTGTATTATTATTTATCTTCAGGAGAAGCACTTAAAAATTGCATCGAGGCCACTGGCTAAAATAATATATATATATATATATATATATATATATACAACCTTCACCATCACCACAACCACAACCCCCTGAAGCACCATCACAAGAATAATCATCACCACAACAACCACCACAACAACAACAATCACCACGACCACCACCATCACAACAACCACAATAGCAACAACCACCACCACAACCACCACCACCACAACAACAAGCACAACTGAAACAACCGTCAAGACAACGGCCACCATCACCACCATAACAACCACCGCCACAACAGGCACCACCACCACAACAACCACCACAACAACAACATCCACCACCACCACCACAACAACAACCACCACCACCACAACAACAACAACAACAACACCAATACCACCACCACCACAACAACCACCACCACCATGACAACCACCACCACCATCACCACCACCATCACAGCAACAACAACAACAACCATAACAACAACCAGAAACCACCACCATAACCACCACTACCACCACCACAACAACAACAACACCACCACCACAACCACAACAACAACCATAACAACAACAACAACAACAACCATAACAACCACCACCACCACCACAACAACAACAGCCACCGCTACCATAACAACAACAACCACCATCACCACCATAACAACCACCACCACCACCACAATAACAGCAACAACAGCCACCGCTACCATAACAACAACAACCACCACCACCACCACCATAACAACAACAACCACCACCACCACCGTAACAACAACCACTACCATCACCATAACAACCACCACCACCACCACCAGCAGAACAACAACCACCACCACCACCAGCAGAACAACCACCACCACCACCACCAGCAGAACAACTACCACCACCACCAGCAGAACAACCACCACCACCAACCACAAAAACAACAACCACAACAACAACAACAACGATAATAACAACAACAACCACCACACCATAACCACCACCACCACAACAACAACAAGAAAAACATCCATTACAACAACAACCACCACCACCACCACCACAAAACCACCACCACCATAGCAACACCGCCACCACCACCACCACCACAACAACAACAACAACAACAACCATAACAACCACCACCACCACCACCACCACAACAACAACAACAAGAAAAACATCCATTACAACAACAACCACCACCACCACCACCACAAAACCACCACCACCACAACAACAAGAACAACAACCATCACCACCAGCACAACACAAGCACCACCACCACCACAACAACAATAACAACCACCACCACCACAACAACCACCACCATCACCACCACCATAACAACCACCACCACCACCACAACAACAACAACCACCACCACCACAACAACAAGAACAACAACCATCACCACCAGCACAACACAAGCACCACCACCACCACAACAACAATAACAACCACCACCACCACAACAACAAGAACAACTACCATTACCACCAGCACAACACAACCACCACCACCACCACAACAACAACAACAACAATAGCAACAACCACCACCACCACCACCACAGCAACTACAACAACCATAACAACAACAACCACCACCGCCATAACAACCACACCACCACCATAACAACCACCACCACAACCACCATAACAACCACCACCACCACCACAACAACAACCACCACCACCACAACAACAACAACCACCACCACCACCACCACCATCACCACAACAACAACAACCACCACCACCACCACAACAACAACAACAACAACAACCATAACAACCACCACCACCACCACCACAACAACAACAACAAAAACAACAATAACCATAACAACCACCACCACCACCACCACAACAACAACAACAACAACAACAACAACAACCATAACAACCACCACCACCACAACAACAAGCACCACCACCACCACCACCACCATCACCACAACAACAACCACCACCACCACCACCACCACAACAACAACAACAACAACCATAACAACCACCACCACCACCACCACAACAACAACAACAACCATAACAACCACCACCACCACCACCACCACAACAACAACAACAACAACAACAACCATAACAACCACCACCACCACCACAACAACAACAGCAACAACAGCCACCGCCACCATAACATCAACCACCACCATAACAACAACCACCACCACCGTAACAACAACCATCACCACCATAACAACAACCATCACCACCACCACAACAACAACCACCACCACCACAACAACAGCAACCACCACTACTACCATAAAAACAACCACCACCACCACAACAACAACAATAACAACCACAACATCAACAACAACCACAACAACAACCACCACCACCACAACCACAACAACCACCACCACAACAACAACCACCATCACCACCACCACCACCATTACAACAACAACCCCCACCATCGCTACAACAAGAACCACCAAACACAACCACCACCACCACCACCATAACAACAACACCGACACCACAACAACAACAACAACAATCACCACCACCACCATAACGACAACCACCACTACCACGACCACAACAACAACAAAACCATAACAATAGCAACAACCACCACCACCACACCAACAACAGCAACAACAACAACCACTACAACACCACCACCACCACCACAACAACAACCACCACCCCCACCACCGCCACCACCACCACAACAACAACAATCATAACAACAACAACCACCACCACCACCATAAGAACCACCACCACCACCGTAACAACCACCACCACCACTACTACCATAACAACCACCACCACCACTACGACCATAACAACCACCACCACCACCATAACAACCACCACTACCACCATAACAACAACCACCACCACCACCTCAACAACAACTATAACAACAACCACCACCACCGTAACAACCACCACCACCACCATAACAACCACCACCACCACCACCACATCCACCACCACCATAACCACCACCAACACCACCACCACCACCACCTAAACCACCACCACCACAACCACAACACCACCACCACCACAACAACAGCAATCACCACCACCATAACAACCACCACCACCACCACCACCACACTGAAACAACGACAACCATAAGAACAACAGCAACTACCACCACCATAACAACCACCACCACCACCACCACAACAACAACAGCCATAACAACAACAACCACCACCACCACCATAACCACCACCACCACCATAACAACAATCACATACTACCACCACCGTAACAACAATCACAACAACCACCACCACCACAACAACAAGAGCAACCACCACTACCACCATAAAAACAACCACCACCACCACAACAACAACCACCACCACCACCATAACAACAACAACCACCACCACCATAACAACAACAACAACCACCACCACCACCATAACAACAACCACCACCACCACCACCATAACAACAATCACATACCACCATCACCGTAACAACAATCACATACCACCACCACCGTAACAACAATCACAACAACAACCACCACCACCACCACAACAAGAGCAACCACCACTACCACCATAAAAACAACCACCACCACCACCACAACAACAACCACCACCACCACCATAACAACAACAACAACCACCACCACCACCATAACAACAACAACAACCACCACCACCACCACCATAACAACAACAACCACCACCACCACCATAAAAACAACAACCACCACCACCACCATAACAACAACAACCACCACCACCACCACCATAACCGCCACCACCACCATAACAACAACCACCACCACAACAACAACAAGAACAACCACCACCACCATAACAACCACCACCACAACAACAACAACAACAACAACAACCATAACAACAACAACCACCACCACCGGCACCACCACAATAACAACATCAATAACAACTATCATCACACCACCACCACCACCACCACCACCACCACCACCACCACCACAACAACAACAACAACAACAACAACCCCTGCCACAATCACCACCATCACATCCACCACCACAACTACCACCACCACATCCACCACTACCACCACAACAGCAACAACAACCACAACCACCACAACAACAATTACCACAACAACAACAACAACCACCATCACAACAACCACCACCATCACCACAACCACCATCAAAACAACAACCATCACCATCACCACAACCACCATCACATCAACCACTACCCTCACAATAACCACCACAACAACCACCACCACAATAACCACCACCACAACAGCCACCATTATAACCATCATCACAACAACAACAACAACCACCACAATAACCACCACCACCACAACAACAACAACCGCCACAACAATCACCACCACCACAACAACAACAACAACAACCATAACAACAACCACCACCACCACAACAACCACCACCACAATAACAACATCAATAACAACTATCATAACACCACCACCACCACCACCACAACAACAACAACAACAACAACAACAACAACCACCACCACAACCACTACCACAATCACCACCATCACATCCACCACCACAACTACCACCACCACATCCACCACCACCACCACAACAGCAACAACAACCACAACCACCACAACAACAATTACCACGACAACAACAACAACAACAACCATCACAACAACCACCACCATCACCACAACCACCATCACATCAACCACTGCCATCACAATAACCACCACAACAACCACCACCACAATAATCACCACCACAACAGCCACCATTATAACCATCATCACAACAACAACAACAACCACAATAACCACCACCACCACCACAACAACAACCGCCACAACAATCACCACCACCACAACAACCACCACCACCACCACAACAACAACCACCACCACAACAACAACAACAACAACATCCATAACAACAACAACCACCACCACCGCCACCACCACAACAACAACAGATGAGTGAAAGGCTGGAAGCTATATATAATAAAAATCTACAATACCTGGTAACAGATCATATATATTTTAATACCTTTATTGTCAAGTTATTACCGCTGTGAAAAGTGGCACAGTTAATGCTTGGAAACCATAAAGCATAATGCTATTGAATATAGCAAATGTGAATCCTTAATACTGCATGCGGTAATTGCTGACACCCCTAGCACACACCTCCGTATCCTCCTTATCAAGCGTTTCCTAACACCCGACAACAAACACCGCATTTAGGGATGCTGTATCACTCTTTTACCTTACTATTTTTTCTACATTCTGATTAATGATACTAAACGCTAAATGCTATAGTCAGATTTTGCTATGTAAAAATTTACTTAGTACGAGATAGGCAAAGAGGCACGGACACGATGGCAACAGATGGTTGTTTGTAAAAATAAAATTATGGGCGTCTTGACCAATGAGGCTTTAAACAATTTGTGCTCTCTCTCTCTCTCTCTCTCTCTCTCTCTCTCTCTCTCTCTATATATATATATATATATATATATATATATATTTAATCTGCTATCATGTGAAGGTCAATGGGAGCCCTGATAACTCCACGATGCGATGACGCAACGATGCGATTTTAAACTGCTTGTTACGTAACGCTAGATATGGGCGATGTTGATATGTGCCAGTGGTGTCAGCAGCTGCCACATTCCGGATGAAGTTACTTACATTTGTTACATGTGATTAATAAACACCATTCTGATTCATTATTTTCAGGCAGGTTTTGTCTGTATTTTACAGCGTCCATTGCTTGGAAACGACAATAAAATACGATTAAAGTCTACATTTATGAATCTTGATCGGTTGTCTTTGTTTTGCAGTATAATATTTAAAGTTGATCTTTTTACTTTTCATGATGGCAAAAGTAACCAAAAAAAAAAAAAATTTCTTTTAATAAATATTACACTTTTCTGTCGCCTCAACAATCGTCATATCTCGCCTCTCGTGTACAGGCACCCACCTACCCACCTCAAACCCGCTCTCTCCCTCAGTCCTGTGAATGCTTCGATCAGAGCTCACTACTAATGATTCGCGGTTACTATCTCGGCCAGCGTTGCCAACACTAAGGTGGCCCTCGCGGGAGTGCGGCCAACTGTACATGAACTACTATTGATGTTGTTGTGTGTTGCCTCCAAATATGGAATATATAACATCAGATTTTTTCCCTCAAAGGTTTCAGTCCATGCTTATGTATGCCTTGACTAATTATTTGCCGGAGGTTGTGACTGGGTAGTAAATCAATGATGATCTTTCCGTTACCGGCCTGACTGTAGTATTATTACGTCAATACGTTCTATGATCACAGAGAAGGTTTGGAATAGTGTATTGTTACCTTCCAGAGCATTTACGTTCTCCACAATTCCTAGAGTTGATGCTTCTGCTTTCCTTAGGTTCTTTACAATCGTCAACATTAAGGTGTTCTGAGTATCAGCTAACGTATGTCGGTACTAGAGAATTTGTGCTATTTTGTTAAATTTGTTATTTACTTCCTCTAGATCATTTTCTGTAGCTAGTCCAAAAATGTTGCCCAAAATTGCTCCA
This sequence comes from Coenobita brevimanus, assembly GCF_032717465.1. Classification (NCBI taxonomy): domain Eukaryota; kingdom Metazoa; phylum Arthropoda; class Malacostraca; order Decapoda; family Coenobitidae; genus Coenobita; species Coenobita brevimanus. The sequence goes on from NC_136996.1 coordinate 13,285,282, forward strand.
CCTAGGTCGAACAAACCGCGTCTGTTACGTGTATGTGTGATGTTTCTTGTCTCCAGTGTGTTACTCCCAGCTGATGGGGGTTCCTGGATCATGGTAATCATTACGTGCTTAGCCTGTTCTAGCTTCCAGTCAGTTAATTTAATTAATTCAGCTACTTCCTGTATGGGGTGATCATGTGAAGAAGAGTGTTTTAATACTACTTCAAGGGTTCTCAGTGATCCTGATATCTTCTGTAACATTACAGGTGTGTTTTGTAGTACATCCAAACTAACTTCGGTACTTATGTCCTGTACAATTGCTGTTGAGGCTGTTGGGGCCATCAGGCACCCCTGTCGGATATCAACAGGAACATGATCCATGGAATTATTCGCCTCATCATTACCTAGCGAAAGAACATCTGTATTAGAGATCTAATCCACTGTTGTTACTAAGTTATGCTAAGGGTGATGATAGTGATGATGATGAATACCGATATCTTGGCCTGTTTAATCCTATTACCTATAAAAGGAGACTAAATCGATTCCTAAGTCAAGTAAATGCCTTGTTATGGTGAGAGCTGTATTGGTTGCACCTATGCTTGTCTGTTTGGTATGCGACCGCAATTCATTCCGATATGTGTTGATTGCTTCAGGCTTATTTTCACCGTGTGTACTAGGGTTTTCGATCGTTTCTGGTGTTTTATAGTTGCAAGCTAAATTTCTTGAGATCTTTTTTAAGTTATCAGTTTCTTTTTCTTCGTCACATGATAGTGACTTAATCACTACCTTATTGTCTCTTCTCTTGATTACCCTATATGGGCCCTTAAATTTAGGTGACTGCTAATTCTAGTGTGAATGAGGCTATAGACAATATCACCTATGATGATATTTGATTCATTTGCTTTCTTATTAAATGATTGTCATTTCTTCCTTGGACATTGCTGTTTCTTTACCTATTCCTGTATTTCTTGAAATTCACGTAAGCGAAGTTTAGGATAATCGTCATAATTGTATATGGGAATTTGATCACCCTCTTACGTCTCATAAGGGAGACGTTTGTCTGACCCGTAAATGATGAAATGAGGTATATCTCCTACTGATTTATTAATTGCACAGATAAGTGATGCTTCAATTCTGGGGATCCAGTCATCCCAGTTTGCGTAATTTTCATTGAGAATGTGCCGTAGTACAATATTTTTTTTATTCTGCCTTTCCACTAATCCATTGGAAGCTGGATGGTAGGCCGACATTAACTTTCTTTATATTGTATTGTTTACATATTTCTTGTAAAATTTCAGAGTTAAATTGTGAACCTACAGATCACACTATCAATGAATACCCGTGCGACTGTTTCTGCTGTTTTATCCTTAATTGGAACCAAGATCACAAATCGTGTGAAGTGATCAGCTGCAACAAAATTATATTGATTGTGATTGGTAGTTAAGGGTAATTTAAGTAAATCAACCGCGACAGTGTCCTACGGTTGTCTAGGTACAGGATATTGTCCTCTAGGTGCAGGTGATAACGTGTAACCTTTGTGTTTCGCACATGACTCGCATGTCTATGTGATTATGTATGTCTGTGTAACGTTGGCCAATAATATGACACCCGGGCCTGCCTGACTGCCCTGTCCAGGATGCCTTGCATGCGGACTATCGTGTATTACCCTTAAAATGTGAGGTATCATTGTACTAGGAATAACTAACTGCCTATTATTTTCTTCTATGATTTGTTGTCCTGGATATACCCTATATAAGACATTGTTTACCACTGAGAATTGTTCAAGTGGTACCTGTAACTTGGGTAATGGTACATCATCGCCTGACGAGATGATATATTACTTTGGACCATACTGGGTCCAGTCTTTGTGCGTGTGAAATTTCTTGATTTGTGGGGATCGTTTTATCATTGCTGGAGAGTGATTCCTGTGGACTTCATTGTAGCAACATTGGCTAACGGATTTCGTGATATGTCATCGGCAGCTAAATTTATTTTACCTTTTATGTAGTGAACATTTACATTGTAATTCTGGATTTTACATTTCATTGTAATTCTGGATTTTACATTCCCATCGTGCTCTCCTCCCAGAGAGGAGCTTTTCTTGGATCATGCCCACGAGAGGCTTGTGGTCTGTGTATAGGTGAATTTCGTATCCGTACACGAGGTCACGAAATTTTTGTAGAGGAAATACTACTGCTAGGGCTTTTAAGTCTGTTGTACAGTAATTTTTCTCTGCTCCTATTTGTCCCCTGGCAAAAGCAATGGGTTGGTATTTTCCTTGTTTATCTTCTTGCATCAATACAGCACCTAAGCCTTTGAGGGAAGCATCTGTGCAAATTATGAATGGTTTTGTTAAATTAGGCAAGGCATAAAATGCTAATTTTTGTTTCTCTTTCCACTGGAATACAGCATCCTTTTTTAGTAGAATGAATAGCGGTTGTGCTATATGAGAGAATTGGTTAACAAAGGAGAGGTAATATCCTGCTAGCCCCCATAATTGTCTAACTTCGTCTATTCTTGTTGGTTCTGGGAAATTCCTTACCGCCTGTATTTTGTCCTCGGACGTGTGAATACCTCGGGCATCTAATCTACGGCCTAAGAATTTTATATCCTTAACGCAAAATTTGCATTTAGACAGCTTAATTTTTAAGCCAGCATCAGCAAGCTTTTGTAGGAGCTGGTCTAGTTTCTGTAGATGTTCGCTTATACTTGGAGTAGGTATAATAATGTCATCTAGATAAACAAATATTCCTTTTCCCAGCATTCCAGACAATTCGTAATTCATCAGTCTCTGGAAAGTGCCTCGTGCCGTCTTCAACCCCATAGGCATTCGTTTGTATTGGTAGTGCCCTATATTTGTGGAGAAAGCAGTGTATTTGCGTGATTCTTTGCTCGAGGCTAATCGATTGTGGAAAATTCATTATTTTCTGGTCCAGTATTTTGTAAGACCACTTAACAATGGGATAAGAAACCGGTCAGGGACTGTGTACTGATTTAAGGTAATCTACTACCGCACGCATTTCTCCTTTTCGTTTGGGCACAAAAAATAATTGGGTATTCCACGAGGAGATAGATGGTTCAATAATACCTAGTTCTAACATTTCCTCAACATACTGATTTGCCAGGGTGCGTTGAGAATGCGCGACGCTATAAGCTGGTATCTATATTGGTTATGTGTCTGGGTGTACGTTAATCCTGTGTGTAATCAGGTTCGTACACCCTAATTGTTCTCCAGGTAATGCTACCGTTTGTCTGTATTTCTCTAACAGATCTAAGAGATTTTTTTCTGCGTTGAATTGACCTGACTGAATCAAATTCTCTTTTATGCAGTCTCTGTCTGACGAGTTTACTAAGTTCGACGCCCCTGCTACTGTCACTTCACGTATGGGAGCTGGGCAAATTTCTAACCTACAAATACAGGTTCCTTTCTTAATCTTCATATCTCCATTCATGGTGTTAGCTAAAATGACATTCATCTTACCCTTGTCATTCATCCAACACAGGGCACTCTCTATCAAAAGGCCATTTATTCTAACCGTCTCTTGTAATGCGCAGTTTCTCAATTTACTCTTAATCGTAACTTGCATGAATGATTTTGGTGGTATATTTATATTATAATTATTGCTGGCTGGGTAAGTGGGTGAGTCACGTTTGCACTGTGAGTAAGGAATGGGGGTTGGGCTGTGGCAACTGGTCTACGCGCCCATTTTCTTTGAGAAGTTGTACGTCGGACTCCCCCATTTTGGTTTTGTGTGTAATGTTCTTGTGACGCTAGTTTTCCTATAATTGCCGGTTGTATTATCAGATGAAATTTCCTCGATGAGTTGGGTGTCATAATGAATTCCATTGAAATGTGGCATCAATATTATATTTTATGTTCTCATTGTGTTAAGTTCAAGCAGCATTTCTCCCCTAATTGATAAGTTTTCTACTACGTAAAAGGTGGTAGTGAATGATTTTGTGGTCTCTGTGAAATTCATGTTTAACTCAATCATACTAATGACTGGTATTTCTTTACCATCCACTGTGTATAAATTTAAGTCTGAGCTTTCCAAAAACGTCACTTTTCTTCTATTTCTAAAAATTCTTGCTAACTCATCTTGCGTTATTAAATTCACTGGTGAGCCAGAATCCAAAAATAATGAAATCTCTTCCTCCTCACATAAATCAAAGATCAAAATGCATTCATTTCCAAAGAGACTTCTTATGTTGACTTTATTTGGGCGTTTTATGTCTTCTTTTGTGCTGATACAATCTTCCCCCGACCTATAGATGGATAACATTTTTTCTACAGTTCTACAGTCTGAGGTCCAATGTCCAGTGGACCTATGATATCTGCAAAATGCCTCGAAACCTCTTGCCTTTTGCCTATCTTCTTTCGTTTTAACGTAACACTCCTATTTTGTGTGACCAGGCTTTGCACAATAATAACTGTAATGCTAGGTGTAAACTGCTCGACCTCGGCTCTAGAACACCTAACGTGTAGCGGGGTCCTCTTTCGAGACCGGGGCTTAGTGCAATAAAGAGAGGCAGGACACAAAAACTCCAGTCAATAACCTTTACACGTATATTACCACAGTCAGACACAGGACAAAGCAGATATTACAACACAATATATAGCAAAGAAATAAAACCTTAACTAGGATACTGAATAAACTGATACTGATACCAACACAATTCTAATGCACAGGTGTACAGGGAATGTAGGCGAGCGAGGGGCGCGGGGAGTGAGGCACACAGGGAGGGGGGAGGGGAGGGCGAGGGGAGTGACTCGCAGAGGGTCGAACAGAGTCATAGTAATACTGGGGAGGAGTATTATTAATTTGAACAATATTTCCTGATAGCAAAAGGGTTTTGACAAATGATTCTATTCCTTGTTTACGTTCACGCTAGTTACTGGAGAGAGGGAATGACATTGGGAATTCACTGGTAATACAAGTGGGGAAATATTATTAACACTTGCTCTACTATTTTCTTATAACCGAAGATATTGGAGTATCTTGCTACAAAGGATTTCTCGGGAGGAATAGTCTTACAAGTTTTCTGCAAGGGCGTCACTCGTGAGTCTGATTCACCAGAACTTAGTTTCTGCACTCGTCCTTTACTCATCCACCCGTGATTTCACTTGCCCCGATATTCACCACACAGTCACTGTATTATTGTTACACTAGTTTGGGCAATGCCACAATTAACCTAAATCAATTTACTGATTCTGGGGTAACACCACACTTATCATGTCACTCATCGTGGGGGCGGCAGGGAGACACGCCAGCGACAACTCGGCCGGGATAGGGGCACCGCCAAGGGGGGGGGCGTGCCGAGAGGGCGCTGGACAACTCGCAGGGGCGTCCTCTCGCCTCCAAGGCTGCAGGTGACGAAGGGGCCTGCAGTCTCCAGGCTAGGCTCAGGGGTGTGGCCTTCAGGACTGGGGCCGAACAGATCCAGAAATCTCTGGCTCAAGTCTCGGCCGGAGGTGGAAGTCTTACGCTGCCTCGTGGGCGTGGGGAGATCACGCCCGGGCGTCCTGGGAAGGGTCTGGAGTGACTGAGGACTGCGGTCCCCAGAGTCGAGGGGCGCCGTCACGAAGGGACTGCTACACCGACCTGATTTAGGGTCCGTCAGGTGAGTCTTCTCCAGAGCCAGGCGTAGGGAGCGGAGGCCAGGGGAGACCGTAAGGCCTGGCTGAGGCGCTCCGGTACGGGAGGTCCGTGCTCTTGTCTCCTGCTGGGGCGATGACTCACTCAACACCTTTTGACCATGGGGCCCGGGAATTGGCCGTGGCTGCCAGGAATGCAACTATCAGGCGCCAAGGCCCTGCAATTGGCCGTGGCCTGAGTGGGGGAGTCAGCGTGCCTCTGCGCACCTTCGGAGCGGCAATTGGCCGTCAGATGAAGGTGGGAGCGGCAGTAGGCCGTCTTCTGCAGGAGGGAGGAGCGGCAGTAGGCCGTCTCTGGGACAACACCTTTGGAACGGCAATCGGCCGTCTGACGAAGGCGGGAGCGGCAGTAGGCCGTCTCCTTCTGCAGGAGGGAGGAGCGGCAATAGGCCGACTCTTGAGAGGCACCTTCGGAGCAGCAATAGGCGTCTGGCGAGGGAGGGAGCGGCAGTAGGCCGTCTCCTGAGGGGCGCTGTCTGGAGCTATGTGAGCAGCTCCACCCCTAGCTGATCCGGCAATCCCACTCCCCGAAGGTAGTGTCCTACTCCTGCTATGGTGATGGTGCGACGGCTGAATGTTATAGGGGCGCATGGCCCGGGCTGACGTATGCCGTTGTTGCGCGGTATCCCGTTGTCTGGTTGCGGCTACTCCGTGGGGTCCGGGTGGCGAAATTTTTTTTCCTGCCCAGTTCCGTCACTTTGCACATATGGCAACGTTGCCCTGTGTTTAGTTTGGCAACGCCGCGCAGCAGTGAGCCATATCGGATGCCAGGTTTAGTATTCATCACAATTATTTACTTTTTTTATGCTTGACTATAAATATAATACCTGACTATCTATATTTCACATGGATTGAAAGAATAATAGAGACATAGAGGTCATATAGTTTTCGCTGCCTTAGCTTAAATAAATATAAAAAGGGGCCATACCACTGTCTTTACTTCGTCACTCGTCTGCTGAGAGAGAGAGAGAGAGAGAGAGAGAGAGAGAGAGAGAGAGAGAGAGAAGATACTCTCTACACTTTGCTAAAATTAGTTATATGTTGATTTAATGAAAATGCGGTACATCTTAGGGGTGGTACATGACTGCTCGTTGAGATCACTTATCAGTAACATATGTTGTAGGCCTATAATACTTTCCCTGTCATTTCTTGTCATTGCTCCCAGACGTACGATTCAATCAGCTGTGTTTACAGTCGGCAATGGCGCATCACAGTGAGTTTATATTTTTAATTCCTTGTTTCTCTTGATTTACTTATTTTGCACACAATGGTCTATAATGTCTCATGTCTGACCCAATGCCTGTCATCAGCACATGGGAAATAGCATATGGTGCCTGGTGCTGTGTAATATTTAATAAAGATTATACCGTAACAAATAAAGCTTTGCATTTCATCAAATACAAAAACCCTTCAAGCATACTTAACATGAAATAAAGGACATGAGAACATGAAAATAATCTGAAATGTAACCTGACAAATGATTTTACTAATATACCTAAGAAAAACAAGAAAATAATGTGAAATCTAACCTGACATATATACCTAAGAAAATGTCTAATGAAACATTGATATTCAGGCATCATTGATACCAATATTTCCCAGCTTGCAGCAGAAATTACCAAGGTTAACCCTTAAGAATGACCATGAAAAGCGTTTTAGATGATAAAATATTATGGGTCATTAACCTCTCTCTCTCTCTCCTGTAAACACAGCTGATTGAATCGTACGTCTGGGAGCAATGACAAGAAATGACAGGTAAAGTAGTATAGGCCTACAACATGTTACTGATAAGTGTTCTCAACGAACAGTCATGTACCACCCCTAAGACGTACCGCATTTTCATTAAATCAACATATAACTAATTTTAGCAAAGTGTAGAGAGTATCTTCCTTGCATACTCACTTTTTATTGATGACCCTGCATGTTATTATTTTATACTGTTTCAAGCTCTCTCTCTCTCTCTCTCTCTCTCTCTCTCTCTCTCTCTCAGCAGACGAGTGACGAAGTAAAGACAGTGGTATGGCCCCTTTTTATATTTATTTAAGCTAAGGCAGCGAAAACTATATGACCTCTATGTCTCTATTATTCTTTCAATCCATGTAAAATATAGATAGTCAGGTATTATATTTATAGTCAAGCATAAAAAAGGTAAATAATTGTATACTCACTTTTTATTGATGACCCTGCATGTTATTATTTTATACTGTTTCAAGCTCTCTCTCTCTCTCTCTCTCTCTCTCTCTCTCACAGCAGACGAGTGACGAAGTAAAGACAGTGGTATGGCCCCTTTTTATATTTATTTAAGCTAAGGCAGCGAAAACTATATGACCTATATGTCTCTATTATTCTTTCAATCCATGTAAAATATAGATAGTCAGGTATTATATTTATAGTCAAGCATAAAAAAGGTAAATAATTGTGATGATGGCTCACTGCTGCGCGGCGTTGCCAAACTAAACACAGGGCAACGTTGCCATATGTGCAAAGTGACGGAACTGGGCAGGAAAAAAAATTTCGCGTCCGGGTGGGGGTGTCGGTACGTTCCCGGGGACACTGGGCTGTACGCCATTCGTCTCATTTTCGGGGGCACTATGCTATTCCTCACTTGCTTCCTTTTCGGGGGCACTACTTTGTATGCCACGCATTTCAATAACAGAGTGTCACTTGAGTTCGACCTATGAGGTGATCTTCCATTTGCTTGTCTTTGTGCCAATCGATGTCTACTGGGACCGGCCAGACTTTTGTACCGCCCTGTTACCTGGTGTGCGGGAACGAGTCCTTGAGCTAACCTGTGCTTGTTTCTGAAGTGGTCGAGATTGTCTCTGGTCCTCGCCAGGACTTGACTTATTTATCCCTGCTGCGATTTCTGGCACTTTTGATCCCTGTCCTGTTTGCCTGTGATGTGTCAGTCACGCCAGTTTTACTGTAGTTTAATTCCACCTCATAAATGAAAGCACGTAAACTCATCCCTGGATTATATGGGATGGTTTTTGAAATTTTTAATATCCTGTCAGGATATTGGCATAGACCTGCTATGTAGCCAATGATGTCAACGACATGCACTGGTGATATATTACCATCCTTTGTGACCCAGTCTGAGTTTTCTAGGCAAGATAAAAGGGTCTTCTTAATGGTGGAAATATCTGCTGTAATCGCCCCTAGATCTGAGCCTGAGTGTATTTGCCGAAATAGGTTTACAGTTTTGTGTAATTCTGGGATTATACCACCAAGGAAATTCTTGCCTCCAGAGAATTTCCTAAGGAATTCTGTCTTAAACTGCTCAAATGTGGAAGCTCTCAACAGCTTCTCTGATCATAACAAATTGCCTACTGGGCATCGTTCTTGATTTATTCTAGCTGAAGAAACAGCTATTTTTCCTTTCTCAACTGTAATGTGTCTCCTAATGAAATACTTCTGACATTGTTCAGTAAGTGTGTTTGTCAATCTTATTTTTTTCCGTACCGGAGAATTTTGGTAAGTTCATTGTCTTCATGACAAATATACACTGGAATTTTATGGAGAATACTGCACTAGTAGGCTACTTGCTTCACCTACATTAGCCATCTTTACCGTGTTTTTCTTGAAATCGTTATTTACAGGCAATTTATATATATATATTTTTTCCTGATCTTAATACTCTATGGTCTAAGTTACTGAAAAAGGGAAGCGAATTTTTATAAAGTTCACTATCTACATCTGAAATTACTTACCAAGTTTCATCGTCATTTACATGAGCGTAGATTGCATCTGTTTGCTGTTCTTTATCTAGTGAGTATTTTCTTTCCTGAGTCTGGTTTTCCGCTTGTTCTTGTGTTTCTGATGGTGTTTCGGAATTTATATTTTGTTGATCGTTTTCTGGTTGTCAGGGTATTTGTCTGTTAATGTTGATCCTTTGGGCATTAATTGTGGAACTTTACTTAGCATAATGGGATTACACAATGAATCATATATTACTTTTCTCTTGATTGCTTTTACAATTAAAATTATAAAACAGACGTGTGTAAATTGTGTAATTGTTTCTCACTGTGTAGTTTGTAATATATATATATATATATATATATATATATATATATATATATATATATATATATAATTGCTTGGTTCGTTATGTAAGTGATAGTATTTTATGGATATGTATGTGGTGAAGTGCTAACTAATACAACCTTGGTTAGAATAAATCAACTCACTAGAATTGCAGTGGAGATACAGTCGTGGTGTTTGTTGATTGTTGATTACATCTGGGGTCAAGACACTCGCTCTTCTCTTCCTGGTGCTGGAGGTCTGTCACACACGTCACTTAGGGTTTGGTTGAGGTATGACAGAGTCAGCACTCGGTGTCGTTGCTAGTGGAGGCAGACACGTTGGCATGGTGGCAGGTGTAGGATGGCAGGCTGGTGTTGTCAGGCACTTGGACTGATTGACGGGTTATGACGACTTAAGCAAATGATGACAATGCTGACCTGCTTGCCTCACTGTGATAGTGGTGGTGGGGAAGATGGTGGGGGTTGTTGGGGATGGAGAAGGTGGAGGTCGTGGTGGAGTATGGAGGGAGAAAATGTGCTGTTACATCACTAGTTTTGGTCAACACAGATGCGCTTCCTCCTTTCACACTTTCCTTGTTCACCTGTAGTTTGATTTTACTTACTCGCTGAGACTAACCTGTAGGCTTGTAGAGTTGTTGATCGACGTAGTTTATCGTTGATAATGTTTCTCGTAATCGTGGAGTTATGGGTTAGGAGCGATTAGGGACGAAGTTAAGCTGCGTTGATGCGACGCCGGCTCTAGGTCTCTGCTTTGCTTATTTGTTTTTTGTTTGCGTGAAGTCGCCAAATACAGTGCAGTCGTAGACTGCCGTGATTGAGACGTTAGTCGGCTTTGTTTACAGCTCGCCACCACTCTCAGTGAACATAGTGAGGTAGATATCGTAGTTTACCGTTGTAGCGATTGTGTAAACTCGTATGGCGTAGTTTGTCACAGTTTACCCGTAAGGCGTAGTTTGACTGTGGTTCTTTCTTACCCCTGCTAACCAATGAAAGTGAGGGTAGTAGGTTCGTTTTTACCACTGCTCACCAGTGTAAGTAGAGCCGAGGGGTGTAATTGTACAGAGAAGGTTATCTGGCCACCAATCTTGATAGCTTAGTTTTAGGTACTTGTCGTGAGATAGGGCTCTTGATTATGGATCGTTAAGCTCAGCCAGAATTAAGTAGTGAGACGTAGTGTCAACGAGGCGAGTTACAGCACTCTCGGGTTATAAAAAAGATGAGCTACAGTTTAGTAGAGCATGATACTAACATTGGACCTTCTCATCAGCTTTCTCTCCCCTTTCTCTCTCTAACCCCCTTCTGATCTGAAGGGAATCTCTCCAACATCATACGAAGCATAGGGAGGATGAGTATGGTAAATTTCCTGTCACGTGGACTAACTAGCTAGGGCTGGTTACTCCACGTGTTTCGATGTCATGAAATTCTTGTTCGTCTGGCCTATGAGGAAGTTTGAGATACATCGTATGGCTAAGAATTCTTGATGGTCTGGGACAACCAGGGATGTGGATATGCATTGTGTGAACTGACAATCCTGGTTCGTCTAGGCAAGGGGATGTATTCTTTAACTCTTCCTGGAGGACTCAGACATAACTACTGTACCTGTTCTACATATTGTTACCTATATCTATATACAGTAGTTACATATAGTATTGTGTTACATTATACCTACACGGCTAATGGCCGTCATGGGGCCTGACTTCTTTGGCAGGCCTGAGGGCGAGGTGCAGCAAATGGCCATCACCTGTCCACAGGTGCTGCTAGTGGCTGTCACTGAAGTGCTGTGAAGGGAGGAATGGCTAGTGGCTGTCGCCCTCCTCTGGCACATCTAATGGCCATTCCCGGGGCCCTGTTCTCCAGGCAGACTGTGAGCTGAGTGCGGCTAGTGACCATCACCCGTTCACTGGTGTGGCTAATGGCCGTCACCGAGTTCCCGGGAGGAGAGGGGACGGCAGGCACAGTGCAGCTAGTGGCCATCACCTGCCTGCTGGTGCAGCTAATGGCCATCACCGAGGTCTCGCTTCCTGTGGCAGCTGCAGGAGGGGAGCAGCTAGTGACAATCTCTTCATTTGTGCGGCTAGTGGCCGTCACTCAGGCACTGTCTGGGACTGAATATTCAGCCCCACCCCTAACCTGGTGAGGGCTGGTCCAGCTGAGGGGTAATGCACTCGCACTGAGTACTCCTGGTTGGGTCTGTTGCAGGGAATAAGGGCTCAAGGTAGTAGGGGACATAGGCCCATACTGCCTGGATAGTGCGCACACCCTCAAAGCCCCTCCATGGTCTCCCCCTGGGGTGGAGTGTTAAGGAATAGAGAAAGATAATGTACACTTTAAGTGAGAATACTAAAAATCACTACTGTCCCGTAAAGTTCCAGGTTCAAAACAAAAGAGTTAGGTAAAATTAAAAGTTAAAGTTTAATGCTCAAAATAACAACAAAACATTCAGGACTCATAAGGATAATGTAATGGCAAAAAAGAGGTTAAATATATGGTTAACTGCAATAGCCTCTATTAACACGAACTTAGCAAGAGTAAATTTATCTAAGCCAGCCCTGATAAAACGAGAATACCAGATAATACTCAGTGAATGCAAGATATATTATTACAGATACAAAATATTATTAATAAGGGCTGACACCCAAAACACATGAATCACAAAAACCCCACCAGGTCTAAGAATTAACACCTTACGCTACACAGTACAAGAACAAAATGTAATAACACTTATACTCAAATTACACAGCTGCTAGATGGCTGGAGACTTCCTGAGCACTCACAACAATAACAACTGTACAGGGGAGGACAGAGATGTGAGCAAAATGAGGAGTAGATCTAAGTGGCAATTAATGTAGAGACTGAGCTCATTATATAGGGGCCGGCAGAGCTTGATACAACTTGTAAGAAGGACGCGCAAATGAAGCCAGAGGGGACAAAGAGTTGACACTCCTGCTCTGAACAACAGAAAGAACGACTTACTCTACTATAAGGGAGGAGGGGGGGAGTGAGGTAGAACACGCTCGTGATCAAACATGCAGCATACTGTACGTTAGAATTACACAAAGGATGATGAAATCATAGGCTATGTAACACCTCCCCACAAAGAAAAAAATTTACAAAGGAAAATTTCTTATTACTCTAAAACAATCTGTCTAAAGTCTAGATAAGCAATCTGCAATAACATTTTCTTTCCCCTTGACATGTTGTATGTCTAATGAATACTCCTGAAGAAGTAGATCCATCTTGTCAATCTCTGATTTTTATCTTTAAACTTACTAAGGAATTTCAGTGGGTTATGATCGGTATAAATGACTATGGGGTCAAAACCAGAACACAAATAAAATGAAAAATGCTGTAAACCCAAAATCAAGGCCAAAAGCTCTTTCTCAATAGTTGAGTAGTTCTTTTGAGGTGGAGTGAACTTCTTACTGTAATAAGATACAGGGTGTTCAATACCCTGATCATCCTCTTGCAGCAAAACAGCCCCAGCTCCTGTATCACTTGCATCAACAGCCATCTTAAAAGGCTCAGCAAAATTTGGAGTAGCGAGCACTGGCTGACTTAATAGGATAGCTTTAAGTTTGCTGAAAAAGGATTCACAGTTATCGGTCCAGACAAATTTAACTCCCTTTTTCAGTAGGTCTGTAAGTGGTGATACAAGAATTGAAAAGTTAAGAACAAATCTCCTGTAATAACCTACCATTCCCAAAAATCTTTGTAGCTCTTTCCTATTTTAGGTCTGGGAAGATCACTTATAACCTGAACCTTAGCTCCTGGTGGTGCAACATGTCCATCACCAATTACGTACCCAAGGTACTGAACTTTAGCTTGACCAAACTCACACTTTGATAAATTAGCTACAAGATTAGCCTGAACTAACCGCTCAAGAAATTTACTGACATGGCATAGGTGATCTTTCCAGTTGTCACTGAAGATTAATACATCATCAATATAAACAACACACCCTGCCAAACCCTCTGTTACAACATTCATGAGCTTCTGAAATGTGGCTGGTGCATTCTTCATACCATATGGCATTACAGAACATGCAAAAGTCTTTCCTAGTGTTACAAAACATGAGATCTCCCTAGCACGTTCAGTCATAGGTACTTGCCAGTATCCCTTTAACAAATCAAACTTACTTATGTACCTAGCCTTTCCGATCTTGTCTATGCAGTCTTCCACACGAGGGAGAGGGTAAGTGTCTTGGTTATCTGATTAACACGTCTGTAGTCAATGCAAAGCCGCTGTGACCCACCTGGCTTAGGGACTAGAGTGACAGGAGAACTCCACTCGCTCTGACAGGGCTCAATCATCTTGTGGTCCAACAGTTAGCCAAGCTCCTTCTCGATGAGAGGAACTTTCACTGAGCTCACACGGTAAGGAGGCAATTTAATTGACTTTGCGTCTCCAACATCGACATCATGCATCAACACAGTGGTTCTTCCTGGAGTGGCACGGAACACTTGCGGGTACTCCTGCAGTAATGCCGAAAACTCCTGCCTTTCCTCGGGAGCTAGATGAGAAAGCTTAGTCTGGAGATCATTCATGATATCAGGATTCTTTCCCAAACTATCACTCAGGCTCATGCTGCATGGGAGAACTTCACTTGCAGACTCGGGTGGAACAGCTACAGTGCAGACTGGATTATTGTCGTCCCGCCTGTGATATAACTTTAGCATGTTGATGTGACAAAGTTGCTTGTTCTTTCTACGATCTGGTGTGGCGATGACATAGTTGACATCACTGAGTTTCTTCTCCACGAAATAAGGACCACTAAACTTGGCTTGAAGAGGTTGCCCATGCACCGGTAGCAGAATCAAAACCTGATCTCCTGGCTGAAAGTGGCGTAACCTGGACTTCTTATCATACCAAGTCTTCATCTTCTCCTGAGCAGCTCCTAAATTCTCTCTCGCCAGCTGTAAAGCAGTGGACAGCCGTTCTTTGAACTTCATCACATACTCCAGCAGGTTGACGTCATCTTCCTCCGACAGCCAGCATTCCTTGAGTAGCTTGAGGGGTCCTCTTACTTCATGGCCAAACAGTAGTTCAAAAGGTGAGAAGCCCAGTGATTCATTTGCAGATTCTCTTGCGGCAAATACAACGAATAGAAGACCTTTATCCCAGTCTTTCTGACGTTCCAAACAGTATTTCTCGAGCATCGATTTGAGTGTTTGATGATGTCTCTCCAACGCTTCTTGGGTCTGGGGATGGTAAGCTGAAGACGTGATCTGGGTGATGCCCAACTCTTTCAGAGACTGCTTGAAAACATTCGACATGAAATTACTTCCTCGGTCTGACTGTACCTCCTTGGGCAGACCAAACTTTGTGAAGAACCCTAGCATTTCCTTAACCACGTTCTTTGCTGAGATATTTCTAAGTGGAATGGCTTCAGGATAACGAGTAGCCATATCAATCAGGGTCAACACATAAGAAAATCCTGAAGAAGTCTTAGGAAGAGGGCCCACAATATCCACCAACACATGGGTGAATGGCGCCTCAAAAGGATGAATGGGAACTAGAGGTGCAACCTTTTTGGTCTGATTACACTTCCCCACAACTTGACAGGTGTGACAAGACTTACAATACCAGGAAACATCCCTGAAGATACCTGGCCAGTAGAAGTGTTTCAAAATGCATGCCACAGTCTTCCTCACTCCAAGGTGTCCTGCCAAACTGGAATCATGAGCCACTCTAATGATATCCTGCCTACAAACACGAGGGATGACAACTTGATGTACAACCTCCCACTCACAGTCGGCTGATGCTGTTGGGGGTCTCCACTTCCTCATAAGTACTCCTGACTTTATATAATAACAAGTAGAAGCACCAGCTGACGCTTCCTCACTGCAAGCAGAGTTAGCTAGACCTTTCAACCCAGGGTTAGCAACCTGCAACTCAACCAACTCTTGACGAGACAAATTATCAACACTACGGGGTACTGCCTCATCTGGTGAGTGGTCCAAATTAGCAAGAAAAGTGTCAGCTAGGATAACATCATCATCATTATCCTCTAAGTCACCAGTAACTTTAGACTTAGCCCTAGTGACAGCACATGCAGGGAACACATCAGGGACATCACAATCCTGGGACGCAGCCACTGGCTCACTAGACAACTGAGGAGCTGGACACACTTGACTTCCACCAATATCATTTCCAAGTAAGAAAGTTACACCTGACATTGGGAGTGTCCCAACCAACCCAACCATAACGGAACCATTAACAAAACCAGACTCTATATTCACTCTGCACAGAGGGACAGAGAAGTAATTATTCCCTACATCTTGTAAGATTACAGTTTCATCAGAGGAATTAACATTAGAGCCTAGAACACTGGTCAGCATAAGGGATTGGCAAGCACCTGTATCACGATATATTTTAACTGATTTCCTGTCATTACTGTCCAGAGGACTGACAAAACCATCAGACAGGAAATTAGCACATGAACTCTTGAGAGTGTCACCCACGTTACTGCTCAAAAGAGGAGCTTCATCATGAGAATTTAATTTACCCCTCAAAGCAGGTTCAGTTAACTCAGTTAAAGAATTCTGGGAACTCTCAAGGGTGGACACTAGACCAATTGACTGAATGTTTAAAGACTCCTTTTTGTTCACATCAAGCTGTCTCCTGAAACATTTCTCCGTAGTATGACCAAGCTTACTACAATAAGTACACCCGAAAGCACTAATCTCTCCCCCCTGTTAGCCGGAGTCGCGGCCAGTGAGCGACCAGCCGATCGAACACCCCACATCCACCGCCCCTACCCCAACCCCAAACCGTTGTTGGATATATGTGGGGCGGCCAGAGCTGGTGATGTTACAATGTGTCATGACTGTTTTTATATACAATCAGAACCAGTGTAGGTATGTATATAAAGGCAATTAATGTGTAATACTATGCTGGTATCCACAACATACGAAAAAGGCACGAAAATGAAAGAAGACATACTACGTATTATGTATTATTGACTATATACTTACATACTATATTATAATGTAACTACAGAAAAATATAGTATAGCATCTGATGAAAGATGTGATGTCGTTTCTTATACATTCTCACTCCCACCTCCATCACCCTTCTCTCTGATTTGCTGTCTCCACCAAACGCCTCTCATACCCTGTCATCCCCCACCCCCACCCATTGTTAACCAACATAAAGATAATGATAAAATAATCTGTAAAGTATTAATCATATTGTATTATCACACGCTGCTGCATTATCACCAACAAATAAAAAACATACAATACTCCGGTATACCTGCCAACCATTTCATCCTGTTGTAAGCTGTTACATGATATACACACTGCAAGTTGGACCTTGTGTTACAATGACATACGGTTGTTTATCGTTAACACAGGTTGTGTGGTTTTGGACATCCATTAATCCATATGAGCGTGGTAATTTAAGCCTTACATTATAAACTCGTAAGGATTATGTTCCTGTCATTATTGGATGAACGAAACGTATCAGGGATCGGCTCTGACGAACCACGAACTCTGTTTTAACGAAAATATTCCGACCACCTGTCACAATAGTGACACAGTGTCATTATGTATATGACTAAATGTGGGTCAATCGTATACATAACGACATTGTGTCACTGTTGTGTTAAAGCAGAGTTCGTGGTTCGTCAGAGCCGATCCCTGATACGTTTCGTTCATCCAATAATGACAGGAACATAATCCTTACGAGTTTATAATGTAAGGCTTAAATTACCACGCTCATATGGATTAATGGATGTCCAAAGCCACACAACCTGTGTTAACGATAAACAACCGTATGTCATTGTAACACAAGGTCCAACTTGCAGTGTGTATATCATGTAACATCTTACAACAGGATGAAATGGTTGGCAGGTATACCGGAGTATTGTATGTTTTGTATTTGTTGGTGATAATGCAGCAGCGTGTGATAATACAATATGATTAATACTTTACAGATTATTTTATCATTATCTTTATGTTGGTTAACAATGAGCGGGGGTGGGGGATGACAGGGTATGAGAGGCGTTTGGTGGAGACAGCAAATCAGAGAGAAGGGTGATGGAGGTGGGAGTGAGAATGTATAAGAAACGACATCACATCTTTCATCAGATGCTATACTATATTTTTCTGTAGTTACATTATAATATAGTATGTAAGTATATAGTCAATAATACATAATACGTAGTATGTCTTCTTTCATTTTCGTGCCTTTTTCGTATGTTGTGGATACCAGCATAGTATTACACATTAATTGCCTTTATATACATACCTACACTGGTTCTGATTGTATATAAAAACAGTCATGACACATTGTAACATCACCAGCTCTGGCCGTCCCACATATATCCAACAACGGTTTGGGGTTGGGGTAGGGGCGGTGGATGTGGGGTGTTCGATCGCCTGGTCGCTCACTGGCCGCGACTCCGGCTAACAGGGGGTAGAGATTAGTGCTTTCGGGTGTACATTTACTTTTCTGAAATCTAGAGGTGAAGCTGGTATTTACTTCCTGAAAAACATCATCTTTATTCTCTTTCCTGTTTCCTGTACTCTGAGTAGAGGCAACGTACTTACTCTCAGCTTTCCTTTTTTCTTTAGAATATCTCTTGTGAGTGAGAACATATTCATCAGCTAAAACTGCAGCATCAGACAAATTATCTATTCTTTTCTCATCAAGATATAGGCTTACATCATTTTTAATACACCTTTTGAAGTCCTCCAGCAAAATCATCTGCTTAAATTTGTCAAAATGAGAATCCACATTCTTAGAATTTAACCACTGCTCTAACAGATCTTCTTTGATTTTTGCATACTCAACATGGGATTGCTTATCTTGCTTATAAGTTGTCCTAAATTTTACTCTATAGGCTTCAGGAACAAGCTCATAGGCCTTAAGAATCAAGCTCTTAACTACATCATAATTATCACATTGATCCTGAGACAAAGATGCATAAGTTACTTGAGCTTTACCGGTGAGAACAGTTTGAAGGAGTACTGGCCAATACTTTTTGGGCCAATTAAAACCTGTAGCTACCCTCTCAAACAACTCAAAATACTTTGTTAAATCAGATTCATTAAAAGGAGGGACAAGTTTAACATTTTTAGGCACATCAAAATCATCAGAGCTAGATGATCCAGTTCCACCTTGTTTCATGCGATACTCTTGGTCTGCCTGAATCCTAGCAAGTTCAACTTGTGCCTGAAACTCAGCCTCCTTAGCACGAGCCTGAAATTCAACCTCCTTAGCACGAGCCTCCTGCAGGGCTAGCTGTAACTTAGCTAATTCAATCTGGTTTGCTCATTTGGAGGAGTTACATTAAACAGGCTTTCATTAATCATGTCAACAATTTGATCTTTAGAATGATGAGAGCGAACAGCAATTCCCAATTGTTGAGCAACAAGCTTAAGTTCATTCTTTGTTCTGTTTTCTACATCACACAATGTTTGCACATTTGACAAAAAATCTTTGGCTTCATCAAGTGTAGTAATAGTAGACATCATGAATAAATTACAGTCACAAAATATCAAGCAATATCCTTATGATAATATCCTGAATATCCTGATAAGAGGTCGCCAAATTTATGTTACGGAACAGAGAAAGATAATGTACACTTTAAGTGAGAATACTAAAAATCACTACTGTCCCGTAAAGTTCCAGGTTCAAAACAAAAGAGTTAGGTAAAATTAAAAGTTAAAGTTTAATGCTCAAAATAACAACAAAACATTCAGGACTCATAAGGATAATGTAATGGCAAAAAAGAGGTTAAATATATGGTTAACTGCAATAGCCTCTATTAACACGAACTTAGCAAGAGTAAATTTATCTAAGTCAGCCCTGATAAAATGAGAATACCAGATAATACTCAGTGAATGCGAGATATATTATTACAGATACAAAATATTATTAATAAGGGCTGACACCCAAAACACATGAATCACAAAAACCCCACCAGGTCTAAGAATTAACACCTTACGCTACACAGTACAAGAACAAAATGTAATAACACTTATACTCAAATTACACAGCTGCTAGATGGCTGGAGACTTCCTGAGCACTCACAACAATAACAACTGTACAGGGGAGGACAGAGATGTGAGCAAAATGAGGAGTAGATCTAAGTGGCAATTAATGTAGAGACTGAGCTCATTATATAGGGGCCGGCAGAGCTTGATACAACTTGTAAGAAGGACGCGCAAATGAAGCCAGAGGGGACAAAGAGTTGACACTCCTGCTCTGAACAACAGAAAGAACGACTTACTCTACTATAAGGGAGGAGGGGGGGAGTGAGGTAGAACACGCTCGTGATCAAACATGCAGCATACTGTACGTTAGAATTACAAAAAGGATGATGAAATCATAGGCTATGTAACAGGGGGTCGCACTGTCCTGGTTGTGTTTCGTCGCGGGTGGTATTTCACCACTGTCTTGGGGGGGAAGAATCACGTACAGTGGGAGGTGTCTGTGTCTGGGTCTTCGTGGTAGGCATACGTTCTGTACAAGGTGAAGGTCTGGGCTGTTTGCTGATGGAGCTGGAGGAGGTGGTGTTCCACGGATCTGCCATTTTTTCTCACGGGCTGCGGCCCAGGTGATGCGTTGTACCTTCATGGCAGGTGGCGGTGGGCAATCAGTTCTCCCTAGCTGAATGCTGGCGACTAGTGAGATGGCAGGGATTTTATGCAGCCATAGAAGGTAGGTGCAGCTCCTCTCCCTGGGGAGTGATGCTGGTGGGAGTTTCCACTGGGCCTGGTGTAGGGGTAATGTTATGGGGGATGTGTTGGGTGTGTGGGGGGTAGGAGTGGGCTGTCCTAATGGTGTGTGAGATTGGGGGAGTGGGTGATGGTGTGGTGGAATATCTGGCCAGTGGGCGTGAGAGGTGGCCGAATCGGGTGGTGGTGGTGGTGGTGAGGGTGGGTGTGGGTGGCGACGGGGGAGTGTGGCTTCATGGTGTGGTGGAGGAGCACACTGAGGGGGGCCAGGTGTGTGATGGTGATGCGGCAGGGGTGGTGGTTGAGGAGTGGGTGGTTGGTTTGGCGTGGTCTGTGGGGTGAGGGGGGAGAAGGAGGGGGAGATGGTGTGGGTGTGGAGGTGGCCATGGGTGGTGTGCAGTGCTGGAGATGCGGCAGGGTGGCCGGGGGTTGGATGGGGGTCCAAGGGCCGGTTGGCTGGATTTGTGGTGGAGGTGTGGTGGCAGGGTCTGAGGTGTGAGATGTAGTGAGGGAGTTGAATGGAGGGGAGGGGGTGGGAGAGGATGGTAGGGGGAGGAGGGGGTGAAGTAGTAGGTGTATGCGTCTGACGGGGAGCTTGAAGCGGCGGTTGGTGGTGAGGTGGCATTGCGGGTGGGGGTAGGGGGATTGTGGTGGGGGGAGGCGTTTGTGAGGAATGGGCGTACATGGTGGTTACGGCAAGTGTGTGGCGTATTGTGGTAATTGATGGTGACTTGGCAGGGGTTGGGGACATGGGTGATCGTGTATGGTCCCACGAACCAGGGTGAGGCTTTGTTGGGTGTTGGTAGTTTGGCCACTACTACCAAATCACCAAGTTTGTAGGGGGTGGAGGGAGCGACATCTGATTTAGGTCCTGATGCTTCTGCAAGTGGTGCTGTCGCCTCTTCAGGTGGTGGAGGGGGTCGGACATAGGGGACGTGGAAGAGAGCTGTAGGTTTTGTCGCAGCAGTAGGAGGAGGGGTGCCTTCCCGAATACTTGTTCATGAGGAGAGATGCTGTCGTCCCGAGGGTAGGAATTCATCCCTCGCTGCACAATCTTGACATGGTCTGGCCAGTCCTCATTCTTTGTCTCTTCTATCCAAGCCCGCACCTGGTTGAGGAGGGTGCGATGACTCCTTTCAGATTTTCTGTTCCCCTGGGGCAAGTAGGGGGAGGAGTGTGAGATGCAGTAGCCGAAGATGGTAGCTAGTTCTTGCCATATTGTGCTGGTGAACTCAGGGGTGTTGTCTGAGTGCAGGGCTTGGGAAATGCCAAAGTACAGGAAGATGTGGCAGATGAGGGTTTTGGCCACGGCAATGGCGTGGTGTTCCTTGGCAGGGCAGGTGATGAGGAACTTTGAGTATGTGTCCACAATGGTGATGATATATTTGTAGCCAGCTTTAGGTGGTAGGGGGCCCATTACGTCCACGGACAACAGTTGCCATGGCTTGTGGGCAGTGATGCTTCCCAGTGGGCCACGTATGAGGTTGATGACCTTGCCTAGCACACAGGCTTGGCAGGTCTTGGTGACTTGCTTGGCCAGATTGGATGGGCCGGGCATCCAATAGGCATCGTTGAATACTTGTAAAAGTTTCTCAGTGCTGAGATGAATCCCGTTATCGGAGTGGAGGTGGGTCATTACATCAAGGGCGGTTTCGGGGTCGAGCACTATATGCCCTGACCGGGTGAACAGGTGATCGCCTTGTTGGTGGAGCTTGGAGAATACCTGTGGCAGTATCCAGTGGGGGCGATCCTTATTGCGCCACTATTGGACGAGGGTGGAGTCAACATGAACAGAGTTAATAGGTAGTTAGGACAGGGCGTTGCCATTGGTGTGTAGCTTGCTGGGGCGATAGGATATCTCATAGTTGAACTCCCCGAGGAATTCTGTCTCTGATGAGTTGGGCGATGTGGGTGGTAGACTGACAACCATTAGAGCGATTGATGGTCGGTGATGATGGCAACGTGTGTACCTGAAAAGTATGCTCCAGTGACCATGCGATGCCTAGGCATTCTCGTTTGGTGGCGGCGTAGTTTCTCTTGGCTTGGTTGAGGGTGCGGCTGGCACAGGCGATGATGTGTTCCCACCCTTCTTGCACCTGGGTGAGGACGGCACCAATTGCTACCAGGGACACATTCATATATAGGCAGAATGGTAGGGTGTAGTCGGGGAATGCAACGATCGGGTCGGTGATGAGCTTGGCTTTTAGGTCGTAGAATGCCACCCCTCGTTCATCGGTGCAGGTGAAAGGTTCACCCTTCTTGGTCATGTCATGGAGGGGCTTGGCAATGATTGCAAATCCTTTGACAAAATGCCAGTAGTACGAGGTGAACCCTAGGAAAGCGCGGATTTTTTGGATATCTCGGGGTAGGGGGAGATCTGTGATTATCAGGGTCAGGTGATATTCGTTCCTTCGAGATAATGTGCCCCAGGAAGGAGATGGTTCGGGCAGCCAGGACACATTTTGATAGTCTGAGTTTGAGGCCAGCCTGGTGGATGCACAGGAAGACCTTTTTAAGGTGCTGGAGGTGATTGGCCCATGTCTGGCTGGCAGTGATTACGTCGTCTAGGTATGCCAGACAGATTTCCCAGGTGAGGCTACTAAGGTCCAACTCCATTAATCTGGAAAACGTAGCAGAGGCATTACGGAGTCCGAATGGTAGTACGTTGAACTCATAGTGTTTTCCACTGATGGTAGAGAAGGCCGTTTTCTTCCTGACCTCGGGGTGTATGGGGATTTGCCAGTATCCCGACTGGAGGTCCAGGTGAAGAACCAGGATGCTCCCTACAGGGAGTCAAGGGAGTCATCTATCCTGGGAAGGGGGATGGCATCGTTGGTGGTCACATTGTTCAGTCGTCTGTAATCCACACAGAAATGCATGGTGCCATCTTTCTTTTTTACTAGAATGGCCTGGGGGGGCCATGGGCTGGTGGAAGGTGACATGACGCTGGCATCGAGCATTTACTGGACCTGCTGGTCTTCCTCAGCTCGTTGTTTGGGGTTTTCTGCCATGATGGTTGGCAAATTGGTGGTCCTGTGGTGTGGATTTTGGGTGTCAGGTACGTGGTGTGGCCGATGTCGGCGGGTCCTGACAAGAAGAGGTCTTGGAAGTCCAGGAGACGGCGGTAGAAGCTGTCTGCTTGGTGAGGTGAGAGGTGTTCAGGTAGTGGGGGTAGGGCAGTGGGGGGAAGACTAAGGGGCGGCACAAGGCTCGGCTTTTTCCATTTCGCCCACCACTAATCCTTTAGGCAGGGTGAGAGGAGTGGTGGAGATATTTGCGATTCGTACTGTCCTGATGTGGGGGAGGAGGAAAGTAGGAGACAGTAGGCAGGCCAAGAGGGTTCCAGGCAGCATGTTGGGGGAGAACAGGACAGAGCCTCTGGTGGGCCTGTTCAGGTGTAGCCAGGCCTCGTGCTGGGGGAGAATTGTCAGGGCAGAGGCAGTAGTTGCTGGAAAGGTGGGGAGTGGGGTTTAGGACATGGGGGGTAGGGTGAGAGAGGGGGAGGGGGGTGCATGCACATGCAGAGTTACTGGGGGAGGGGGTCTGGTGGCTTCTGGAACTGGAGGCATCATTTGTGACAATCGATGCTTGTTCATAGCGTCTGCAGGAGGTCCAGTCCCAAATAACCATCACATGCATAGCAGGTTGAGTCAAACACGATGAACTTGTGCTGGGCAGAGACTTGCTGGTGGGTGGCGGCACGCAGGGCCCGGGTTTCCCCACGTGTTGGGGGGGGGCATCACCTGCATCTATGAGGTGAGCTGAAGTAGGGAAAGTCAGGTCGAAAGCCGATTTGTGACGTGAGTAAAAATGGCTGTAGAGGCAAGACCTGGCTGCTCCAGTATTGACCAGCAGCCTCGCCTTCATCCCACTCAGTCTCATTTTGTCATAGACTGGGGGTCGGTATTTCTGTGAGGTGACCCCCGCCACCGTGGGGAGGTGCGAGGGCAGGCCTAAAAATCCAGATGCTGCGGAATTTCATCTTCCTCTGACTCCACTTCCCCGGGGTCAGTGCATTCGGCCGGTGGGGTGTTGTCCTCGGCGCCCTTGGTATCCAGGGAAGAAAGAGTTCGGTGCCCCTCTGTGGTTGTCCTGCACTGGGCGGCTTTCAGCTGCTCTCAGATGTCGTGGAGGGGACATCTGTGGTTGCAGGTAGAAAATTCTCAAGGATTGATTGAAATGAGGTTTGTGTTTTCCTTGGGGGTGGGGCGCCTGTTGGTGGGGCATGTTGGGTGTTGGTGGGGAACTTGTGTGGGCTGGGGGCGGCCGGGGTTTGTGGTGAGGTGTCATCTTTTGAGTGGGGAATTTACTCACAGCGCCGATGTGTTGCGGTGTGGAGCGTGCGGCTAGGAGACATCACAACAGCTGGATGTCTTGGTCTAGGTCCCGTGTTGGGTCATGTATTGTGAAATGTTCTCTGATGACACTGGGGAGGATCCTTAGGAGTATGTTAAACATGTGTTGTTTCTGGGTTGCTGCATCATTCTCCGGGTATGTAGCAGTGACGAGTCACCTTGCCTGGATGAATGCATCGTCCAGGTTGCCGTCGTAGGTTAGAGCATCGAATTGTGACAATACTACGACTTTTCCCTGGGATGGCGTTATGGCCTGGGTCACTATTTGAGTGAAATTAGCCTATGTCAGCTCTGGGACGATCTTAGGTGTAATACTGGCCACTGCTTTGCCCAGGTGAGGCAGGGTAACTGCTATTTTCTGCCTGCCATCTTCAAACCTTATGTCCAGGAGTGGCTTGACCATGGACAGGTATGTGTTAATATCACATTGCTCGGGTAATTGCACGTGAGGTTTGATCACCATTTTGTTAATTTCCCTGTTTGCTCCTCTCTGTATTTTGCTTGGGTCAAGAACCACCGCTGGCCACTAGTGTTATGCTAGGTGTTTTTGGGTCGACTCCTTGCCTTAAGAGCACTAGCTGTTGAGCCGGGGTTCTCTTTCTAGACTGGTACTAGAATACACTACGAGAGGAACAGGATATAAAAACTCTCGTCAAACAACCTTACACATGTATTATCTTAAATTCACAAACCACTAGATACAATGTAGATATGACAAAGACTCAATACACTGTCTGGGTACAAAGCCAATCTTGGGACAGGAGGGTTTTTACAATAACAAAGACACAATACACTGTCTGGGTACAAAGTTAGTCTTGGGACAGGAGGGTTTATACAGAGCTGCTGACATCCTGGGCTCCTACAGGTGGCGGCCGGGTGTGGGAGGGGTCTCATCATGTGTGCCTTCCCTCAGAGGGGACAGGACTGTCCTCAGGGTCTGCGTCGTTTGGAGTGGGCTGCTGGGCAATGTGGAGAAAGACCCTTCTCTAGTGGGGCCTTGGTGGGGCGTTCGGTCCCTAGGACTGGGACCTAGTAAGGAGAGCTGGTGTGCTTCTCTGCTCCTGCCCTGGAGAGAGGGTCGTCATCCTTTGGGGCTGGGGAGGTCACGGGGGTTCGAGAGGCGCCTCAGGGAGTTCGAGGACTGCGGTCTCCCTCGGGTTGGGTTACCATCAGATGAGGGCTGCGGCGTCCTTTCCTCCAGGAATCCGACAGTAGGTGGTCTTGCCTGGGTGCCAGCTGGACTGCTCTCACTCCCGGGGTCGCAATGGAGCCTTGCCAGACCTCCTTCAGACAAGGCAGTTCCTCTTGGGGGGTGCCTCTGTGGGGAGAACAGGAGGGGCGTCCCACTCGGCCACAGGAAGGGCGGGCTGAGCAAAGGACGTCCTCCGAAGGGGAAGTCACAGGGGATGGGAGACAGGTAGTAGGTGGTCTCTCCCTGATGCGGCTAGTGGCCGTCGTCGAGGTCCCAAGGGCAACAGGGGTAGGGCAGGTAGTGGTCATCCCTCTCCCATCAGTGCAGCTAATTGCCGTTACTGGGGCCCGACTTCTTGGCAGGACTGAGGGCGAGGTGCAGCCCATGGCCGTCACCTGTCCACAGGTGCAGCCAGTGGCCGTCACCGAGGTCCTGTGAGGGGAGGCGTGGCTAGTGGTCATTGCCCGTCCTCCGGCGCAGCTAGTGGCCATTGCCAGGGCCCTGTTCTTCGGGTGGACTGTGAGCTGAGTGTGGCTAGTGGCCATCACCTGTTCACTGGTGTGACTAATGGCTGTCACCGAGGTCCTGGGAGGAGAGGGGAAGGCAGGCACAGTGCAGCTAGTGGCTGTCACCTGCCTGCTGGTGCAGCAAATGGCCCTCACCGAGGTCTCACTCCCTGTGGCACCTGCAGTAGGAGAGCTAGTGGCCTCCTCTCCACTTGTGCGGCTAGTGGCCGTCACTGGTCCCTGAAGAAGGGGTGGGGGATGCAGCTACTGAGCGGCTAGTGGCCATCTCTCTACTTGTGCAGCTAGTGGCCGCCACTCAGGTGCTGTTTGGGACTGAATATTCAGCCCCACCCGTAACCTGACGAGGGCTGGTCCAGCTGGAGGGTAATGCCCTCACATGAGTATTCCTGGTTGGGTCTGTTGCGGGGCATAAGGGCGCAAGTTAGTTGGGGACATAGGCCCATACTGCCTGGGTAGTGTGCGCGCCCTCGAAACCCCTCCGTGATCTCCCTCTGGGGTGGGGGTCGCGCCCTCCCTGTTGTGTGTAAATGGTGAAATAATGTCTAGAACGTGTAGCCAAAAATACTTTAGGAGAAATGACAAGATGTTAACCCTACCCCCTCACCACCTTCCTGCAACCTCCCCTATGCCGGGTATCAACCAGGCACATACTTGTAACATCGAAATAAAGGACAGATAGCTGTGTTTTTACTGTATGTTTACCTCGTGAACATTACAGGATATATCACACACCAGGCGTGGTGTGGCACAGAGGAATGCTGTACCTTCACAGTAATAACGAAAAAAAACATGTTTCTACAAGTTGTTAGTGTTTTGGTAAAGGGGTGAGGGAAACCTAGCCACAGGTGTGATGCGAGGTGATGAAACAAAGATATACACCCACCAGCATATAGTCATAACTTCACGGTCATTCAGTTATTTATATAGGGTGACAGGAAATAGAGGGGCGATTCCTGTTATAACTAATAAATGCCGTTTTATGTTATTACAATCATGACGTTTCATTAAGTTCCAAACACTCGTTATGAAACGTATTGCACAGTTATTCCGTCCTCTGAAGTATTCCAAATATCAAAGAATAATTAGATATGACAACCAATGTATATGAAACTGAATATTTTGATTAAAAGTAAACTGTGGTGTAATGATAGACTACACTGCCAACAATAACTACCGCACACACATCCTCCACTACCCCACCGCCACCCCAAATCACTCATCCCCACCACCGTCTGATCTGACACATTTGCCAGGCTTGTGAAGCTATCCCTGCTACTTCGATATGTCAGAATTTTTACAAGATTTGGAACGAAGACACGACTTTTATGGCTGACTGTACCATTTGTTCATCCTAAAGTTACCACTAAAATGAAAAAAGTCACAAATGACCCTCTTCCTAACGTAAAAATCCAAAAAATCTCCAGACGACATACATACAGTTTATTCAGTGTTCCTTCCAGCTGAATTTTTTGTAGCTGTCATGCACTATATCTCAACGAAGATGAGGAATAAAGTTATCAATGGTTATTGATTATATACCGATATTTCAGTATTGCTGTAGAGTTTGTATTTTCTCTTGTTTCAATGTGAGAGTCAAAAGCTCATTAATATTCCTTCTCACAAGTTATAACAGCTTTCAGACGTTTTACCTAAGGAAATATGGCTAATGGTATGACTAACCTTAATAATGTGCAAATATATTATTTTTTACATTCAATCATGAGGATCGACGTAATTTGAACGTGCTTCTACTACTGATATAAAAGAATAATAAATTTATTCTTTATCACCACAGATGCCTGCAATCTTAACGTGTCAAACAGCATCTTCTTATATGTTTCCTGAATGTGATTTTATCACTCCCAGAAATATCTTCTGAGTTTTAGAAATAATTGGGTGTGATTCTCAATCAATTATGAGTACATATGTGAAAATCGCCTATTAGCGATTCCGCCCAAAAGTAAAATCGACTTAACTACCCCCAAAGCGGATGATATCAGATGCAACTAGTTCATAGTTGGCTCTAGTTTTTAGCCTTGACTTCACGACTAAAATGATTTAAGAAAACAAAAGGTAATAGACTGAGCGGACATTAAAACTCTCTATTCTCAACACGACACACACACAACACTTCAAGTCGACGCTCCTGTAACCTGATTTTTTTTTTATCCATTATGAACAATAAACATGCGTATATGAGGAATCAAGTAATGTACATAAAATGTTCTGTATGTTTCAGTCTATTTACTTTTCAATAGTAATATACATCTCATAATGAATACGTAAGCAATTTCCTTTTGAGCGTTTCAATGTCTTCAACATTGATTTTGCCTAGGAAGATAAGGATCATAATATCAAACGAAGTTTCATACTGGGAAAGTATTCCTTTCCTTTAATTTGATCAGGAGGCTGAAGATGCCACTTGAAAGCCCTAGTTATATAAATAAAAATATCAGTCTAAACTCCTAATTATCAAGCTGTTTACACAACTCTAATCCACCGAAACTCTTTGGACCTAAACTCCTCCAATGCCAATCTTCTTTACCTGTGAATCTATGTCATCGTCCATGATGCATCATCTAGCCCTGATACCGATTTTTTTCTCCGATGTGGGATTTTTTCACTCTCAGAAATGTTTTTTGATTTTTAAATAAGATTAGGAGTGTTTTCTGTTACTTTAAAGAACCTTTGTGGAAGTTGCATTTTTTTTGTGTTCTAGTCCTCAATTATGCGGATTTCAGGATCCCTCAAGTATAACAGTTTTGGATTACTCCCTAAGCGGATGATTTTACCGTAATGGTACTAGTAACATTTGGTTATCCTCAAGTTACCACTATACTCGAAAAAAGTCACAAATGTCAATTTTTCAAACGAAAAAATCAAAATCTCCCGACGACAGTTCATCCTGCATTTTTTGTAGCTGTCGTACAGTATATATCTGCGGATGAGAGATTAACGTTATAAATGGTAATTAATTATATATCTAGGTATTTGCGTGAGAGTCAAAAGCTCATCAATATTCCTCTTCATGAGTTATCACAGTTTTGAGGAGCTTTTACCTAATGAAATGTGGTCAATGGTGTAGTACAAATTTCATAATGTACAATTTTTTTTTCTTTTCATTCAATCAGGAGTCTCGATGTAATTTTAAAGTGATTCTACCGCCGATAAAAAAGGAAATCTTTCTTATTCAAAATCACTTGCCTGTGTCTGTGACCATCACATGAAGTGAAACATATTGTTCTTAAACACGTCAGATTCAAGCTCTATTTGTCAATCGATTTCTTATTATATTTTTCCTAAATGTGTTTTTTTTTTCTCCCTGAGATGTTTTCTATCTATCTATCTATCTATTGCCGGACCCCTCAATCCTGTTTGGGGTGGCCACAAACAAATCGCCTCCAAGTCGCCCTGTCCCCCGCCATTTCACTGCCCTGCTCCCAACTCACACCTCCCTCTCTCATATACCTCTCCACCCCATCCCTCCATCTCATCTTCGGCCTCCCCCTCCCTCTTCCCCCCTCCACCTCACATACACTCTCTTCGTCAGTCTTTCACCCTCCATCCTGATTTCCACATGGCGAAACCACCTCAGTGTGTTCCTCATAACGCTTCCTATCACATCCACATCCACACCACAACGCTCCTTTATATCCTCATTCGTCAGCCTGTCTCTCCATGTAACTCCACAGGCTCCTCTTAAATAACTCATTTCCATTGTTCTCACTCTTGACTTGTGTCCTTCCAACAACGTCCAAAGCTTCACTTCTATACTTTAGAGTTGGTATCACAATACTGTCATATAGTAACTTTTTCACTTCCATGCTCACTTCCCTGTTTCTTATCACTGCTTTCAAAGAACCAGCAACCTTTCTTCCCTGCTGTACCCTTTCAAGCACTTCACCCTCCAAACCTCCATCCTTACTCATCACACTACCCAAGTACTTAAACGTACTCACATTTTCCAATTCCAGTTTATACAACCATCACCCCAGTAAAATAGTTTTAACCTACCCCCAAAGCGGATGTTAGCAGTAACAAGTTCACATTTGTCGCTACTTTTTATCCTTGAAGTCTCAACACAACAAACCCAACAGTTTAGGTCGACACTCCTGGAACCTGATTTTTAAAAACCCATTATGAACAATAAACCTGCGCATATGAGGAACCAAGTACTGTTTGTAACTTGTACAGTATATCTCAGCACGGCTGTGTATTTATTTTTCCTAATAATGTATATCTGATACTCATTACTTAAACACTTTTCGTTTAATTTTTCTATTGCCTTCCGAAGTTATTTTACATTGGCGAATATGGATAGCAAAATCACCCGATCCTTCATATTGTGAAAATATTCATTTTTAAAAATTTAATTACGAGGTTCAAGATGCCACTTTAACGCCTTATTTAAACAGATGATATCAATATCCCTCATATCTCTAAATTTTCAAGCTGTTTGTACGCCTATACTCCACCGACACTCAAATGATATCCTTCTTTACCCATGAATAGATTTCATCCTCCGTGATACCTCATTTAGATTGCTACTTATTTTTAATTTCCGAGGTCGAATTTTTTCACGCTCAGAAATGCTTTCTGAATTTTAGATCAACTGGGAATGTTTCCGAGCGAATTTCGAGTACATTGGAGGAAGTTGCATATTTTTTTTTTTTTTCCCTCATGCGATTTTGAGAATCCACATGAATAATAGTTCTGAATTACATCTAAAGCTAATGCTTTTATCATAAAAAAAAAAAGTACCAATTGTTTATCCTGAAGTTATCATTAAAATTAAAAAAGGCACAAGACCCTTTTGCTAACGTAAAAATCCAATCTCTAGACAACAGTGATACACTTTATTCAGTGTTCCTTACAACTGCATTTTTTTTTTTTTTTTAGCAGTGATTCTCTATATATTTTTTCGGAGATGAGGAATAAAGTTATAAATGGTAAATGATCATATATTTCGGTATTGCCATATTGTTTATACTTTCTCGTGTTACTTCTTGCGTGGGAGTAAAAAACTCATCAATATTCATCTTCCCGAGTTAACAGAGTTTTGAGGAGATTTTATCTACTGAAATGTGGTCAGTGGTGTAGCACAAACCTTCATAATGTACATTTTTTTTTTTTCATTCAGTCTCGATGTAACTTTAAAGTGCTTGTACTGCGGATAAAAAACAAAATCTTTCATTCAAAACTACTTGCTTATGTCTATGAACCCCACATGAAACATATTGCTCTTAAACACCTCAGATGCAAGCTCTCTTTACTTCTCAATCGATTTCTTATTATATAGTTCCTAAATGTGATTTTTTCACCCTCAGGAATGACTTCTGAGTTCTTTAAATAATTGGCATTTTTACAAAATCAACACTGAGTAAATTTTTGAGAGTTTTATATGAAGCGATTTCGCCCCAAAATAAGTTTATACAATCATCACCCCCTGTGAAATATATTTGACCTACCGAAGAAACGGATCTTATCAGCCGTAAGAAGCTCACAATTGGCACTAGTTTTTATCCTTAAAGTTACGGCCACTTTAAAGCCAATAAACTCTTGTGAAATTTAAACACGACAGACACAACAGTTCAGGCCGACGTTCCTACAACCTGATTATGATAGATCCATCATGAACAATGAAACTGCGTTTATGAGGAACAAGGTAATGTATATCTCAGTACAACTGTGTATTTACTTTTTCCTATTAATATATATCTGATACTCAGTATCTAAATAGTTCTCGTTTACACGTTTTATTCCCTTCCGGAATTGTTTTACCTTGGTGAATATGGATTGCAATATCACCCGATCCGTCATATTGGGAAAATATTAAATTTTTAAAATTTGATCACGGGGCTCTGGATGCCACTTTATAGCCCTATTTAAACACATGAAATCAATATCAGTTATAACTCTAAATTTTCAAGATGCTTACACGACTGTAATCCACCGACACTCCTAGGACTTAAGCTCAAATGATAGCTTTCTTAGCCTATGAAAAGATTTCATCGTACGTTATACCTCATTTAGATTGCTACTTAATTTTTTTTCGACAATTTTTCTCATCACCAGAAATGCTTTTTGAATTTTAAGTTCAGTTGGAAGTGATTCCAGTGAATTTTGAGTGCGTTGGTGAAAGTTGCATAATTAATGTTCTTGCCTGGCTTATCTGTTCTTTAGGTTCTCCATGTACTAAATTACCTTTAAAGCGAATGCATTTACCATAAAAGAACTTGTACCATTTGTTTATCTTGAAGTTACCTTTAAAATGAAAACAAGTCACAAAGGACCCGTTTGCTAAAGTAATAATCCACACAATTCCCAGCCAACGTTCATACAGTTTAATCACTGTTTCTACCACCTGCATTTATTTTTAGCACTAATACATTATATTTCTACGGATATGAGGAATTAAGTTATAAATTGTAAATGATTATATGTCTCGGTATTGTGATAGTGTTTATACTTTCTCCTACTGATCTTCATATGAGAGTCAAAAACTCATTAATTTTCCTTCTCACGAGCTCTGAGACGTTTTACCTAAGGAAATGTGGCTTATGCTGTAAGACGAACTATCATAATGTGCAAATATATATTTTTACATTGAATCATGAGGTTCGACGTAATTTGAACGTGCTTCTACTTCAGATATAAAAAAATACTAAATTTCTCGCCTGTCTCGGTGACCAACACATCAGTTGAAACTTATTTTTCTATATCACCACAGATACTAGCTATCTTTAAGTGCTAATCAGCATCTTGTTTTATGAGTTCTGAATGTGATTTTATCACTGCGAAATATATTCTGTTTTGGAATAATTAGGTGTTTTCCAATCAATTTTCAGTACTTATGTGAAAATAGCACATTTGGCGATACCGCACAAAAATAAGTTTATACAGCCACGACTACAGTAAAATCGATTTAACTACCCTCAAAGCGGATGATATCAAATGCAACAAGTTCACATTTGGCTCTCCTTATTAGTGCTGACGCCACGGCTAAGATGAATCAAAGAACACAAAAAGTGATTAAGTGGAAACTAAAAATCCAGTTCATCTCAACACGACACGTACAACAGTTCAGGTCGACGCTTTTCCCTAAATTTTGAGACTCATCATGAGCAATAAACATGAATATATGGGGAACTAATTAATTTTTATAAATTGTATGTATTTACTTTTAAATGATAATATATATCTGATAATAAATACCTAAGCAATTCCTTTTTTAATTTCATTGTCTTCCAGAGTGATTTTACCTGTGAAAAAATGGATAATAATATGAAACGAAGTTTAATTTGATCAGGATGCTCATGATGCCACTTAAAAGCCCTAGTTATGCAAATGAAAATTATATCCGTTTAATATCTTATCAAGCTATTTACATGTCTCTAATCCTCCGAAACTCCTCAATTGCTCATCTTCTTTACCTATGAATCGATCTCATCCTCGATGATATATCAACTAGCCCTTACATCGATTTTTTTTTTTTCCTAGGTGGAATTTTCTGACCCTCAGAAATGTTTTTTAAACTTTGCATGGAATTGGGGGTGTTTTTTACAATTTTAGAGTACACATGTTGAAGTAGCATATCCAGTGTTTTCGCTTTAAATAATGCCAATTTTAGGATCCCTCAAGTATAACCGTTTTGAATTACTCCTAAACCGGATGATGTTTCCGTAACAGACCTTATACCATTTGGTTATCATCAAGTTACCGCTTAAACAAAAAAAGTCACAAATGACAATCTTCCCAACGTAAAAATAAAAATCTAACGACAGATCAGTCAGTGTTTATTCAACCTACATTTATTATAGCTGTCACAGAATATATATACGGATGATGAATACAGTTATAAATGGTAATTAATCATATATCTCGGTATTGCGATAGTGTTTATACTTTCTCGTAATAATTCTTGCGTGAGGGTCAAAAGCTCATCAATCTTTCTCTTCATCAGTTATCACAGTTTTGAGATTTTACCTAATGAATATTTT
Organism: Coenobita brevimanus; assembly: GCF_032717465.1. Classification (NCBI taxonomy): domain Eukaryota; kingdom Metazoa; phylum Arthropoda; class Malacostraca; order Decapoda; family Coenobitidae; genus Coenobita; species Coenobita brevimanus. Next base: position 13,319,718 of record NC_136996.1, read on the forward strand.
TTTTTTTTTTGTACATTCAATCAGGAGTCTCAATGTAATTTGTAAGTGCATCTACTGCGGATAAAAAAGAAAATATTTTTCATTCAAAATTATTTGCTTGTTTATATGACCCCCACATGAAACATATTGCTCTTAAACACCTCAGATGCAAACTCTACTTGTAATTCGATTACTTTTATATAGTTTTTAACTGTGATATTTTCACGCTCAGCGATGTCTTCTGAGTGTTATAAATAATTGGCAGTTTTAAAAAATCAACTCGGAGTACATTTCTGCGAGTTTCATATTAAGCGATATCTCCCAAAAATAAGTTTATACAGCCATCACCGCAGGGAAATTGTCTTGACCTACCAAAAAAACGGATGTTATCAGCCGTAATAAGCTCACAATTGGCACTACTTTTTATCCTTAGTCACGGCCTCTTTAAAGCCAATAAACTCAAGTGAAATTTAAATTCCAGTTAATCTCAACACGCCAGACACAGCAGTTCAGGCCGACATTCCCCCAACCTAGTTATTATATATCCATCGTGAACAATAAAACTGCGTATATGAGGAATAAACTATTGCATATAACTTGAATATCTCAGTACAGGTATGTATTTACTCTTTTCTAATACTATATATCTGATACTCAGTACCTAAATAGTTTCCATTTAAAAGTTTTATTCTTCAGGAGTTATTTTACCTTGGTGAATATGGATAACAATATCACCCAATCCTTCATATTGGGAAAATATTTAATTTCTTAAATCTGATCACGAGGCTCAAGTGTGATATGAATATCCCTTTTATCTCTAAATTATCAAGCTGTTAACATGAGTGTAATCAACCGACACTCTTAGAACTTATTCTCAAATGATAGCTTTCTTTATCTATGAGCAGATTTCATCTTACGATATACTTCATTTAGAATGTTACTATTTTTTCTTCCGAGACGCAATATTTTTAACCTTAGAAATGCTTTCTGAATTTTAGGTTGAGTTGGGAGTGTTTCCCTCAACTTTAGAGTGCGTTGATGGATGTTGAATATTAAATGTTTTTGGCCTCATGTATGAGGTTTTTAGCATCCCCATGTATAATTGTTCTAAATTAATTTTAAAAACTAATTCTTTTACCATAAAACAGCATGAACCTTTTATTTATCCTGGTTACCACTAAAATGAAAAAAGTCACATGTGACTCTTCCTAGCGTAGAAATCCAAAAAATCTCCAGACGACATTAATACACTTCCACCTGCATTTTTTGTAGCTGTCATGGAGATGAGGAAGAAAGTTTTCAACGGTTATTGATTATATATCTCAGTATTGCGGTAGAGTTTGTACTTTCTCTTATTGTTCTTCATGTGAGTCAAAAACTCATTAATGTTCCTTCTCACCAGTTATAACAGCTTTCAGATGTTTTACCTAAGAAAATGTGGCTTATGGTGTAAGACTAACCTTCATAATGTGCAAATATATATATATTTTTACATTCACTCATGGGGATCGAAGTAATTTTGACGTGCTTCTACTGCAGATATAAAAGAATACTAAATTCCTCGCCTGTTTCGGTGACCCCCACATCAGTTGAAACTTATTATTCTTGATCACCTCAGATACCTGCTATCTTTACGTGTCAAACAGCATCTTGTTATATGTTTCCTGAATGTGATTTTATCACAGAAATATCTTCTGAGTTTTGCAAATAATTGGGTGATTTCCAATCTATTTTCATTACATATATGAAAATCGCCCATTTAGCGATTTCGCCCAGAAATATATTAATACAGCCATCACTCCAGTAAAATCGACTTAACTACCCCCAAACAAGGTGATTAGTTCTGACGTCACGGCTAAGAAGAATTAAAGAAAACGAAAGGTAATGAACTGAGCGGACATTAAAACTCGTTATCTCAACACAACACACACACAACACTTCTGATTGACGCTCCTGTAACGTGATTTTCTTTTGACCGATCATGAACAATAGACCTGTGTCTGAGGAATCAAGTAATGTACATAAAATGTTCTGTATATTTCATTTCATTTACTTTTCAATAGTTATATATCTCATAATAAAAACCTAAGCCATTTCCTTTTAAACCTTTCAATGCCTTCAATACTGATTTTACCTAGGAAGATATGGATAATAATATCAAAGGAAGTTTCACACTGGGAAACTTTTCTTAAATTATCAAGCCGTTTCTACTCCACCGAAACTCTTTGGGCTTAAACTCCTCAAATGCCAATCTTCTTTACCTATGAATCTATGTCATAGTCCATGATACATCATCTAGCTCTGATACCGATTTTTTTTTTCCGAGGTGGAATTTTTTCACCCTCAGAAATGTGTTCTGATTTATAAATACAATTAGGAGTGTTTTCTGTTACTTTAAAGTATATTTGTGGAAGTTGCATTTTTAGTGTTCTAACCCTCAATCATGCTGTTTTCAGGATCCCTCAATTATAACAGTTTTTATATTACCCCTTGCGGATGATTTTACCGTAACGGTTCTAGTAACATTTGGTTATCCGGAAGATACGACTACAAGAAAAAAGTCACAAATGACCCTGTTCCTAACGTAAAAATCAAAATCTCCAGACATTATTACAGTTTATTCAGTATTTCATCACCCTGCAAGTTTTCTGTAGGTGCCATGGAGTGTATATACACGGGGATGAGGCATAAAGTTATAAATTGTAATTAATTATATATCTCGGTATTGCAATTGGGTTTATACTTTCTCGTATTAACTTTTGAGTGAGAGTCAAAAGCTCATCAATATTCCTCTTCACGAGTTATCACAGTTTGGGAAGATTTTACCTAGTGAAATGTGGTTAGTGGTGTAGCACAAACTTCAAAATGTACGGATTTTTTTTTTTTCTTCATTCAATCATGATGTAATTTTAAAGTGCTTCTACCGCCGATAAAAATGAAAATCTTTCTCATTCAAAATTTCTTGCCTGTGTCTATGACCCTCAGATGAAATGAAACATAATGTTCTTAAACACGTCAAATTCAAGCTCTCTTTAGCTGTCATTTTGTTTACTAAATGTGATTTTTTTTCTCCCTCAGCTATGTTTTCTGTTTTAAAAATAGTTGGGGGTTTTAAAAGATAGTTTAAGTACAATTGTGTATTTTGCATTCTGAGCGATTTCGCCCGAACCGAAGTTTATACAACCATCACCTCAGAAAAAAGGTTTTTACCTATTCCCAGAGTGGACGTTATCAGCGGTAACAAATTCACATTTGTCGATACTTTTTATCTTTGAAGTCAAGTGCATGATGAACCAAAAAGCAACTCAATAAATTCATTGGAAAATAAAATTCCAGTTAATCTCAAAACGACACACACAACAGTTTAGGTCGACACTCCTGCAACCTGATTTTATAAACCCATCATGAACAATAAAACTGCGTATATGAGGAACGAAGTAATGTTTGTAACTTGTATATCTCAGTATGGCTGCGTATTTATTTATCCTAAAAATATATATCATAATCTTGAACAGTTTTTGTTTAAAAGTTGTATTGAATTCCGAAGTTATTGTACATTGATGAATAAGGATAACAATATCACTCGATCCTTCATATTGTGAAAATAGATATATATTTTTTTCAATATGATCACGAGGTTCAAGATGCCACTTTAAAGACCTACTATAACAATTGAAATCAATATCCCTCATATCCCTAAATTTTCAAGCTGTTTTTACGCCTTTAATCCACCGACACTCTTAGTGCTTAAGCTCAAATGATAGCCTCCTTTATCTATGAATAGATTTCATCCTAAGTGATACCTCTTTTAGATTGCTACTTATTTTTTTTTTCCGTCAAATTTTTTTCAAGCTCAGAAATGCTTTCAGAATTTTAGATTTAATTGGGAGTGTATTCCCGTGATTTTCATGTACATTGGTGGAAGGCGAATATTCAATTATTTTTTTCCGTCATTGATGCTATTTTGAGGATCCACATGTATAACAGTTCTGAATTACTTGTAAAGCTAATGCTTTTGCCATAGAAGGACTTGTGCCATTTGTTTATCCTGGTTACAATTAAAATGAAAAAAAAAAAAAAAGGCACAAATGACCCTCTTGCTAACGTATAAATCCAAAGAACCTCCAGACGACATTCATACACTTTATTAAGTGTTCCTTAAACCAGAATCTTTTTTTTTCAGTGATGCACTATACTACCGTACTACGGAGATGAGGATTTGTTATAAATGGAAACTGATTATATATCTCGGTATTGCGATAGTGTTTATACTTTCTCGGAAATAATTCTTGCGTGAGAGTCAAAAGCTCGTCAATATTCCTTTTCACGAGTTATCACAGTTTTGAGGAGATTTTACCTAATGAAAATTGGTCATTGGTGTAGCACAAACCTTCATAATGTACGAATATTTTTTTTTTTTTTTTTACAGAGTTCGATGTAATCTTATAGTGCTTCTCCTGCGGATAAAAAAAAATCTTTCAAATTTACTTGCTTGTGTCTATGAACCCCACATGAAACATCCTGCTCTTAAACACCTCAGATGCAAGTTCTCTTTACTTTTCAATCGATTTCTTATTATATATTTCCTAATGCGATTTTCCACCATTAGGAATGTCTTCTGAGTTTTATAAATAACTGGCAGTTTTACAAAATAAACATTCAGTACATTTCTGAGAGGTTCATATTAAGCGATTTAGACCAATAAGTAAGTTTATACAGCCATCACCCCAGTGAAATAGTCTTGACCTACCAAAAAAACGGATGTCAGCCGTAAGAAGCTCACAATTGGCTTTACTTTTTATCCTTAAAGTTACGGCCTCTTTAGAGCCAATAACCTCATGTGAAATTTAAAATCCAGTTCATCTCAACACGACAGACACAACACATCAGGCCGACGTTCCTGCAAACTGATTATTATAGATTTATCATGAACAATATAACTGTATATGAGGAAGAAAGTAATGTATATAAGTTGAGTATCTCAATACGGCTGTCTCCTAATACAATATATCTGATACTCAGTACCTAAATAGTTTTCGTTTAAACGTTTTCTTCCATTCCAGAGTTATTTAACCTTGGTGAATATGGATAATAGTGTTACCCGATCCGTAATTTTCTGAAAATATTCAATTTCTTCAATTTGATCACGAGGCACAAGATGCCACTTTAAAGCCCTATTTATACAGACGAAATCAATATCCATTACATCTCTAATTTATCAAGCTATTTAATCTTTTATAAGGTTACTTATTTTTTTTTTTTCCGAGACATAATTTTTTCACCTTCAGAAATGCTTTCTGAATTTCCGGTTCAACTGGGAGTGTTTCCAGAGAATTTAGAGTGCGTTGGTGGAAGATCCATATTAAATGTTTTTTCCTCACTAATCAGGTTTTTAGCATCCCCATATATAATTGTTCTAAATTACTTGCAAAGCGAATGCTTTTACCATAAAAGAACTTGTACCATTTGTTTATCCTGAAGTTACCAGTGAAATGGAAAAAGTCACAAATTACAGTCTTCCAATCGTAAAAATCCATTCTCCAGAGAACATTCATACAGTTTGTTCAATGTTCATTTCACCCTCATTTTTTTGTAGCTTCATGCACAATATTTCCACGGAGATGAGGAATAAAGTTATAGACGGTAAATGACTACATATCTCGGTATTGGGATATTGTTATGTGAGAGTCAAAAGCCCTTTAATATTCCTTCTCTCAAGTTATAACAGCTTTGAGGTGAGTTACGTAAGGAAATGTGGCCGAACTTTCATAATGTGCAAATATATTTTTATTTTGTTTTCTTTCAATCAGGGGGCTCGAAGTAATTTGAAACTGGTTCTACTGCAGACAGAAAAGAAAACTAATTTTCTCTCCCTTCTCGATGACCCGCACAAGAGTTGAAAGTTGTTCTTACCTCAGATAGCAGCAATCTTTACTTGTCAATCAGCATCTTGTTATATGTTTCCTAAATGTGATTGTCACTCTCAGAAATATCTTCTGAGACAATGAATTTTGAGATTTGAGAAAGTCGCATACTTATAGATTTTACCCAAAAATAAGTTTTTACAACCATTACTACAGTAAAATCGACTCACCTACCCCCAAGGCTGATGCAATCAAATGCAACAAGTTGATATTTGGCTCTGCTTTTTATCCTGCATGCCACCGCTAGGATGAATTAAAGAAAACTAAAGGTAAGGGACCAATAGTTAATTAAAAATCAAATTACTTTCATCGCGATAAACACGCCAGTTTAGGTCGACACATGCAACCTGATGTTTTGGGGGGGACCCATAATGAACCATAAACTTGCATATATGAAGAACCAAGTAATGTTTATAAAATGTATATCTCAGTTGGGCTGTATTTTCTTTTAAATCATATGAAAATACCTAAACGGTTTCCTTAGAACGTTCTATTGCCTTCCGGAGTGATTTTCCTAGGAAAAAATGGGTAATAATATCACACGAGCCATCACACTGGAAAAGTATTCCAATTTCAAAATTTAATCAGGAGGCTTAAGATGCATCTTTAAAGCCCTAGTTAAATAAATAAAAATAATATCCATTTAACCTCTTATCAAGCTGTTTACACGTCTCTAATACACCGAAACTCTATAGGCTTAAACTCCCCAAATTCCAGCTTTTATTACTTATGAATCCATCCATGTCATCCCACGTTTTACATCATCTAGCCTTGTCACTGATTTTTTTCCGGAGTAATTTTTTCACCCTCAGGAATGTTTTCTGATTTTTAAATATAAGTAGGAGTGTTTTCTGTCACTTTTAAGAACCTATGTGGAAGTTGCATCTGTAGTGTTCTAGCCCTAAATTATATGGTTTTCAGGATCGCTCAAGTATAACAGTTTTTAATTACTCTTTAAGCGGATGATTTTACCACAACGTATCGTTTGGTTATCCGGAAGGTACGACTACAAAGGAGAAATGTCAGAAATAACCCTCTTCCTAACGTAGAATTCAAAATCACGACATTAATACAGTTTATTCAGTGTTTCTTCCACCTGCAACCTTTTTTCTAACGTAAAAATCCAAACAATCTCCAGACGATATTCATACACCTGAATTTATTTGTACAGTACCAGTGGTGCATAATATTTCTTCGGATATGAGGATTAAGTTATAAATGGTAAATCATTATATGTCTCGGTATTGTTATAGTGTTTATACTTTCTCTTATTTATCTTCATGTGAGAATGACATTTCTGAGACGTTTTAACTGAGGAAGCGTGGCTTATGGTGTAAGACGAACCTTCATAATGTTCAAATATATTATTTATTTTTACATTCAATCATGAGGATAGACGTAATTTGAACGTGCTTCTACTGCAGATATAAAAGAATACTAAATTTGTCGCCTATTTCGGTGACATTCCACCTTAGATACCAGCCAACATTGTGTGTCACACAGCACCTTGTTTTATGTTTCCTTAATGTGATTTTACCACCCGCAGAAGTATCTTCTGAGTTTTGGAAATAATTGAGTGTGTTTCCCAGTCAATTTTGAGTACTTATGTGATAATCGCATATTTAGCGATTTCGCTCAAAAATAACGTTATACACCCATCACTCCACGAAAACCGACTTAACTACCGCCAAAGCGGTTATCAGATGCAGCAAGTTCACTGTTGGCTCTATTTTTCAGCCTTGAGGTCACGGCTAACATGAATTAAAGAAAACCAAAGGTAATAAACTGAGCGGAAATTAAAAGTGAAGTTAATCTAAAAACTTCAGGTCGACACTCAAAAAAAGAATCGTTACTTGATTCTTTTTTTACCCATCATGAACAGTAAACCTGCATATATTAGGAACTAAGTAATGTTCATAAATTTTATATCAGTCTATTAACTTCTCAGTAATAAATATCTGGTAATAAATACCTACGCAATTTCCTTTTAAACGTTTCATTGCCTTCCATATTGATTTTCCATAGGAAAAAAATGGATAATAATATTAAACGAAGTTTCATACAGGGAAAGTATTCCATTTTTTAAATTGGATCAGAAGGCTCAAGATGCCACTATAAAGCCCTAGTTATATGAACAAAAATTATATCCGTTTGACATCTTAATTATCAAGCTGTTTACATTTCTCTAATCCACCGAAACTCTTTGGGTTTTAACTACTCCATTGCCCATCTTTACCAATGAATCGATGTAATCCTCGATCATACATTATTTATCGCCTTAAATTATCTGGATTTTAGGATACCTCAAGTATAACGGTTTTCAATTACACCTACAGCAGTTGATGCTTGTACCGTAAAAGAACTACCTTTTGCCTAAAATGAAAAATGTCACAAAAGACCGTTTTGCTAACGTAAAAATCCAAACAATCTCCCGACGACATTCATATACTTTATTTAGTGTTCCTTCCACTTGCATTTATTTGTAGCAGTGATGGATTCTATTTCTACGGATATGAGGAATTGTTATAAATGGTAATTGATTATATGTTCCGGTACTGTGATAGTATTTATACTCTCTCATTGATTTTTGTGTCAAAAGCTCATTAACATTTATTCTCACGAGTAATAACACCTTATAAACGTTTTACCTAAGGAAATATAGCTTATGGTATACGTCAATCCTTCATAATGTGAAAATGTATTATTTGTTTTTACATGTGCTTCCACTGCAGATATAACAGCATTCTAATTTTGTCGCCTGTTTCAGTGACCCCCACATCAGTTGAAATTAATTCTATATCATCTCATACATCAGCTATCTTTACGTGTCAAACAACGTTATATATTTTTCCTGAATGTTAATTTTATCACTCGGAAATATTTTCTGAGATTTGGAAATGATTGGGTGTGTTTTCCAATCAATTTAAAGTACATATTTAAAAATCGCCTATTTAACGATTCCCCCACCCCAAAATAAGTTTATACAGCCATCACTCCAGTAAAATCGACTTAACTACCCTTAAATCGGATGATATCAGATGCAACAAGTTAACATTTGGCTCTGCTCTTCAGCCCTGATGTCACGGCCAAGATGAATGAAAGAAAACGAAAGGAATTAACCTGAACGGAAATTAAAACTCAAGTTAATCTCCACACGACACACACCCAACTTTTCAGGCTGACGTTCTTGTAACCTGATTTTTTTTTTTTTACTTATCAACAATAAACCTGCGTACATGAGGAACCAAGTAATGTTTATAAACTGTACTGAATATTTGTCTATTTGCTTTCAATAGTAACATATATCTCATAATAAATACCGAAGCAACTTCCTTTTAAACATTTCACTGCCTTCCATATTGATTTTACCTAGGAAACAATGAATAATAATATGAAACGAAGTTTTATACTGGGAAAGTATTCCATTCTTTAAATTTGATCAGGAGGCTAAAAATTCTATCCGTTTGATATCTTTGGCCTTAAACTTCTCAATTGCCCATCATCTTTTCCTATGAATCGATGTCATCCTCGATGATATATGTAGCCCTGAAACAGATTTTTTTTTTTTCTGTTGATTTTCTTTACCATCACATTTATTTTTCAAACTTTACGTAGAATTGGGAGTGTTTTTTACTATTTTAGAATTCACTGGCTGAAGTTGCATATCTATTGTTTTCGCCCTAAATTAGGCGGATTTTAGGGTCCCTCAAGTATAACAGTTTTGAATTACTCCTAAAGTGAATGACGTTACCGTAAGAGTTACCGATATAAACGAAAAGAGTCACAAATGACAATCTTACAAAAGTAAAAATCAAAATATCCAGACGAAAGTTCATTCAGTGATTCTTCAACCTGCATTTTTGTTACTGTCGAACAGTATACAGTATATCTACGGATGAGGAATAAAGTTATAAATGGTAATCAGTTATATATCTCGGTATTGCGATAGTGTTTATACTTTCTTTTATTAAATCTTGCGTGAGAGTCAAAAGCTCATCAATATTCCTCTTCAGTTATCACAGTTTAGTGGTTTTACCTAATGAAATGTGGCCAATAGCTTAGCACAAACCTTCATAATGTTCAAATATATATATATATATATATATATATATATATATATATATATATATATATATATATATATATATATATATATATTTACTTTCAATTAGGAGTCTCGATGTAATTTTAAAGTGCTTCTACTACGGATAGAAGAGAAAATCTTAAGCATTCAAAATTACTGTCCTGTGTCTATGACCCCCACATGAAACATATTGCTCTTAAACATTTCAGATGCAAGCTCTTATTACTTGTCAATAGATTTCCTATTACATAGTTCCCATCTGTGATTTTTTAAAGCTCAGGAGTCTTCTGAGGTTTATAAATAATTGGCAGTTTTACAAAATCAACTATGAGTAAATTTCTGAGAGTTTCATATTAACCGATTTCACCCAAAATGTTTCTATAACCATCACCCATTTTTTGATCTATCAAAAAAACGGATGTTATCAACCATAACAAGCTCACGGTTGGCACTATTTTTAATCCTTTAAGTCACGGCCACTTTTAAGCCAATAAACTCACGTGAAAATTAAATTCCTGTTAATCTCAACACGAGAGACACAACAGTTCAGACCGATGTTCCTCCAACCTGTTTATTATAGATCCATTATGAACAATAAACCTGCTTATATGAGGAATAAAGTATATAAATTGAATATCTCAGTACGGCTCTGTTTTTTCTTTTTCCTAATACTACATATTATATATACTCAATACCTAAATAGTTTTCGTTTAAACGTTTTTTTTTTTTCCCTTCCAGAGTTATTTTACCATGGTGAATGTTGATCACAATATCATCCGATCCGTCATGTTGTGAAAATATTCAGTTATTTAAATTTGATCACGAGGGACGATGCCACTTAAAATCCCTATTTATACAGATGAAATCAATATCAGTTATATCCCTAAATTTTCAAGCTGTTTACAGATCCACCGACCCCCTTCGGGCTTAAGCTCAAATGATAGCTTTCTTTCGTATGAACAAATTTCATGTTATACATCATTTAGACATTTTTTTTTTTTTTTTCCCAGCCGGATTTTTTAACTCAGAAATACTTTCTGAATTTTCTGTTTAATTGGAAAGTGCGTTGCTGGAAGTTGCATATTTAATGTTTTTGCCCACGCTTATCAGGTAACATCCCCATGTATAATTGTTCTAAATTACTTGTGGAGTTATTGCTTTTGCCATAAAGGAACTTCTACCATTTGTTTATCCTGGTTACCACTAAAATGGAAAAAGTCACAAATAACCCTTTTGCTAACGTAAAAATGCAATCTCCAGACGACATTCATACGGATTGTTCAGTGTTCTTTCCACCTTCATTTTTTTGTAGCTATCATGCACTATATTTTCACGATGAGGAATAAAGTTATAGATGGTAAAGGACTATATATCTCGGCATTGCAATATTGTATAGACAGTGATTTTCATGTGAGTCAAAAGCAAGTTAATATTACTTCTCACGAATTAGAACAGATTTGAGCTAATTTACGTACGGAAATATGGCTTATGGTGTAAGACGAACCTTCATAATGTGCAAATATATATATATATATATATATATATATATATATATATATATATATATATATATTTCCATTCAATCAGGGGGCTCGAAGTAATTTGAAATTGCTTCTAGTGCAGATGAAAGAGAATACTAAATTTCTATCCTGTTTCTAGTTGAAACTTATTGTTCTTAAACATGCAACCTGATTTTTCTTAGTCCCATTATGAACCATAAACTTGCCTATATTAGGAACAAAGTAATGTTTATAAACAGTATATCTCAGTAGGGCTGTGTATTTACATTTAAATAATAATATGAAAATACCTAAACGGATTCCCTTAAAACATTCTATTGCCTTACGGAGTGATTTTACCTTGGGAAACATGGGTAATAGTATCACACGAACCGTCACGCTGGAAAACTATTCCATTTTCAAATTTTGATCTGGAGGCTATAGATGCAACTTTAAAGCCTTAGTTATACAGATAAAAATAATATCCCTTTAATCGCTTAATTATCAAGCTTTTAACTGGTCTCTAATCCACCGAAACTCTTTGGGCTTAAACTCCTCTAATGCCAGCTTTCTTTACCTATGAATCCACGTCATCTTTCCTTTTGCATCATCTAGCCTTGTTACTGATTTTTTTTCGGAGACGTAATTTTTTCACCCTCGGAAATGTTTTCTAATTTTTAAATACAATTAGGAGTGTTTTCAGTCGCTTTAAAGAACCTATGTGGATGTTGCATCATTAGCGTTTCTAGCCTTCAATTATGCGGCTCTCAGGATCGCTCAATTATAACAGTTTTGAATTACTTCTTAAGCGGATGATTTTACCGTAACTGTACTAGTACCATTTGGTTATCCGGATGGTACCAATACAAACAAAAAAATTCACAAATAACTCTCTTCCTAAAGTAAAAATCAAAATCTCCAGACGACATTAACTGTTTATTCAGTTTCTTCAACCTACAATTTTTTGTAGGTGTCATGCAGAATATATACCTGGAGATGAGGAATAAAGTTATAAATGGCAGAATTACCCTTTTCCTCACGTAAAAATCCTAATAATCTCCAGACGACATTCACACACTTCATTCAGTGTTCCTTCCACCTTTTTTTTTTTTTTTTGTAGCAGTGATAAGCTATATTTCTACGGAGATGAATACAATTATAAATGGAAAATGATTATAAGTTTAGCAAGGTATTGCGATGATGTTTGTACTTGCATTAATTTTTACGTGAGTCAAAAGCGCATCAATATTCCTTTTCACCAGTTATCACAGTTCTGTGATATTATCTAATGAAAAATTTACAAACTTTGTTTTTCTTTTTTATATTTAGTTTTGATTCTCGATGTAATTTTAAAGCGCCTCTACTGCTGATAAGAGATATTTCTCATTCAAAATTATTTGTTTGTGTCTATGACCCCGACATGAAACATACTGCACTTAAACACCTCTGATGCAAGCTCTTTTTACTTGTCAATCAGCTTCTTATTATATTTCCTTAATGTGATTTTTCCACCTTCAGGAATGTCTCGTATGTTTAATAAAAATTGGCAGCTTTACAAAATCAACCTTGAGTACATTTCTGATAGTTTCATAATAAGCGATTTCTCCCAGAAATAAGTCTACACAGCCTTCACCCCAATGAATTAGTTTTGACCTACCACAAAACGGATGTTATCATCCTTTACAGGCTCATAATTGACACTATTTTTTATACTGAAAGTAACGGCCACTAAAGCCAATAAACTCATGTGAAATATAAAATCCACAATCTCAGCCAGACAGACACAATAGTTCAGGCCAACGTTCCTGCAACCTGATTATTATAAATCCATCATGATTAATAAAACTGCATATATAAGGAACAAAGCTTGGAGGAGTAGACTGTAGCACCAGCCGAGCTCGGCAGTGCTCCCGAGGTGGTTGGACAGCTGATGACAGGGAGAGCTGGAGGTCCCGTTTCATCAGCCCTCAGGACTAGTTATTGACCATCCCTCTTTGCTGAACTTTAAAAAAGTCCCAGTTACACTAGCATGCTCTCCAATACAAATTTCTCCATCTATCTACACCAAACTACAGGCACAGTACACACTACACTTACTTTTCCAAAATTCAAAAAATCATGGCTTCTCAACACTCAGCCTCGGATTCTCCAGGTGACGACTTTAACTGCCTGGAACCACTGTCTGACTCACTTCTTCATTTCCGCAACTTTCGCGGCCTTTCCTCTAACTTTCGCTCTGCTGAGCACCACCTCTCCTCCTCTAAACCTCACCTCTTTCTGAGAGTTGTCTGAGGCAACTGTCAGCAAACCCTTTCTGTCCTCCTACTTTATACTCATTTCAAAGCCAAAGGTGGCTGTTGTGAATATATACGCAACGACTTATCTTGCTTTCATGTTCCTGAACTTGATTCTTCTGAATTCTGTACACTCTGGCTTCGGCTTTCCTGTCATGCTCTGACTAAATATATCTGTGCTGTTTACTTATCCCCTAATTCTACTGAATATAAAAAATTCTTCGACTATCTTACTTCTTCGATCGAACACATTCTATCCATTTCTCCTTTCTCTGAAATCTCCATTTTAGGAGATTCAGTGTTCACTACCACCTTTTGCTCTCCTCTCCTTTCACTGATGCACCTGGTGAACAAGCCTACATCTTTCCTATCCTTAATGACCTAGAGCAACTTGTACAGCACCCTACCCGTATCCCAGACCGCCTTGGAGAGAGCTCCAACATACTTGACCTCTTCCTTACAACTGTTAATCTATTCTCTCAGTTGGGCTCCTCCGATCACAACCTTATCACCTTAACCTGTCCTATCACTCCGGTACGGCCTGTGGACCCTCCAAAGAAAAATCGTCTGTGGCACTTTGGAGCCGCGGATTGGGAGGCCCTCAGGCAGTACTTCTTTGATTTTCCCTGGAATGATTATTGCTTCCATGGCCGGGAGCCATCTGAGTGTGTCTTGCATTACGGAGGGCATGGAAGCATACATTCCTTTCTCGTATCCTTTGTCTAACGCAAGAAAGCCTTGGTTTAATCACGCTTGTTCTAATGCTGTCCGCAACAAGGAGAGGGCCTACAAAAGGTACCGGAGCCAACCCACCCCTGAATCACATCTTTTATAAGTTTCTGCCCGGAATCGTGCTGTCAGGTATTCGCTCTGCTAAAAATAATTTCATCCGTACTAAATGCTCGCAACTCTCCAACTCGAATTCTTCCCGCTCCTTTTGGCACCTTGCCAAAAACCTTTCTAACAACTTTACCTCATCATCCTTCCCTCCTCTTTTCTACTCTGATGGTTCTGTAACTATTTCTTCTACTGATAAAACAGATCTCTTCACACAGACTTTCTCCTCCAATTCCACCTTAGACGATTCCGGTGCTGTTCCTCCATCACTTCCCCCCTCTGGCTTCCTCATGGCTGACATTAATATTTCTTCAGCTGATGTATTTTCTGCCATCACTGGCCTTAATACTAACAAGGCATATGGCCCTGATGGGGTCCCTCCTGTTGTTCTCAAGAAAAGTGCTTCTGTGCTTACACCCTGCCTAGACAAACTCTTTCACCTTTGTCTATCAACTTGTACAGTCGTCAGCACAAATTCGCTGCAAGCCTGCTCGTGTGATGTGGTTGTCTTGTCTGGCAACAGTGAATGGGAACTAGTTGCCACACAGGCTTTTATACGCTTTAAAGACGTGTTTGTAAGAATTAGTGCTATAAATCGCCCAGAATGCAATAGTCTTTATATCTGATTAGCATAAAAGTGAGCAAAAGACGACAAAAGAATGTTGTAGAGTGATAAAACTTCTGCTCTCTCCCTCGTACCCACCCAATGTCCCTCCCCACCCTACCTCTCACCCCCCCCATGCTCCTTCATTTCCACTCCCCTCTCTCCGCACCCTGTCTACCTTAACCACAGCGCAGTTCTACGTAATGAGCTGCACTCTTCTCCATTTCTTGTCTATTCCTGTAACCTTTTACCTCCTTACATTCGAGAGTATCTTGCCATGCCTCAGTCTTTTTCACCCTCTCTTTACTCCAAACATGATGCAGTAGTTCGAAACATGATGGGTTCTGATCCTGCTTCATGAATCAGTGAACAGTATGAGGAGGATGGGAACATTTTCCTTGGAACGAGAGAGAGAGAGAGAGAGAGAGAGAGAGAGAGAGAGAGAGAGAGAGAGAGAGAGGAAGTAGGAGGAATGTGCACAAATGTTTGTTTAATTTCGCCTTCTATTTCATAGCCACCAACTGCCAGGCTCACTAAACACACACGCACACACACACACACACACACACACACACACACAGTAAGGAATAAACCACAAGAACGAGACCTCAAACGTTTCTGTATCTAGCGGCTGTTGGTAGTGACAAGGGGTGGAGAAAAGAATGACAACTGGAATAAAAAGAGTGGGAATCAGACAGGGAGGGTGAGAATGGGATTAGAACAGGAAGGAATATTGGTAATTAGCCTTGGATACATTTTACTAAAGCATTTCGAGCAACTGAGAACAGGACAATATTGGTTTAGTAAACAGTCGAGAGAATTGTGATGCACCAGTCGGGTTAGTGCCGTGGATAAATGAATGAAGGTAGAGAGAGTCGGGAGAGGAGAAAGTGGAGAGGCATGAACGTGAGTGGGGAGTAGGAGGTGGAAGAAGGGGTAGGGCGACATCAGGAGGAGAAAGGGGGAGAGAGGGGAAGGGAGTTTAGACACGGTTATGAGGAATGTCATATTACGCTCGTACGTCGTTTCATAACATTCTGTCAGCTCTTGCAATTTTTTTTTATACTAATTAAATACGGTATACATAATATTGTACTCTAGCCAGCCTCTAGTACCATTTTTAAAAGCAAGTCGTTAAAGTGTATAAAAGGCTACGTGGCAACTAGTCCCCTTACACTGTTGCCAGACAGAAGGACACATCACACGAGTAGACTTACAGCGAATTTATGCTGACGACTGTACCTTTCCTTCTTGCTGGAAGTTTGCTCTCATCCAGCCAGTCCCAAATAAGGGTGACCATTCCCAACCTTCTAACTATCGTTCAATTGCTTTAACGTCCTGTATTTCAAAAGTTTTGAGTCAATTCTCAATGGAAAAATTTTAAGGCATTTTTCCTATCACAATCTTCTGTGTGATCGTCATTTCGGGTTCCATCAGGGACGCTCCACTGCTCATCCTCCTTTCTGGACTTTGTCGAAAGCTTTGCCATTGCACTTGACATCTCAAAGGCTTTCAATCGAGTCTGGCATAAATCTTTAATTTCCAAACTGCCCTCTTACGGTTTCTTTCTATCTGTGCCTCATCTATAGCTTCCGTTCTGGTCGTTCTATAGCCGCTGTTATAGACGGTCATCGTTTTTCTCCTAGATCTATCAACAGTGGTGTTTCTCACCAACAGTGGTGTTTATCACCAACTCTCTTCCTTTTATTCATCAATGACCTTCTGAGCTGTACATCTAACCCTATCCACTCATATGCTGATGACTCCACCCATCACCTTTCCATTCGGTTCCTGCAACTCCCATCTCATCAGTTACTTCAACAAACAGGGGATGAGGCTATGGCACACCTAATGTCTGGCTCGTATCTCTGACTGGGGTAAAAATAATCTGGTTGTTTTAATGCGTCTAATACTCAGTTCTTACACCTATCAACCTGACAAAATCTTCTACAGGTATACCCATTAATGATGAATAATAGCTTAATCCTGCATCATCCTTGAACATGCTTGGGGTTTCATTTACTCGGGACTTGGAAAATCTGCTTCCAAGAGATTAGGTGTGCTAAGCCGACTCCGTTCTTTCTTTACCCCTGCACAATTGTTGCCTCTATACTTGGGTTTTATCCGCCCCTGTGTGGAGTACAACTCTCATGTGTGGGGAGGCTCCCCACATAAAGCTCTTCTCAATAGTCGTCTCATTAACTCTCCTCCTCTTACTGACTCCCTTCAACCTCTGTGTCTTCGCCGCACTGATCTCTTTTCTATCGCTACTTTAATGGTCACTGCTCCTCTGATCTGTTTGCATGCATTCCTCCACCTCTACGACGGGCGCGTAGCACCCGTCTAGCAGCAAACTCTCATCCCTTTTCTGTTCAACTCTCTAATGCACGAGTTAATAGTTACTCCAAGTCCTTCATTCATGCAATAGGTCAACCGTGGAACTGTGTCCATCTATCTGTATTTCCTGCTGCCTATGATCTCCAGTCTTTCAAAAGCAGTGGGTCCAGCCATCTCGAAATGATCGGATCTTGAATTTGGCTTTCTGTGGTATTGTTTTACTCTTGGAGGGAACTGTTATTGCGGGCTCATGGCCTTTGGTTTCTTCATCTTCACATAAAAAAAAAAGTATATAACATGTATATGTCGGTAAAACTGTGTTTTTACTTTTTCCTAATTATATATTTGATAGTACTTAAATAGTTTTCATTTAAAATGTTTTATTCCCTTCAGGAGTTATTATACCTTGGTGAAAATGGATAACCGATCCGTCATATTGTGAAAATATTCAGTTTTCTATATTTGCTCACGAGGCACATAATGCCACTTTGAAGCCCTATTTATACAGATGAAGTCAATATCCGTTATATCTCTAAATTTTCAAGATGTTTACACGTCTGCTGAAATAATAACTTTCTTTACCAATGAAAAGATTTCTTCTTACATTATCCATCATTAATATATTACTTATTTTTTTCCCGACACGGAATTTTTTCATTCAGAAATGCTTTCTGAATTTTAGATTCAACTGGGAGTATTTTCCAGGGAATTTCGAGTACATTGGTGGAAGAAGCATATTTAATTTTTTTGCCCTCATTTACGCGATTTATATGATCCACCTGTATAATACTTCTAAATTACTTCTAAAGAGAATGCTTTTACCATAGAAGTACTTGTACAATTTGTTTATCCTGCAGTTACCATTAAAATAAAAAAAGTCAAATGATCCTTTTGCTAACGTTATAATCCAAATAATCTCCATATGACAATCATATATCCAGTGTTCCTTCAACCTACATTTCTATGTTTGTAGCAGTGATGCACTATATTTCTACGGAGATGAAGAAATTTATAAATGGTAAATGATTATATATCTCTATATTGCCATAGTGCTTATACTTTCTCGTATAACTTTTAGCGTGTCAAAAGCTCATTATTCTTTTTCACCAGTTATCACCGTTCCAATTGATATGTGGTCAATGGTGTAGCGTAATTATTCATTATGTATAAAGTTTTTTTTTTTTTTTTTTTTTACATTCAATCAGGTGTCTCGATGTAATTTTAAAGTGCTTCTACTCCTGGTAAAAAAGAGAATCTAATTCAAAATTACTTGATTGTGTATATGACCGCCATATGAAACATGCTGCTCTTAAACACGTCAGATGCAAGGTCTCTTTACTTGTAAAACAGTTTCTTATTATAATTCCAGAATGTGATATTTCCACCCTCAGGAATATCTTCTGTTATAAATAATTAGCAGTTTTACAAAATCAACTGATTACATTTCTGAGATTTTGATATTAAGCGATTTCGCCAAAAATAAATTTATACAGCGATCACCAGTGAAATACTTTTAACCTACCTAAAAACGGATATCATCCATAACAGGCTCACTATTGACACTACTTTTTATCCTTAAAGTCATGGGCACTTTAAAGCCAAGAAACTCAAGTAAAATGAAAAATTCAGTTAATCTCATCACGACATACACAACAGTTCAGGCCGACGTTCCTGCAACCTGATTATTATAGATTCATTAACAAATCTTCGTTTATGGGGAACTAAGTAATGTATATAACTTGTATATCTCAGTACGGCCATGTATTTACTTTTTCCTAATAATATATATGATACTCAGTACATAAGTAGTTTTCGTTTCAACGTTTTATTCCAGAGTTATTTTACCTCGTTGAATATGGATAACAATATCACCCGATCCGTCACATTATGAAAATATTTAATTTCCTAAATCAGATCACGAGGGTCAAGATGTCACTTTAAGGCCCTATTTAAACAGATGAAATCAATATCTGTAATAACCGTGCTTTGGTGGAAATTGCGTTTTTGTCCTCACTTATGATGTTTTTACGGTCCTAAATTACTTCTAAAGCGAATACATATACCATGAAAGAATTTGTACCATTTGTTTACCCTGAAGTTACCACTAAAATGAAAAATGTCACAAGACTCATTTGCTAATGTAAAAATCCAAACAATATCCAGACGGCATTCATACACTTTATTCAGTGTTCCATCCACCTACACTTATTTGTACCAGTGAAGCATTATATTTCTTCGGATATGAGGAATTAAGTAATAAATGATGATATGTCTCAGTATTGTGATGGTGTTTTTAGACTTTCTCTTATTGATCTTTATGTGAGTGTCAAAAACTCATTAATATTCCTTCTCATGAGTTATAACAGCTTTGAGACGTTTTACCTAAGGAAGTGTGGCTTATGGTGTAAAACGAGCCTTCATAATGGGCAAATATATTATTTATTTTTATATTCAATCATGAAAGACGTAATTAGTCGCCTGTTTCGGTGACCCCAACATCAGTTGAAACTTATTATTCTTGATCACTCCTTATACCAGCTATCTTTTCGTGTCGAACAGCATTTTGTTATATGTTTCGTGAACGTGATTTTATCAGAAATATTATCTGAGTTTTGGAAATAATTGGTTTTCCTAATCAATTTCGAGTTCATATGTAAAAATCGCTTATTTAGCGATTTCGCCCAAAAATAAGTTTTAGAGCGATCAATTCAGTAAAATCGATTTTACTACCTCCAAAGCGGTTGATATAAGATGCAACAAGATCACAGTTCGCTCTACCCTTCAGCTTGACGTCACGGCTAAGAAGTATTAAAGAAAACGAAAGCTGAAATACTACTCGTTAATCTCAACACGACACACACGCAACACTTCAGGTCGACGCATCTTGAACAATAAACCTGAGTATATGAGTAACCAAGTAATGTTTATAAACTGTACTGTATATTCCAGTCTATTTACTTTTCAATAGTAATATATATCTGCTAATAAATACCTAAGCAATTTCCTTTTCAACTCTTCATTTCCTTCCATATTGTTTTTACCTAAGAAGAAATAGATAATATGAAACGAAGCTTCATGCTAGGAAAGTATTCCATTTTTTAAATTGGATAAGCAGCTCAAGATGCCACTATAAAGCCTATAAATCCCTAGTTATACAAATAAAAATTATATTCATTTGATATCTTAATTATCAAGCCTTTTATATATCTAATCCACCGAAACTCTTTAAGCTTAAACTCCTCAATTGGCCATTTTCTTTACCTATGAATCGATGTCATCCTCGATGATACACCATCTATCGCCATCAATTATGTGGATTTTAGGATTCCTCAAGCATAACAGTTTTCAATTAAACCTAAAGCGGATGATGTTACCGTCACAGAACTTATACCATTTGGTTATTCCCGTTACCACTATAATCGAGAAAAGTCACAAATGACAATCTCTCAAAGGGGAAAATAAAAATCTCCAGTGTTTATTCAACCTGCTTTTTTTGTAGATGTTCAGTATATGTCTAGGGATGGGAAATAAAGTTATAAATGGTAATTGATTATATATCACGGTATTGCGATGGTGTTTATACTTTCTCGTGAGAGTCAAAAGCTAATCAATATTCCTCTTCACCAGTTATCACAATTTTGAGATTTTACCTAATGAAATTTGGTCAATTGTGTATAACAAACCTTCATAATGTACAAATATTTGTTCTTTTCATTTATTTTTTTTTTACATTCAGTCAGGAGGCTCGACGTAATTTTAAAGTCCTTCTACTGCGGATCGAGAAGGGAATAGTTCTCATTCAAAATTTCTTGATTGGGTCTATGACCCCTACTTGAAACATATCGCTCTTAAACACCTGAGATCCAAGCTCTCTTTACTTAATCGATTTCTTATTATATACTTCCTAAATGTGATTTTCTCGCGCTCAGGAATGTCTTCTGAGGTTATAAATAATTGGCAGTTTCTGAGTTCCATATTAAGCGATTTCGCCCGAAAATAAGTATGCAGCCATCACCTACCAAAAAACGGACTATCAGCCGTTAATCGCTCACTATTGACATTACTTTTAATCCTTAAAGTCACTGCCACTTTAAAGCCAATAAACTCATGTGAAATTTAAATTCCAGTTAATCTCATCACGACAGACACAATGTTCCTCCAACCCAATTATTATAATAAAACTGCGCATATGAAGAATAAAGTATATAGGTTGAAAATCTCAGTACGGCTGTGTATTTATTTTTCCTAATAATATATATCTCATACTCATTATCTAAACAGTTTTCGTTTAAACGTTTTATTCCAATCCTGAGTTATTTTACCTTGGTGAATATGGCTAATATCACCCGAACGGTCATATTGGGAAAATATCCCATTTTTAAATTTGATCACGAGGCTGAAAATGCCACTTAGAAGCCCTATTTATACAGATGAAATCAATATCCGTTACATCTCTAAATGTTTACACGTCTCATCCAACGACAATCTTAGGGTTTAAGCTCATGTTAAAGCCTTCTTTACCAATGAACAGATTTTACCTTACGTGAAACCTCATATGGATTGCTACTTATTTTCTTGAGGTAATTTTTTTTTTCTTTCAGAAATGGTATATGAATTTTAGATTTAACTGGGAGTGTTTCACAGGGAATTTCCCGAACATTGGTGGAAGCTGCAAATTTATTTTTTTTTTCTCATCCGAATTTCAGGATGCACCCGTATGACATCTCTAAGTTTCTTCTAAAGCGAATGCTTTTACCATAAAAGTACTGTGTACCATTTGTTTATCCTGAAGTTACTTTTACAATGAAAAAGGCACGTGACCCTTTTTATAAGGTAAAAATCCAAACAATTTGCAGGTCATTCATACGCTTTATTCAGAGTTCCTTCCACCTTCATTTTTTTTGTAGATGAATAAAGTTATAGATGATAAATGAGTATATATCTCGGTATTGCGATATTGTTTGGATTTTCTCTTATTGGTCTTTATTTGAGAATCAAAAGCTCGTTAATATTCCTTCTCACGAGTTACAACAGCTTTGAGGTAAGTTACTTAAGAAAATGTGGCTTCTAGTGTAAGACGAACTATCATGATGTGCATTTTTTTTTTTCATTCAATCGGGGAGGTAGAAGTAAATTGAAACTGCTTCGAGTGTAGATGAAAAAGATTTCTAAATATCTCGCCCGTTTTCATGACCTGCAGATAAGTTGAAACTTATTGTTCTGAATCACCTCAGATAGCAGCTATCTTTACGAGTCAATCATCTTGTTATATGTCTCCTAAATGTGATTTTATCACTCAGAAATATCTTCTGAGAATGAATTTTGAGTAGATTTGAGGAAGTCGCTTATTCTGAGATTACACACAAAGATAAGTTTTTATAGCCATTCCGGCAGTGAAATCGACTTAACTATCCCCAAATCGGATGCTATCAAATGTTACAAGTTGATATTTGGCTCTGCTTTTTATCCTTCTCGTCACCGCTGGGATGAATTAAAGAATACAAAAGGAAATTAAAAATCGAGTTAATCTCAACACGACAGACACACCACTTTAGGTCGACACAAGCAACCTGACTTTTTTATGAAAACCCAAGGAAAGTTTATAAATTGTATATCTCTGAGGGGCTGCGTATTATCTTTTAAATAATATCAAAACTCCGAAAAGGTTTCCTTTATAACGTTTTATTGCTTTCAGGAATGATTTTACCTTGGACAAAAATGAGTAATATCACATAAACCGCCACACTGGTGAAATATTCCGTTTTGAAAATTTGATCAGGAGGCTAAAGATGCAGCTTTCAAGCCCTTGTTATACAGATAAAATTATCCTTTTAATCTCTTAATTATCAAGTTGATTACACGTCTCTAATCAAGCAAAACTCTTTGGGCTTAAACTTCTCAAATGCCATATTTCTTTACCTATGAATTCGTCATCCTTAGTATTACATCGTCTAACCTTGTCACTGATTTTCTTCCGAGGCGGAATTTTTTCACCATAGGAAATGTTTTCTTTTTAAATATTATGAGTGTTTTGTTACTTTAAAGAACCTTCGTAGAAGTTGTATCTTTAGTGTTCTAGCCCTCAATTATGTGGTGTTAACGATCGCTCAAGTATAACAGTTCTTAATTACTCCTCAAGCGGATGATATTACCGTAACTGTAGTAGTACCATTTGGTTACTTAAACTCCTCAAATGCCAGATTTCCTTACCTATGAATCCATGTCATCCTTCGTTTTACACAATCTAGCCTTGTCATTAATTTTCTTCCGAGGCGGAATTTTTCACCATAGGAAATTTCTGATTTTTCAATACAATTAGTTTTTTTTTTTTGTCACTTTAAAGAACCTTTGTAGAAGTTGCATCCCTCAATTGAGGGATGCAACTTCTACAAAGGTTCTTGAGGATCGCTTAAGTATAACAGTTTTTAATTACTCCTCAAGCGGATGATTTTACAGTAACTCTTCTAGTACCATTTGGTTACGCGGAAGGTACCACTACAAACGAAAAAAAGTCACAAATTACCCTCTTCCTAACGTAAAAATTAAAATATCCATACGAAACTAATACAGATTATTCAGTGTTTCCTTAATTTGCAATTTTTTGTAGGTGTCATGCGGAGATGAGGAATAAAGTTATGAACGGCAGGATGACCCTTTTGCTAACGTAAAACTCGAAACAATCTCCAGACGACATTCTTTAAAATCATGTGAAATTGAAAATCCAGTAGATTACAACACTACAGACACAACAGTTCATGCGGACGTTCTTGCCTCCTGATTATTAGAGATCCATCATGAACAATAAAACACCGTATATGAGGAACAAAATAATGTATATAACTTCTATATCACAGTACGGCTGTGTATTTACTTTTTAATATATATCTGGTACTCAGTACCTAAATACTCATCGTTTAAACGATTTATTCCCTTCCGGAGTTATTTTACCTTAGTGAATATGGATAACAAAATCACCCGATCCGTCATATTGTCAAATATTATTATTTTTTAATTGATCACGAGGCTCAACATACCACTTTAAAGCCCTATTTAAACAGATAAAATCAATATCCATCATATATCTAAATTTTAAACACCTGTTATCCACCGAAACCCTTAAGCACCTATGAAATATTTCATCCTACGTTATATCTCATTTAGATTGTTTTCCGACGGAATTTTTTTCTCCACCAAAAATGCTTTCAGTTGGAAATGTTTCCTAGGAAATTAGAGTGCGCTGGTGGAAATAGCATGTTTAATGTTTTTGTCCTCATTTATGAGGTTTTTACGGTTCTAAATTACTTATAAAGCGAATACATGTACACTCGCCAGCACTTCCGCGTGTTACAGGGGCTCGCACGTTTTCTGAGATGTGGCACCACTGTGATGATCTAGCTGGAAACAATCAACGTGTGTGAGATGGAGCAACCTCGATACAGTGGCGCATGAAGTGAACTTTGTTGCTTAAAGCTTCGAACCTCAAGGTATCATTACAGCCCGAATTTTGTTTAACCTAAATGCTCTACATACATATCATTCAATACTTGCCATTATATAACGCATTTTAACTGTCCTCAGTTCAGTTTTGTGATTACTTTTCGTTCGTCTCTTATCACCTTATCTGGATCCCCGTATCCGAGGTCAGAGAATGGAGGGAGCTGTAAGCCTCGCACATAGCGTGCTCAGACGAGACCACACTTGCTTCAATATTCGCAGTAGAGTCAGAGACAAGGGACAGCAAGCAAGAGGGAAACAAAGAAAGGAGGGACAGTTAAAGAATTAAATACTGTAGACAGAACCCCCCATCAGGGAATTTAATGCATTTTTACTTATTGCAAGTTGTGAGAATATTCACTGTTATGGTCAACAAAATATCTATCTATATCTACCTATCAATTAACGTTATTAATTTGTATAAGTTATACTCAGAAAGCGATACCCATGAACTGAATAAACAAATGAACACTGACATAGACGTATGGATGGAAACTATGCTGATCATGTTTCTAATTCTGGCTTTGTGACAACCATAGTTGCCGTATACCAACTTTTTATATTTGGGTAAATAAAATTATCAACATCACTTCCATATAGGATACATTTTAACTTACTGTATAAATGAAAGGTAGTGCCCTGCAGAAACCTTTTCTCGGATCAATTACCTTGGACCATTTGTAACAAAAGCAAACACATTCATAGCGGAAACAAAAGTTTCCAAATATTTTAGTTTTCTAGGAGGCAGAAGAAAATCCATTACCAAACTCATAAATGGACCTAGTTTACAACAGCCACAGTTAATAAAATGTTTTATTATGAATGATGTGTAATATAACCACTCAGTAATGTGTCCACCCTCCGTCTTTTTCAATAACCTCCCTTGATCGGTCAGGCATGCTTGTCACGAGGCTGCGAAGGAGCTCTGGCTTGCCTCGGAAAAATTCCCACTGCTCCCTCGTGTGTTGCATCAGCTGCTCCGGGGTTCGCTCTCTGTCGGGCTCCCAACAGTTAACCATGTTGGCCCAAAGATGTTCAATGGGATTGCAATCGCATCCCTTACTAGGCAACTCCAGAAGCTGCAAATTCTCCTGCTGGTTGAGCCATTCCCTCACTACCCTGGTTGTATGAATCGGGCAGCGATCGTGCAGGAAGACAGGTGGAAATGGAAAATTCCTATGTTCGAGGGACGGAAGGAAGATATTTTGCAGAATATCGATATACTTTTCTGCCGTAAACCTTCCCTCAATTATTGTTACGTCGCCAACTCCGTGGATTGACATGTAACCCCACATATTGCAGCTGATGTGTCCGCTGCGTGCCTCTTCGCTAATGTTTTGACGGTCATACCTGAAAAATGCAGTCCTAGAATATTAATTTTAGGATATCATCATCATCATCATCATAATTATTATTAATGGATACTGACAATGGGAATGCTAGAGAAGTAAATAACCAAAAAAATATTGCAAAGTGACATAATATCGTTGCGTAATAAGTATAAATCATAAACTGTATTCAATATTTAACTATAGAGAAACATTCCAAACATACTGAACATTATCGTGTCTCCAGCGCCAGGTCGGACACCCCTCAACCCCACCCACACACACTCTTCACACTCTCTCAAACGAGTGGCCAAGCAAAAAAGAGAGAGTACTACAATGTTTCAGCCATATTATTCATATAAGTAACAAGTATAATTTCCCAAATAGCAATTGATGCGGATTAGTCCACAAAGCAATACTATCTAACATAGGTAAAACAATACCTTGAGTTGTTTAGTCTCCACACATGGCGGGAACAAAATGTTTTTTAATCGGAAAAAACAACTCGACCAATAATGAAGGTCTGTCTACGTATCCTTCAGCAAACGCTAGTCGAGCAGCGCGATGTTAATCAGTGAGGGTTTCCTTCTGGGCAGGAATTCTATGATGAATGACGTCTCCGCACGGTATCCACAGACACCTGTAGCTGCAGCTGCTGCCGAATGACCACTGCAGTTGTCAGGGGGGTTTCTTCTGCTGCCTGTCTAATCATGCCGTCCTGTTCAGCAGTTGTTACTCGGGAACGGGGCCTCCTCTCTGTGATCATAAAAACGATATGCTACTTATGCTGCTTCTACCTCACAAATATCACCTCCCGTCCCCCTAAAAAAAAATAATATACATACATATATACATTATATATATATATATATCTATATCTATATCTATCTATCTATATCTATCTATCTATATATATATATATATATATATATATATATATATATATATATATATATATATACAAAAAAATAAAAAAAATAAAAAAAAACACTGCTATTAGGAACACCAGTTCTTAGCAGCAGCATACTTATTTGTTGCAAGTCTGATTCATAGAATAGCCTGACAGAATGAAAGGACCCGAATCACTAAATGTTTATAAGTACTGATTATTAAAAGAGGTTATGTGAAGTTTGAGTAGCATTAGAGGTCATCAGAAAGGATCGGTTATTTAATAAAGTTCATACTTTCCCTCAAAGGATGAATATGCAGGCACCGATCCGTTAATTCATGAATATCGTCAATTAATATAGAACAACGAAATAACAACGCCTTATTTGAACACATTATTTTAAAATTATTATATAATGTTATAATACGTAGCTGTTAATGGTATTCAGTTAATTTATTACAACAATCGCTTACACACATTCATAGGCAAACTTACCCGCGTCCCTCAGGTCTCCAGAGTCATTCCACCTTCTAATCCATTTCGCCACTGTAGTTGGGGAGAGTCCTAGGAGGCGGGCGATATCCCTAACACTGTGGCCGGCTTCCCGTAGGCCGATGATCCGGCCACGTTGAGCAATGAGGTTCTCCTGTCTGTTTATGACGATATTCTGGCTAGAATGAATAAAGTAGCTGCACCGGCAAGGTGAAGAAAACTCGTTTCTTCAAGCAAGTGTGGTCTCATCTGAGCATGCTATGTGCGAGGCTTACACTCCCTCCTTTCTCTGACCTCAGATACGGGGATCCAGATAAGGTGATTAGCATACGAACGAAACGTAATCACAAAACTGAGGACAGTTAAAATGCGTTATATAATGGCAAGTATTGAATAATATATATGTAGAGCATTTAGGTTAAACAAAATTCGGGCTGTAATGATACCTTGAGGTTCGAAGCTTTAAGCAACAAAGTTCACTTCATGCGCCACTGTATCGAGGTTGCTCCATCTCACACACGTTGATTGTTTCCAGCTAGATCATCACAGTGGTGCCACATCTCAGAAAACGTGCGAGCCCCTGTAACACGCGGAAGTGCTGGCGAGTGTACCATGAAAGAATTTGTATCATTTGTTTATCCTGAAATTACCACTAAAATGAAAAATGTCACAAAAGACTCTTTTGCGAAAGTAAAAATCCAAACAATCTCGAGACGATCATCTGTTTTTTTTGTACCATTGAAGCATTATATTTTTATGGATATGAGGAATTAAGTAACAAATGGTGAATGATTATATGTCGGTATTGTGATAGTGTTTACACTTTCTCTTATTGATGTCAAAAACTCATTAATATTCTTTCTCACGAGTTATAACAGCTTTGAGACGTTTTACCTAAGGAAGTGTGACATGGTGTAAGACGAGCCATCATAATGTGCAAATATATTACTTATTTTTTACAATCAATCATGAGGTTACACGTAATTTGAACGTGCTTCTACTTCAGATATTAAAGAATACTAAATTAGTCGCCTGTTTCGGTGACCCACACATCAGTTGAAACTTATTATTTATATCACCTCTCATACCATCTATCTTTACGTGTACAACAGCATTTTCTTATGCGTGTCGAGAATGTGATTTTATCACAGAAATATGTTTTAGAAATAATTGGGTTTCCCAATCAATTTCGAGTACATATATAAAAATGGCCTATTTAGCGATTCCGCACAAAAATAAGTTTAACAGCCATCACTCCAGTAAAATCGACTTTACTACCCCAGAAGCGAATGATATTAGATGCAACAAAATCATGGCTCTACTCTTCAGCTTGACGTCACGGCTAAGAAGAATTAAAGAAAACCAAAGGTAATAGACCGAGCTGAAATTAAATTCAAGTTAATCTCAACATCTAATATCACACAACACTTCAGGTCGACGCTCCTGTAACCTGATTTTATTTGACCCATCATGAACAATAAGCCTGAGTGTTTGAGGAACCAAGTAATGTTTTAAACTGTACTGTATATTTCAGTCTATTTACTTTTCAAGAGAAATATATCTGCTAATAAATTTCTAAGCAATTTCCCTTATGGGGTTTCATTGCCTTCCATATTAATTTTACCCAGGAAAAAATAAATATGAAACGAAGCTTCATGCTGGAAAAGTATTCAAATTTTTAAATTGGATAAGCAGGCTCTAGATGCCTCTATAAAGCCCTAATTATACAAATGAAAATTATATCCGTTTATCTTAATTATCAAGCTGTTTATATGTCTCTAATCCACCGAACCTCTCTGGGCTTAAACTCGTCAATTGTCCATTTTCTTTACCTATGAATCGATGTCATCCTCGATGATACACCATCTATCGCCATCAATTATGTGGATTTTAGGATTCCTCAAGCATAACAGTTTTCAATTAAACCTAAAGCGGATGATGTTACCGTAACAGAAGTTATACCATTTGGTTATTCTCAAGTTACCACTGTAATCGAGAAAAGTCACAAATGACAATCTCTGAAACGTGAATATAAAAGTCTCCTGACGACAGTTCATTCGGTGTTTATTCAACCTGCATTTTCTGTAGATGTCGTTCAGTATATATCTAGGGATGAGAAATAGTTATAAATGGTAATTAATTTTATATCTCGGTATTGCGATAGTGTTTTTACTTTCTCGTATTAATTCTTCCGTGAGAGTCGAGGTAATCAATATTCTTCACCAGTTATCACAGTTTTGAGATTTTATCTAATGAAATATGGTCAATCGTGTAGCACAAACCTTCATAATATACAAATATTTGTTTTTATTTGTTTTTATATTTAATCAGTAATCTCGATGTAATTTTAAAGTCCTTCTACTGCGGATCGAAATGAGAATAGTTCTCATTCAAAATTACTTGATTGTGTCTATGACCCCCACATGAACTATATCGCTCTTAAACACCTGAGATACAAGCTCTCTTTACTTGTCAATCGGTTTTTTATTATATAGTTCATAAATGTGATTTTTTCACGCTCAGGAATGTCTTTTGAGTTATAAATAATAGATTTCATCCTACGTGAAACCTCATTTAGATTGCTACTTATTTTCTTTCGGTCGGGTTTTTTTTTTTTTTTTTTCGTTCAGAAACGGTTTATGAATTTTAGATTTAACTGGGAGTGTTTCCCAGGGAATTTCCATTACATTGGTGGAAGTTCCATATTGATTTATTTTTCCCCTCATTTATCTGATTTTTAGGATCCACCTGTATAATAGCTGTTACTTTTAAAGCGAATGCTTTTCCATGAAAGTTCTTGTACCATCTGTTTATCCAGAAGTTACCATTGAAATGAAAAAAGGCACGTGACACTTTTTATAACTTAAAAATCCAAACAACCTCCACCTGCATTTTTGGATATGAGGAACCAAGTTATAGATGGTAAATGATTACATATGTCCGTATTGTGATAGTATTTATACTTTCATGTATTAATTTTTGCGTGTCAAATACTCATCAGTATTCCTCTTCAGTTATCACAGATTTGAGATATTACCTATAATGATATGTGGTGAATGTTGCAGCACAATCCTTCATAATGTACAAATAATTTTTTTTTTCTACATTCACTCAGGAGTCTCGTAATTTTAAAATGCTTCTAATGCCGATGAAAAAGAAAATTTCTCATTCAAAATTACCTGCTTGTGTCTACGACCCCAACATGAAACACATTGCTCCTAAACACCTCTGATGCAAGGTCTTTTTACTTGTCAATCGGTTTCTTATTATATATCCTAAATGTGAATTTTCCATGCTCAGCTGTCTTCTCAGTGTTACAAATAATTCGCAGTTTGCAAAATCAACTTTGAGTATATTTCTGAGAGTTTCATATTAAGCTATTTAGCCCAAAAATAAGTTTATACAGCCATCACCCCAGGGAAATAGTCTTGACCAACCAAAAGAACGGGTTATCAACTGTAACAAGCTCACAATTGGGACATACTTTTTATCCTTAGTCACTGCCACTTTAAAGCCAATAAACTCATATGAAATTTAAATTCCAGTTAATCTCAACACGACAGACACAATAGTTCAGACCGACGTTCTTCCAACCTTATTATTATAGATTCATCATGAACAATAAAACAGAGTATATTAGGAATAAAAGTAATAAGTATAACTTAAACATCTCAGTACTGCTGTGTATTTATGTTTCCCAATACTATATATATGATACTCAGTATCTAAATAGTTTTCTTTTAAGCGTTTTATTTCCTTCCGGAGTTATTTTACCTTTCTGAATATGGACAACAATATCACTCGAGTCGTCATTTTGTGAAAGTATTTAATTTCTTAAATATGATAACGAGGTTCAAGACGCCACTTTAAAGCTCTATTTATAAAGATCAAATCATATCCGTTATATCTCCAAGTTTTCAAGCTTTTTACACGTCTGTAATCCACCGACACTCTTAGGGCGTAAGCTCAAATGATTGATTTCTTTACATATGAAAAGATGTCATCATTCAGAGTGTTATTTTTTTTTTTTCCGAGAAGGAATTTTTTCACCCACGGAAATGCTTTCTGAATATTAGGTTCAATTGGGAATTTTCCCAGAGCTTGTGGAAGTGTAATATTTAATGTTTTTGCCCTCACTTACCAGGTTTTTAGCATCCCAATGAATACATGTTCTAAATTGCTTGTAAAGCGAATGCTTTTGTCATGAAAGAATTTATACCATTTGTTTATCCTTAAGTCATCACTAAAACGGTAAAAGTCACAAATGACCCTTTTCCTCTCGTATAAATCCAAACAATCTCCAGACAACATTCACACAGTTTATTCAGTGTTCCTTCCACCTGCATTTTTTTTTTTTTTTAGCTGCCATGCACTATATTTCTACAATGATGAATAAAGTTATTGATGGGATATGACTAGATATCACTGTGTTGCGATAATGTTTAGACTTACTCATTGATCATTATGTGAGAATCAAAAGCTACGTTAATATTTCTTCTCGTTATAACTTCTGAGATAAATTACGTAAGGAAATGTGGCTTATGGTGTAAGACGAAATATCACAATGTGCAAATTTTTTTTTTCTTTGCATTTATTCAGGTGGCTCGTAGTAATTTGAAACTGCTTCTACAGCAGATAAAAAAGAATTCTAAATTTCTAGCCCTTTTCCATGACCCGCACACAAGTTGAAACTTACTGATCCTAATCATTTCAGATTGCAGCTATTTTACGTGTCAATCAGCATCTTGTTATATGTTCCCTAACGTTGATTTTATCACTCAGGAATATCTTCTGAGAATGAATTTTGAGTAGATTTGAGGAACTCGCTTATTTAGGGATTTCACCAAAAAATAAGTTTTTACAGTCATTACTGTAGTAAAACTATCCACAAAGCGATTGCCATCAGATGTAACATGTTGATATTTAGCTCTGCTTCACGTCACCGATAGGATGAATTAAACAAAACAAAAGGTGAGACTAATAGGAAATTAAAAATCAAGTTAATCTCAACACGGCAGACACAACAATTTAGGTTGACACTCATGCAACCTATTTTCTTAGATCCATTATTAACAATAAACTGGCCAATATCAAGAACCACCTAATGTTTATAAATTGTATATCTCATTAGGTCTGTGTATTATCTTTTAAATAACAATATCAAAATACCTAAACTGTTTCCTTTAATACATTTTATTGCCTTCTGGAGTGATTTTACCTTGGACAAAAATGGGTAATAATATCACACGAACAGTCACACTGGAAAAGTATTCCATTTTCACAATTTGATCAGGCTAAAGATGCAACTTTCAAGCCATAGTTATACATATAAAAAATAATATCAAATATCTCTTAATTATCAGGCTGATTACACGTCCCTAATCCACCGAAAAACTTTGGGCTTAAACTCTTCAAATGCCAGATTTCTTTACCTATGAATCCATGTCATCTATCGTTTTACATCATCTAGCCTTCTCACTGATTTTCTTCCGAAGTGGGATTTTTTCACCGTAGGAATTGTTTTCTGATTTTTAAATACAATCAGGAGTGTTTTCTGTTACTTTAAAGAAACTTTGTAGGTTTCATTTAGTGTTCTAGCCCTCAATTATTCGGTTTTCAGGATCGCTCAAGTATAACAATTTTTGATTACTCCTCAAGCGGATGATTTTACCGTAACTGTTCTAGTACAATTTGGTTATCCGGAAAGTACAGTCGTGGCCATAAATAATCACCTATACTCCTGTACCCCCTGCCTCTGACTGGCTCCTTTATGCCCAGCAAGTCACACTGGAGTAAGAGGGGCTGAGAGGGAGGAGCCAGAGAGGGAAGGGCAGGTGGGTGGGGGGACGAGCGATGGTGCTGGGGTGGAGTGAGGGAGAGGAGGGATTGTAGGTAGGGGGGGAGAATGAAATGCGAAGTTGTGGCCACATAATTGTCTATTTTCTTTCATTCAGGGCATCATATAAAAGAGTTACTATTCCGTAGATAAAGCTGCATTACACCTTGTATAGCGGCGTCAGATAACAAGCTTTAGATAGGTGATGATATCAAGGACTGGTTCGTGACAGAAATATACTGCCGTGACATTAAACATTTGTGCGGAGCCAGATATTTGTGTTTATCTGCGTATTTTGACCAGATGCAGAATGGAATCTGGATGGCTTCGACTTCCGTAATGTTTGTGTAAGAAACGTCCTCTACCCTTACATGTTATTAATTTTTGGAACTAATTATTATATGCAACCTTTGACATGGATGTGTCTACAGTAAATATGATCACACTCGCGGTATACACTCCCTCTATACAGTCACCATTATGTCAATTCAATAATTATTTAAAGACATCTCTATATGAAAAGGCTATTTAAATTAAATGTGCATAAAAGGTAAATGAATTTGATGTCTGTGCTCATGGGTGGATACAGTAACTATCTCTCATTACCTGTTAGAGGGAAAATGAAACAAACTCCTATCCAAACTCCCAAAATATATCTGTGTCAATGTTTACCGACACTGGTCACGCCGAAGCAACCAGGAAAGCCTTAGCAGGTAGTCCAGTGGCCTCATGGCTTAAAAACCTCATAAAGGCTTCGCGGCACCGGGGAAATAATGTTGTTGATGGTTTGCTGGTTTCATCTGAACAGCTTCCACTCGTCTTTGGTGTGCTGGAGAAGGCGGGCCCGTGTCCTCTCGTTCTCTGGCTTCCACTCGTAAGGTGACCAGATTTATTGGAGCTAAAAGCGGGACATTGTGTGTGTGTGTGTGTGTGTGTGTGTGTGTGTGTGTGTAGAGAGAGAGAGAGAGAGAGAGAGAGAGAGAGAGATACACTGACTTAAATGCAAGTGACAGCGACGGCTGCCACGCAACACCTCACCCTGAGGCTGCTAATTAAACACTAATGTCTCAAACGAACTTCAATGACCAATATACAGTACGGTACGGTGAATGGACCGACCAAAGTTACCAATTAGTATTACAAATTTTATATTAACAATTTATTTCATTTGGTTTGGATTAGCCATAATTTTACCAATTCATCATAATTTCATAAAAAAGGTCATATTATATCTAATGTAATGGTAATTTTCTAAGTGGGATATTTTAGATAATTTGCACAAAAAGCATGACATTTTATTCACAATTAAAAAAGTGGGACATGCCAAAAATGATTAAATAAATAAAAAAATAAAAAAAGCGAGTGTCCCGCCTAAAGGCGGAACTCTGGTCTCCTTATCCACGTGTTGACAATCTGGGCCAACACAATCTCGATGGCTCTGCACTAATATTTGATCTGTCACGTCAGTATACTTCTCTCACGAGCCAGTCTTTGATAACACCACCTATCTAAAGCTTGTTACAGTATCTGACGCCGCTATACAAGCTTTATCTACGGAACAGTAACTCCTTTATATGATGCCCTGAATGAAATAGACAAATTATGTGGCCACAACGCATTTCATTCTCCCCCCCTACCTCCCCTTCCTCCCATCCCTTACTGCACCCCAGCACCATCGCTCATCCACCCACCCACCTGCCCTTCTCTCTCTGGCCCCTCCCTCTCAGCCCCTCTTACCCCAGTGTGACTTGCCGAGCGCAAGGGAGCCAGCCTGAGGCACGGGGTACGGGAGTATAGGTGATTATTTATGGCCACGACTGTACAACAACAAACGAAAAAAGTCACAAATAACCCTCTTCCTAGCGTAAAAATCAAAATCTCCAGACGAAACTAATACAGTTTATTCAGTGTTCCCTCAATTTGCAGTTTTTTGTAGGTGTCACGGAGATGAGGAATAAAGTTATAAATGGTAGGATGACCCTTTTGCTAAATTAAAACTCCAAACAATCTCCAGACGACATTCAATAAACTCATGTGAAATTGAAAATCAAGCTTATCACAACACGACAGACACAACTGTTCATGCGTACGTTCTCGCAACCTGATTATTATAGATCCATCATGAACAATAAAACACCGTATATGAGGAACAAATATTTACTTTTTAATAAATATCTGGTACTCGGTACCTAATTACTATTCGTTTAAAAGTTTTATTCCCTTCCAGAGTTATTTTACCTTGGTGAATATGGATAACAATATCACCCGATCCGTCTTATCAAATAATTTTTTTTTTTAAATTGATCACGAGACTCAAGATACTACTTTAAAGCTCTGTTTTAATAATATCAGTCATATCTCTAAATCAGACACTCCTAGGCCGTGAGCTCAAATGATAGCTTTCTTTACCTGTGAAAGATTTCATCTTACGTTATACCCCATTTAGATTGTTACTTATTTTTTTTCCGAGACGGAATTTTTTTTTCTCCCTCAATAATGCTTTTTGAATTTAGGTTCGGTTGGAAATGTTTCCTGGGAATTTAGAGTTCGTTGGTGGAAATTGCATGTTAAATGTTTTTGTCTTCATTTATGAGGTTTTTACGGTTCTAAATTACTTCTAAAGCGAATACATGAAAGAATTTGTACCATTTGTTTATACTGAAGCTACCACTAAAATGCAAAATGTCACAAAAGACTATTTTCCCATTGTAAAAATGAAAAACAATCTCCAGACGCCATTCATACACTTTATTCAGTGGTCCATCCATCTGCATTTATTTGTACCAGTGAAGAATTATTTTTCTACGGATATGAGGAATTATGTAATAAATGGTAAATGACTATGTCTCGGTATTGTGATAGTGTTTATACTTTCTCTTGCTGATCTTTATGTGAGTGTCTAAAACTCATTAATATTCCTTTTCACAAGTGTTAACAGCTTTGAGACGTTTTACCTAAGGAAGTGTGACATGGTGTAAGACGAGCTTTCATAATGTGCAAATGTTATATATTTTTATATTCAATCATGAGGTTAGACGTAATTTGAACGTGCTTCTACTGCAGATATTAAAGAATACTAAATTAGTCGCCTGTTTCGGTGATCCACACATCAGTTGAAACTTATTATTCTATATCACCTCCCATACCATCTATCTTTACGTGTATAACAGCATTTTGTCATATGTTTCGAGAATGTGATTTTATCACAGAAATATCGTCTGTTTTGGAAATAATTGGGTGTTTCCCAGTCAATTTCGAGTACATAAATAAAAATGGCCTATTTAGCGATTCCGCCAAAAAATAAGTTTAACAGCCATCACTTCAGTAAAATCGACTTTACTACCCCAGAAGCGGATGATAGATGTAACAAAATCATAGTTGACTCTACTCTTCAGCCTGACGTCACGGCTAAGAAGAATTAAAGAAAACGAAAGGTAATAGACTGAGCTGAAATAAAACTCGTTAATCTCAACACGACACACACACAACACCAGGTCGACGCTACGGTAACCTGATTTTATTTGACCCATCATGAACAATAAACCTGCGTGTTTGAGGAACCAAGTAATGTTTATAAACTGTACTGTATATTCCAGTCTATTTACTTTTCAATAGTAATATATATCTGCTAATAAGTAACTAAGCAATTTCCTTTTAAACGTTTTTCTTGCCTTCCATATTTTAACCTAGGAAAAATAGATATGGAAGGCAATGAAACGTTTAAAAGGAAACTGCTTAGTTATTCATTAGCAGATATATATTACTGTTGAAAAGTAAATAGACTGGAATTGTCATTTGTTACTTTTCTCGATTATAGTGGTAACGAGAATAACCAAATGGCATAAGTTCTGTGACGGTAACATCATCCGCTTGAAAACTGTTATGCTTGAGGAATCCTAAAATCCACATAATTTAGGGCGATAGATGGTTTATCATCGAGGATGAATTCGATTCATTGGTAAAGATAATGGGCAATTGAGGAGTTTAAGCCCAAAGAGTTTCGGTGGATTAGAGATATTTAAGCAACTTGATAATTATGATATCAAAAGGATATAATTTTTATTTGTAATACTAGGGCTTTATAGAGCTCATTCCTGGAAAGTATTCCATTTTTTAAATTAGATAAGCAGGCTCAAGATGCCACTATAAAGCCCTAGTTATACAAATAAAAATTATACCCGAACCGTCATATTGGGAATATGCCATTTTTTTATTTAATCACGAGGCTGAAAAGGCTACTTTAAAGCCCTATTTATACAGAAGACAATAATATCCGTTATATTTCTAATTTCTCTTAGGGTTTAAGCTCAAATGATAGCCTTCCATACCATTGAATGGATTTCATCCAATGTGATACCTCATTTACATAGCTTCTTATTTTTTCCCGAGGTCGAATTTTTTCACGCTCAGAAATGCTTTCTGAATTTTACATTGAATTGCGAGTGTTTCCCAGCGAATTTCGAGTAAAGTCAAGAAAAAGTATCGTTACCCCAGGAATGTTCGATGGGCGGGTCCTTCCTGTTCGCCCATCCGTCATCTAGTGTTACCACATCACAATCACGTTACAAGAGTTGGAATAATGAGCAAGAATGAGCCATATGGCGGGGAAATATACTGGACCAGTTCGCGTTACCCTGAGCGCCCCGCCGGGGATTAATAATGAAACTCGGCAGGTTTATTATTTTTCTGCTATTCAACACTTCTTATCTATAGAATACGACTGTATTTTTTTTTTTTAATGATAGTGTGGCAGGGGTGCACGAGTTCATTTGTTTGCTTTAGATGGATGGATGCTTCAGACGTCTAGAGGCTGCTTTGGACGCAGGAGTGGGTATACAAAATATTAAAGGAATGAGACTGAACATGTATTATTATTTCCTTCTACTCAACATTTATTATATGTAGAAAGCAATACATATAATTATTACACTGAAATTTACTAACTTGGCTTGTATCGGCTGAAGTAATGTCATACGTCTGGCATGGGTGCACGTGTTGCTGACTTCAGACCATTGTTATATTATTTTTTAATGAATTCGGTGCCGAATAATAAAGCTTATTGTCTCTATGCACAGAGCCCAAACGATCTAATTAGTTACTATTATCTCTAACACAAATTCTAATATCTGTCTCCCATAACCGACACTGGCGGGTTTGAGGTACAAATTTACCTGTCCCATCATTCCACAACACTTCGTCTTTGTGTCATAGTGCATAGCTCTGAAGGGTAACGATAGTTTTTCTTATGACTGTACATTGCTGGAAACTGCTTATTTAATTTTTTAGTGCTCATTTATGCGATTCTAGGATCCACTTGTATAATTTTTCTAAATTACTTCTACAGCGAATGCTTTTATCATAAAAGTACTTGTATCTTTTGTTTATTCTGGTTACCATTAAAATGAAAGAAATCGCAAATGACCCTTTGCTAACCTAAAAACCCAAACAATTTACAGACGACAATCAGTGTTCCCTCCACCTGGATTTTTTTTTTTTGTAGCAAATTCACTATATTTATACGGAGATGAATAAAGTTATAAATGGTAAATTATTATATATCTAGGTATTGTGATAGTGTTCATACTATCTCATATTAATTCGTGTGAGAATCAAAAGCTCAACAGTATTCCTATTCACTAGTTATAACAGTTTTGAAATTTTACCCAATGATATATGGTCAAGAAGAACAAACCGTCATAATGTACAAATTTTTTTTTTCTTTTTTTTACATTGCCAGCAGTCTCGATGTAATTTTAAAGTGCTTATACTGCGGATAAAAAAGAAAAGATGAGATGGAGGGATGGGGTGGAGAGGTATATGAGAGAGGGGAGTGTGAGTTGGGAGCAGGGTAGTGAAATGGCGGGGGACAGGGCGACTTGGAGGCGATTTGTTTGTGGCCACCCCAAACGGGATTGAGGCGTCTGGCAATAGATAGATAGATAGAAAAAAGAAAATCATTCAAAATTACTTGCTTGTGTCTATGACCCCCACATCAAACATACTTCTCTTAAAGACCTCAGATGCATTCATTCTTTACTTGTCAATCGGTTCCTTATTATATTTCCAAATGTGATTTTCCACTCTCATGTCTTCTGAGTGTTGTAAATAATTGGCAGTTTTACAAAATCATCACTGAGAGTTTGGTGTTATTTCGCACAAAAATAACTTTATACAGCCCTCACCACAGTGAAATAGTTTTGACCTACCAAAAAAAACGGGTTATCATCCATAACAGGCTCACAATTGGCACTACTTTTTATCCTTAAAGTCATGGCCACTTTATAGCCAATAAACTCATGTGAAATTTGAAATCCAGTTAATCTCAACACGACAGACACAACAATTTAGGCCGACGTTCCTACAATCTGATTATTATAGATCCATCATGAACAGTAAAATTGCTTATATGAGGAACAAAGTAATGTACATATCTTGTATATCTCAGTATGGCTATGTATTTACTTTTTCCTAATAATATATATCTGATATTCATTACCATAATAGTTTTTATTTAAACATTTTACTCCCTTCCGGAGATATTTTCCCTCGATCCGTCATATAGTTAAAATATTCAATTTCTTAAATTTGAAAACGAGGCTGAAAATGCCACTTTAAAGACCTATTAATACAGATGAAATCAATATCCGTTACATCTCTAAATTTTCAAACTACACTTCGAGCTTTAGCTCAAATGATAGCTTTCTTTACTTATGAAAAACTTTCATCTTAGGTTATACATCATTTAGATTTTTATTTTTTTTCCGAGAATTTTTTCCTTCTTAGAAATGCTTTCTGAATTTTAGATTCAATTGGGAGTGTTTCCAGCGCTTTTAGAATGCGTTGATGGAAGTTACATTTTTAATGTTTTTGCTCTCACATCAGGTTTTTAGCGGATGCTTGTATAATTGTTCTAAATTATTTCTAAAAGGAATGCTTTTTACCGTAAAAGTACAGTCACTCATAAAAGAAACGACCCCCCCGGCCAAGACACCTTTCAACCAATATGATATCGGACCTGGTAACACTGTAAATGACGTCAGGTGAGGGGGTGTGAAGCTGCGTTTGGGGGAAGTTTATTCAAAGCTCATTCTAAATGTGTCGAGCCCATTCATTTAACCCTTGAGGCCGGGGGTTTCATTTGCATCTTATTCCTGCCACCGGCTGACGATTTTATTCAGGTAATGATAAACTTTTTCAAATGTGATGGGTTACATACATATGCCTTGATAACAAGTCAGATATAATGAATGTTTGGCTCGAAATGTGGATTGAAGCAGTGTTTCGTGCAGATTAACTCCGTCCTCTCAAACACCCCTCCT
Source organism: Coenobita brevimanus (assembly GCF_032717465.1). Lineage (NCBI taxonomy): Eukaryota > Metazoa > Arthropoda > Malacostraca > Decapoda > Coenobitidae > Coenobita > Coenobita brevimanus. Next base: position 13,360,634 of record NC_136996.1, read on the forward strand.
CATCCCTCCATATGGCTGACTTCAAATACACTGTTACCAACACTGAAAACCCCGAGGTGTATTGCCTCTAACGCAGGGGGGGTCTTTTCTTTTGAGTGACTGTACAAATCACTTGTTTATCATGGTTACAACTAAAATGGAGAAACTCACAAATTAATGACACTTTTGCTTATGTAAAAATCCAAACAATCTCCAGACGACATTCAACACTTTATCCAGTGTTTCACTTGCATTTTTTATTTTTAGTACCAGTGATGCACTATACTTCTACGGAGATGAGGAAAAAGTTATAGATGGGAAATGACTATATATCGGTAATTCGATATTGTTACTCATTAATATACCTTTTCACGATTTATAACAGTTTTGAGTTAATTTACGTACGGAAATGTGGCTTATGGTGGGGGAGGCGGTGGCTGAATCGGTAGAGAGGCGGCTTGCAGTCCTAATGGACCCAGGATCGAATCTTGGCTGGGGCAGGGAACAGTTTAAGGATTTGAATTTCCTAAAAGCAGACTTTCCTGATCTACCAGATGACCCGCCGACATGTTGTAAAAGTACCCCCGCTAATACCAATACACCAGTCCTGTATGAGACAGCCCTAGCATGTATTCAATATGGACGGTGGGTGTTAGCGCCGAAGTGGTGACGTGGAGGTGTAGGAGGACTACTGGGTCTTGGGATAGGCAACTGCTCCCAAGAAATAGGCCCTGAGCCTTTGCCCAGAGTCGGACACATAAAAAAAAAAAAAAAAAAGAACTTTCATAATGTGGATTTTTTTTTTCCATTCAGTCGAGCTTGAAGAAATTTGAAACTGCTCCTACTGCAAATAAAAAAGAATATTAAATTTCTCGCCTGTTTCGATGACCCCTACGTAAGATGAAACTTACTGTATTTAATCACGTCAGATACCAGATCTCTTTACGTGTCAATCGCATCTTGTTATATGTTTCCTAGATGTAATTTTATCACTCCCAGAAATATCTTCAGAAAATGATTTTGAGTAGATCTGAGGAAGTCGCATATTTAATGATTTCACGCAAAAATAAGTTTTTACAGCCATCACCACAGTAAAATCGGCTTAAGTACTCCCAAAGCATTTGCTATCAAAAGCAACAAGATATTTGGCTCTGCTTTTTATCCTTGACGTCACCACTAGGATGAATTTAAAAAACAAGAGGTTTGGGAAAATTAATAATAGGAAAATGAAATAGGAAATTAAAAATCAAGTTAATCTCAACACGACAGCACACCAGTTTAGGTCGCCAGTCATGCAACCTGATTTTTTTTTTTTAGAAACAATATGAACCATAAACTTGCGTACATGAGGAATCAAGTAATGTTTATAAATTGTATGTCTCAGTAGGGCTGTATATTTACTCAAATTATAATATATATCTAATAAAAAAATACCGAAACAAAACGTTTTATTGTCTACCGGAGATTTTATCTTCGAGAAAATGGGTAAGAATATCACACGAACCGTCATACTGGAAAAGAATTCCATTTTCAAAATTTGTTGAGGAGGCTAAAGATGCAACTTTAAAGCCCTAGTTTTACAGATAAAAATATCCATTTAATCTCTTAATTATCAAGCGGTTTACATGTTTCTAACACACCGAAAGTTTTTGGACTTTTAACTCCTCAAATGCCAGCTTTCTTAACCTATTAATTCATGTCATCCTACGTGATACATCTAGCTTTGTTACTGATTTCTTTCCGAGGCGAAATTTTTTCACCATCGGAAATGTTTTCTAATTTTTAAATACAATTAGGAGTGTTTTCTGTTACTTTAAAGAACCTTTTTGGAAGTTGCATCTTTCGTTATCTAGCCCTCAACTAATCGTTTTTCAGGATTTTTCAAGTATAACCCTTTAAATTATTCCTTAATCGGATAATTTTACCGTAATGGTACCAGTACAATTTGGTTATCCGGAAGGTACCACTACAAACGAAAAAAGTCACAAATGACCCTCTTCCTAACGTAAAAAAAATCTCCAGGCGACAACCCTAAAACAGTTCACCTGGGTCTGAGAGACCCGGCCACTTTTTGCCACTTACTGGTTTAGTAACTACTATATGCCAGGGACCCCTGTCCTTCTCAATAGCTTCCTAGGTTTGGATGCCGATGCTAAAGGTGGCTGTTTGGTGTATAACACACTAAAGCCGTGGTCGGGTCTGTGAGCCCCAGGTGTACTGGATTAGGGGAGCTGAAATTTACTGTTGTTGCAAATTTTTTCACCCTGTGAATTGCCCTCTCCACACCACGAAGACCCTTCATGCCACTAGCTTTGACAGCAGTGCGACCATCATTGTGTCGTTTCTTTTCTTATGGGGTCCATGTAAACAGAAACTACATTTTTGTAAAGATTTTTCTCAAAAATTTGCCTAAAATGCTTTAAATGTTAATCTTAATTGTATATTCATTATTGCATAGTAAATTAAACCAAAACGGTTGTAGATTTGTCAAGGATTCAATAAATAACTTTTTTTTTTTCTATTTTGTGGGTCTGTGAGACCCAGGTGTACTAATGGTGTATAGGCGCAAATAGGTGTACTGTTTTAGGGTTACAGTTTATTCAGCTTTTCTTCAACCTGCAGTTTTTTTTAGGTGCCATGCAGTATATTTACACAATCAGGAATAAAGTTATAAATGGTAATTAATTATATATTTATAGGAATAGTGTTTACACTTTCTCGTATTAATTTTTGCGTTGGAGTCAAAAGCTAATCACGAGTTATCACAGTTTGAAGAATATTTTACCTAATGAACCTTCATAATGTACAAATGTTTTCTTTTTTTAATCAATAGTCTCGAACTTATTTTAAAATGTCTCTATTACGGAAAAAAAAGGAAATCCTTTTCATTAAAAATTACTTTATTGTGTCTATGATCCCTACATGAATTGAAACGTTCTTAAAAAACGTCAGATTCAAGCTCTCTTGTTATTATATGTTTCGTTAATGTGATTTTTTCTTCTGAGTTTTGTAAATAATAGGAAGCTTTAAAAAATCGTTTGAGTACATTTGTAAAGTTCCATACTTAGTGATCTCGCCCAAAAATATTTCTACAGCCATCACCGCCGTAAAATAGTTTTAACCTGCTCCCAAGGCGGATGTTATCAGTGGAAACAAGTTCATAATTGGGACTATTTTTTATCCTTAAAGTCACGGGTAACATGAATTATAAAACAAGCCAATACACTTATCGGAAAATAAAACTCCAGTTAATCTCAACACGACAGACACAACAGTTTAAGTCGACACTCCCTGATTTTTTTTAGACCTCTCATGAACAATAAAACTGCTTATATCAGGATCAAAGTAATGTATATAATCTGTATATCTCAGTACGGCTGCATATTTACATTTTCCTAATAATATGCGTCTGATACTAAGTACCTAAATAGTTTTCGTTTAAACGTTTTATTCCCTTCTGGAGTTATTTTACATTGGTGAATATGGATAGCAATATCACCTGATCCGTTATAGTGATAATCTTTTCTTAAATTTGATCACGAGGCTTAGGATGCCACTTTAAAGCCCTATTTAAACTGATGAAAATATCCGTCATATCTCTATATTTTCAATCTGTTTACACTTCTCTGATCCACTTACACATGATATCCTGCTTTATCTATTAAAAGATTTCTTTTTAGGTTATACATCATTCAGATTGTTGCTCTTTTTTTCTGGGACAAATTTTATTCCAATGAGGAATACGTTTCGAATTTTAGGATCAGTTGCGTTTCCAGCGAATTTGGAGCGCGTTGGTAGAAGTTTCATATTTAATGTTTTTGCCCCCACTTATTAGGTTTTTAGGTTCCTCATGTATGATGGTTCTAAATTACTTCTAAAGCGAATCCTTGAACCATAAAGGAACTTGTACCACTTGTTTATCCTGAAGTTACCACTAAATGAAAAAAGTTACAAAGGGCTCTCAACACGACGCTCATACAGTTATTGTGTTCCCTGCACCTGCATTTATTTGTAGCAGTGATATGAGGAATTTTGTTAATGGTAAATGATTGTATGTGTCGGTATATTGATAGCGTTTATACACTACTCAAAACAATTAAGGGAAGATTTTGATTTGATATTTCCGAATCTATGCTTTGTTTGGGTTCAGAAATAGTGTTGTGAGCTGAGCAATGATTGAGGAACCGAATACATCTGTGTGAGTTTTGTCCTTTCTGAGTATGTCAATAAAAATGGGAGTGTCACCCTACCCCTATATAAAGAGTAAAAATTTCATCTTTCATTTAGAATTGGTCAAAATCAGCATCAACATGAGGTGTTTCTGGCTTTGGGCGATTTTGTTGTTTCCCTGTCATCACTGAGTGTGTGGGGCGGTATTTGTCCATATTTGAGGCGGCTCGAGTATTACAGATGCTCGAGGAAGGACACACCCAAAGAAGGGTTGCCCAAGGCCTTGGAGTGTCTCCTAGCATCATCAACCGGCTCTGGAGACGATACACCAGAAGACCTGGGCAAGGTCGCAGACGCATGACATCCGCAAGACAAGACCGCTACCTGCGAGTGCTGGCCACCCGGAATCGACAGAGTACTGCCTGGGCACTGCAAAACGACGTCCAACGGGCGACTGGGGTCCGTGTCTCAAACCAGACTGTGCGCAACCGGCTTCACGAGGACGGCCTTCGGGCTAGACGACCTGTTGTGGCCCCAGCTTTGACCCCAGGTCACCGAAGAGCACGTCTGGAGTTCCCCCGAGATCATGTACAGTGGCAGTTACACCACTGGACCCCAGTACTGTTCTCAGATGAAAGCAGATTTAGTGTTTCGACCAACGACCGCCGTATCAGAGTGTGGAGACATGCTGGAGAGCGGTACGCACCGTGCAACATTGTGGGACATGACCGGTATGGTGGTGGTTCCATAATGGTCTGGGGGGGCATATGCATTGAGGGACGCACAGACCTCGTTGTGCTGAATGGCGGTACCCTGACAGCTGCACGATGTGGAACAGATACTGGACCCTGTGGTAAGGCCTTTTGCTGGAGCTGTGGGAGAGGAGTTCCTTTTCATGCAGGACACTGCACGTGTCTCGATGAACTTCCTCCAGGAACAAGGGATCGCCATAATGGAATGGCCAGCACGCTCACCAGACCTCAATCCCATCGAGCATGTCTGGGACATGCTGGCACGGAGGTACATGCTCGCCAACCTCGGCCTGATAGCGTTCCAGCACTTACCGAGGCTTTAGTGGCAGAGTGGGGGAACATCTCCCAGGACGCCATACGACGCGTGATTCGGAGCATGATTCGTCGTTGTCGGGAGTGCATCCAGGCAAGAGGTTACACTTATTATCAGAGACTTCAGAACCAGTTTTTAAGACAATTCTGAGACATTCCGTGGCTGAGCCTATCTCTTGTTCATATCTGGTTTGGGAGTTATCTGGTACTCGCTTGTTCCAACAATAAAGTTCTCGTTTTGATTCCTTGCTGAACATTGCCTTTCATTGCTAACATCGGGGAATACCCATAAGCAATTCTGAACCTAAACAAAGCATAGATTCTGAAATATAACAAATCAAAATTTTGTTCCCTTGTTTTGAGTAGTCTTTCTCTTATTGATATGTGAGTCGAAAGCTCATTGATATTCCTCTCATGAGTTATAACAGCTTTGAGACTTTTTACCTAAGGATATGTGGCCTATGGTGTAAGACGAACCTTCATAATGTGCATATATATATATATATATATATATATATATATATATATATATATATATATGTATATATTCCATATTCAGTAGTGATTGTCGACGTAATTTGAACGTGCTTCTGCTGCTGATATAATGCAATACTAAATGTTTAGCCTGTTTCGGTGACCCCCACATCAGTTGAAACTTAGTATTCCATAACACGACCTATACCAGCTATCTTCACGTGTCAAACAGTGATTTGTTATGATTCCTAAATGTGGTTTTATCACTCAAAAATATCTAATGAGTTTTACAAATAATTGGGTGTTTCCCGATCAATTATGAGTACATACGTGAAAATCGCCTATGTAGCGTTTCCGGCCAAAGGTCAGAGTATACAGCCATCATTCCAGTAAAATCGATTTAACAACCCCGAAAGCGGATGATATCAGATGCAAGTTCACATTTGGCTCAATTTTTAGTCGTGACGTTACAGCTAAGATGAAATAAAGAAAAGAAATTAAAATTCAAGTTAATCTCAACACGACAAACACACAACATTTCAGGTCGACGCTCTGTAACCTCATTTTTTTTTTTTTAACCCATCATGAACAATAGACCTGAGTATATGAGGAACCAAATAATGTACTATATGTTTCAGTCTATTTACTTTTCAATAGTAATATATCTCATAATAAAAACCTAAGCAATTTCCCTTTAAATGTTTCATTGCCTTCCATATTGATTTTACCTAGGAAAAATTGATATTAATATAAAAAGTTTCATACTCGGAAAGTATTATCAAGAGGCTGAAAGTGCCACTTGAAAGCCCTAGTTATACAAATAAAAATAATATCCGTTTAATCTCTTTAATATCAAGCTGTTTACAAGTCTCCACTCCATCGAAATTCTTCGGGCTTAACATCCTCAAATGTTAATCTTTACCTATGAATCTATGCCATCCTCCATGATACATCATGTAGCCCTCATACTGATTTTTTTTTTTTTCGTGGAGGAATTTTTCACCCTCAGAAATGTTTTCTAAATTCTATATACAACTTTTTATTTTTTTACTATTTTAGAATTTACTTGTTGAAGTAGCATATCTAGTGTTTGTATAACAGTTTTGAATTACTCATAAAGCGGATGATGTTACCGTAAATGAACTTATACCATTTGCTTATCCTCAAGTTACCACTATAAACGAAAAAAGTCACAAATAATCCATCAAAAGAAAAAGTCAAAATCTCCCGACGACAGTTCATTCAGTGTTCCTCCAACCTGCATTTTTTGTAACTGCCATCCAGTATATATCTACGGATGAGGAATAGAGTTATAGATGGTAATTAATTATATATATCGGTATTGCGATAGTGTTTATATTTTCTGGAACATTTTTATTTGGGAGTAAAATGCTAATCTATATTCCTTCTCACGAGTTATGACAGTTTTGAGATATTACCTAATGAATGTGGTCCATGGTGTAGCACAAACCTTCTTAATGTACAAATATTCTTTTTTCTTTTATTTAATTAAATAGTCTCGATGTAATTCTAAAATGCTTCTACCAAAGATAAAAAAGGAAATGTTTTTCATTTAAAATTTCTTGTGTCTACGACCCCCACATGAATTGAAACATATTGTTCTTAAACACCTCAGATGCAAGCTCTCGTTAATTGTCAATCGATTTCTTATGGTATTTTTCCTGTGATTTTTTTTCTCTCAAAAATTTCGTGTTTTGTAAATAATTGGTAATTATACAAAATGAAGTTTGAGTACATTTGTTCAGGTTGCATATTTCGCGATTTAACAAAAAAGAAAGTTTATTGAGTCATTACCCCCGTAAAATCGTTTTGACCAACTCCCTAAGCGGATGTTATCCACGGTAACAAGTTCATAATTGGTGCTACTTTTTATCTTTGAAGTCACGGCTAAGATGAATTAAAAAAAGCAAAAACACTCATAGGAAATTAAATCTCCAGTTAATCTCAACACGACAGACACGGCAGTTAAGGTCGACGCTCCTACAACCTGATTTTTTTTCGATGAGGAATCAAGTAACGTTTGTAACTTGTATATCTCAGTTGGACTGTGTATTTATTTTTCCTAACAATATATATGTGACACTAATTACCGAAACAGTTCTCGTTTAAACATTGTATTGCCTTCCGGAGTTATTTTACCTTGGTAAATATGGATAATAACATCACCCGAACCGTCATATTTGGAAAATATGCAATTTCTTAATTTGATCACAAGGCTGAAAAATCCACTTTAAAGGCCTATTTATACAGATGAAAATCATATCCATTATATCTCTAAATTCTCAAGCTCTTTAAACGTCTCCAATCCACCGACAATCTTAGGGTTTAAGTTCAAATGAAAGCCTACTTTATTTATGAATAGATTTCAGCCTACGTGATACTTCATTGCGATTGCTAGTAATTTTTTTCCGGGGTCGAATTTTTTCACGCTCAGAAATGCTTTCTGAATTTTAGATTCAACTGGGAGTGTTTCCAGGAGAATTTCGAGTACATTGGTGTAAGCTGCACGTTTATTTTCTTTTTTGCCCTCATTTATCCGATTTTTAGGATTCACCTGTATAATATTTCTAAATTACTTCTAAAAAGAACTTGTACCATTTGTTTATCCTAAAGTTACCACTAAAATGAATCAAATCGCAAATGACTCTTTTGCTAACGTAAAAATCCAAACAATGTCCAGGCGACATTCATACACTTTATTTAGTGTTCCTTCCCCCTCCATTTTTTGGTTTCGTAGCAGTGATGCACTATATTTCTACAGAGATGAATAAAGTTATAAATGGTAAATGATTATTGATCTCGGTATTGCGATAGTGTTTATACTTTTATTAACTCGCGTTAAAGTCAAAAGCTCATAAATATCCCTCTTCACCAGTTATCATATACTTTTGAGATTTTACCTAATGAAATGTGGTGAATGGTGTAGCACAAACCTTCATAATGTACAAATATTGTTTTTTTTTTTTTTTTTACGTTCAATGAGGAGTCTCGATGTAATTTTAAAGTGCTTCTACTGCGGATAAAAAAAAAAAAATTCAAAATTACTTGCATGTGTTTATAACCTCCATCTGAAACATTCTGCTCCTAAACACCTCATATTCAAGCTCTCTACTTGTAAGTCGGTTTCTTATTGTATTTCCAAAATGTTATTTTCCACCCTCTCAAATGTCTTCTTAGTTTTATAAATAATTGACAGTTTTACAAAATCAACTTTCATTACATTTCTGAGAGTTTCATATTAAGCGATTTCACACAAATATATATTTATACAACAATATCCCCAGTGAAATAATTTTGACCTACAGAAAAACCTGGTTCATAATTGAAACTATTTTTTATCCTTAAAGTCTCGGCCACTATCTTAGATAGGTAATGTGGGGTCTCAGAAACCCCAGTCCCCGAAATTTGATTTTTAAAAATATGAGCATAAGGTCTACAGATCTGTCCGTCTCATTACTTTCCTGCCTAATGATGCTCTTCATTCAGAAGAGATAATACAATGCATAATTTTCTAATTTTCAAGTAAAAATAGAATACTTAATATCATTGATCGACTAAACATTTATTGTTTCAGTGTTCTCTATCTAAAACCCTACATATTAGGCAACGTGGGGTCTGATTTTGCTCTATAGAGCCATTGGGGTATGTTAGACCCCCAGATTACCTATAATGTAACCTAGTGATTTTTTAATTTCAATTTGCTGTCTTTCTCCTTTTGTATACAGAAGGTCCCAACATCGGTCTACTGCAGGCCACCCAAGGAATCATGATATTACTTTTCAATTTTGCAAGATTTAATTTTAAAATTTGCATACCTAAAATTTAATCATTTTTGTATAAACTTTAAAAAAATTATTTTTTCAATTAAACTATATTTAAAAAAATTATTTTTTCAATTAAACTATATTTAAAGCTAAGGGGTTGATTATTTGTGTATTGAAGCATTTTGAAATATCTCAAACGGAAGTTTTTTTTTTTTTTTTTTTTCGTGGGGTCCGTCAGACCCCACGTTACCTAATATGTAGGGTTTTAGATAGAGAACATTGAAACAATAAATGGTTAGTCGATCAATGATCTTAAATATTCTATTTTTACTTGAAAATTAGAAAATTATGTATTGTATTATAACTCTTCTGAATAACAATTGGTTATTTATTATTATTATTATTATTATTTCTTTTAATAAAATGCGAAACAGTGAATTTACACTGGATTTTACCCATATTTTTCCGACTTCATCCACCACCTGCAGTACCAGTGACGTCTATCTTTCCGATATTTGCAGGGCAAATTACATTCTTTACACTAAATTCGACTTGGCAGAACCGTGTTTTCCTAGTACTTCAATACATACTTCGTTATTACTGTGGTAAAGTAAATATTGATTTTATGTGGAAAGTACTTTTTCAAACTATTTGGCTCCTATACAGACCTGGCATTCTGTCCAGTAGATTTTTTTTTTTTTTTTTTTTTGTGTCCGACTCTGGGCAAAGGCTTCAGAGCCTATTTCTTGGGGGCAATGGCCCAGTAGTCCACCTACACTTCCACATGTCACCACTTCAGCGCTAACACCCACTGTCCATTTTGAATACGTGCTAGGGCTGTCTCATACAGGACTGGTGTACTGGTATGTGTGCAATATATACCAGACATGCTTTAACCCGCCGCGTGCCAGTGCCGTTTTAAAACAGACATAATTCCGTGGCCAGTATCAGTGTCATTTTAAAACGGTTTAAAATAAAAAACCGCTTCGACCGCATTTTTCAAGATTCACGGGTAAAAATTGGCAGGCATGAAAGGTAACTGTTCCTCTACCCTCCCCCAGGCTGTCAAGGCCATACACTCACTTGCTTCCCTCTCACGCTCGCTCTGCCTCACTCTGCCTGTGTGCCTCACCCAGTGCTGTACATAGTGAAGGCATTTTGTAAACATTTTCATGTAAGTGTAAGTTGTAATTATTTTCTTGTAAGTGTAAGGACTATATAGTGGTCATGTTGTAAATACCTTCTTGTAAGTGCCAGGACTGTACGTAACGAAGTCAGGTTGTACCTCTCTTCAAGTATGTGTAAGATAATTAATTCACAGTGAGAAAGATATGCAAATTGTGATAGATGCTGAAGTAATAAGTAATCAGAAAAGCATACTGAACAATGCTATACCTTCGCAGCATAATTCTCTGAGTATACCTTACATAGAAAATGGCTTTCTCTCACGTACGTGGTGAGCGTGAGAGAGCGGTTATACCTGTACATGAGTATGCAGGACTCAATAAAACTCATTTTCGAGCCTCGGTGAGCATTTTAATGGCGAAATTCGTTGTTTCCACATCAAAATCTATCATTTTGGCCCCCCCAAAAAAGGTCGAAAATTGGCCGGCACTGGGGTGACCCATAGGGCTAAAAATAGCCGGCACATGGCGGGTTAACAAAGAACCAAAAATTATAAACCGCAGATGCTTGAGAGCCGCAAGACGTAAACGGACATCACAAACTTTTTTGAAGCTGCAAAACCACCTTTAAATCACATGTGTGCTGAATATCACTTCAACAAAGACATAAATGATGTTCAGCACAATTCTAAATAATTCGAAGGTGGTCTCAGCATGTAGAAAGAGTAGAAAACCGGATATGCAGTTTTGCCTTTAGTAGTCTGATACATAACCAGTGCTGGCTAACAAGGGATTTAATCTCCGAGCTAGGCCATATAGCTCTGCTAGGTTACAGGAGCATGCTACCACTCTCGGCACGGCAGCCCCGGGCAAGGCTCGAACTCACGACCTCTCGGACGCGAGCTCGGTGCTCTACCCCTGAGCCACCATGGACCCTAATGCTGCCTAACAGATTATTCTATAATGGTTATGAATAGGTCTGATACAGCAGTACATATTTACTGTAAATGAATTGACACGTACCCAGCAAACATTGAAATGACGGGCCGGCACTGGCATATAACAGAACTATGGGAAAACGGCAACCACATGGCCATAATATTCTGTTTATATCGGTTCAATTGACGTAAAACTTGTGTTGGGCTGATATATAATTAAACTTTTTTTCCGACACTGGGCTGATACAGCAACCATACATTAGATCTAAAATGCCAAAAAGTTTTGCTGAGGGCATCTCAACACCCCCAGAAGGAGCCTACGGAGGGGCAAACAGAGCGCGACCTGACTCCGGACGACAGGGACATGTCTGCCTGGCCCACACACCCCTATGACCCGGAACTAGCCTGCCGTCACCATAGCAGGAAAAAAAGACTACCTTCTGGGCGAGCTGACCACCGACAGGATTGGGGTGGAGCTATTACTCTAGCTCCAGGACACACCCCTGAGATGGCCGGTAGCCGCTCAACCCCCCTATAGGAGACGGCCGGTAGCCGCTCTGGAGGTAATCAGGAGACAGCCAGTAGACGCTCCGAAGGTGCCCTACAAGAGACAACTGGTAGCCGCTCCGACGGTGCCCTACAAGAGGCGGCCGGTAACCGCTAGACCCTCCTGCAGGAGACGGCCGGTAGCTGCTCTGGAGGTAATCAGGAGACGGCCAGTAGCCGCTCCAAAGGTGCCCTAGAGTAGGCCTGCAGGCGCTTACCCACAGACGCCACGGCCAGTAGCCGGCCCCTTGCAACGGCTGGTAGCCGTGCCCTTAGAAGGCCAAGGCCAGTAGCCGGGCTCTAGGAAAGGAGACAGCCAGTAGCTGCTCCCCTGTCAGGTGCTGCCTTCCCTTCACGAACTACTACCCAGAGGGAGGTCCCAGCCTTGAGGACTGCTGGAGAGGCCCTGTGACCCCCACCGGGCTCTCCTATCTACAGCCAGTCCCTGAAGGGCCTCGCCTGATGGACCCCGACAGGCCAATGCCGCGGCCAGCTCCAGACAGCGTCACCGACCACCAGAGACTGCAGCCCACAGGGCCTAGAGACCGTCCCGAAGACCCCTGCGTGGGACATCCCCACACATCGACACAGGGACCCTCGTCCTCTGGCAGGCGCCTGAGTGAATGTTTCAGGCAGCTGTTCGGCCCCAATCCAGGGAGCCAGACTCCAGCCCCGAGCCCTGAGAGTGCGGGGCTCCCGGATGAGAGAGGATGCCCCTACGAGTGATCCCGTGGCCCCTGAAAACAGAGGTCCCTGGCAGACTCGGCCCTGTCAGTAGCCAGGCTGAGCTGTCCCCCACCATCCTTTTCCTGGCTGCTACCGTGCCCAGTCCTGATAGTGAATGACAGTGAAAGTGCAGTGATAGTGATACAGTGAAGCGAGGGCTGAGCAGTGAGCTACTAGAAACACGGGATTTCGTAAATAAAATCTGTCAGTGCTAATGTAAAAGAAAGGTAACAGTGAGACAGTGAACACGGCCGAGCAGTGAATAAAATGTCTGAGTGAACATAATTCCATCACAGTGATGTAGCCTCATGCTAAGACCAATCAGGGCTCCCAGTACCAAAGTAATGATTAACAGTGTAACAGTGAACTCAAGTAGACAGCCCAACAGTGATAACAGTGCCTTGGCCCTAGTGAAAATGAACTCTGCTTAAACAGATTAAAGTCTAGACTACCCATGAGCAACAGTGATTGAATTCTCGGCCCTAGGACTCCTGATATTAACTAATGTGCTATTCACTTTGTGCTTGATCTTGTCCCAAATAATATCCTGCATGATACTACTCCCCACAATATAGACATAAGATTTATAATTGCCCAAAATAATTACACTTGTGACATCTGTCCATTCCACTTATAGAATTTGACAATAGGCTACACGTGTAAAGTTGTTGCCTTGAGTTTTTATGCCGTGCCTCTCTCTTATTTGTCTAAGCTCTGGTCTAGAAAGAGAACCCAGCTACACACTAGGCATAAGAGTGAGGGGAAGCTGACCCAAAACACCTAACATTACACTGGTGGACAGCGGTGGTTCTTGACCCGGGCATACAAGAGAGACATTCAGGACATACCAGCAAAATGGTAACCAAACCTCAAGTGCAATTGCCCAAATTCAACCTCGAACAGTATGATGTTTATACATACCTGGCAATTATTAAACCTTTGATAGACATAGGGTTCAAAGACGACAAGCAAAAAATAGCAGTTACACTCCGGCTACTGGGTAAAGTGGCAGCCAATATCGTACCGAAAATCGTCCTGGGGCTTACCTTGCAGAATTTCACAAAGCTCGTGATTCAGGCCATCACCCCATCACTAGGTAAAGTGATGGCGCTATCCCAATTGGATAGTCTAACTTCTGATGGCAACTTAGATGACACTTTAATCCAGGCTAGACGCCTGGTCACCGCTGCCAGATGATGAAACCTGGGAGCAACACACTTGTAATACAGTACACTCCTCAGAGTTCTCTCCAGCTTGGTCAAGGAACATTTTACAATCCATGACCCGACAGGAGACATGGATAAGGATATCCAACTCATACCCCACCTCCTGACTGCCCGCCCCACACCCCAGCAAAATCAACATGGTGAAAAAGTTCCCCACAAACACCCCGGCTCCTCCAGTCAAGCCACGTCCGCCTATGCCCCACACCAGCTCCACTCCAACACCCAGCCTGCCTAGGGTACACCCCACCCACTGGTGCCCCATTCCCTACACCAGCCCCACCCCAACACCCAGCCTGCCTAGGGCACACCCCACCCACCGGTGCCCCAGTCACAAAGAGAACCCCAACCTCATTCTGGTAAATCCCATGTGCAGCTCCAGGTGCCCACTGCATATCATTATGGACCAATTGGAAGCTGCCAGGTGCAAGACCACCACCCCAGGCCGACGTAAAGTCTCCTCCTTAGGGATCGAGGAGTCGAAGGACGAACCTGCACCAGTGGAAGATACCGAACCCGGGGATCTGGAGCCGGAAGAAGAAGAAAGCAGCCCCCTGCAATTGGATTTATAGGACCGCCCCCATACCTTCCTATGGCGGAGGGGGCCACTTCCCCCAAATATCGCCCTCCCAGTCTACCACAAGATGAAGCTGAACAGGGTGAAAGCCAGACTTCTGGTCAACACAGGAGCGGCCAGATCCTGCCTGTATAGTCACTATTTATCCCATCATAAATCGACTTTCAGTCCGTTATTCCAGAAGGCTACTCATCTTGTGGACTTAGGTGATGGCCCCCTGCTGATCCGTGGGGAAACTCAGGCCCTGCGTGTTGACACCAATCAACTGGCATCACACATCATAAATTCATCGTGTTTGACTCCACCTGGTGCAACTACGATGGATATCTGGGACTGGACCTGCTACAGAAACTATGAGCCACCATTGATTGCCGAAAGAGACAGCTCCAGTTCCGGAAATCTCCCGACACCCCTCCCCCAGACCATTTGCACCTGCACACCCCGGCCTGGCCCAGAAGAATAAACTTCCCCTCTCTTCCTCCTCGATCTCCCCCCTCCTCTCCCCCTCTCCTCCCCCCCTCATTCTCAGCAACCACCTCCTCTGCAGTGACCATCCCCTCCCCACCATGAAGCCTGGGTGCCCCTCAACAGGCTTTTGGGTATGTCAGTCCTGTTCTCCCCACACCTGCCACCCAGAACCCTCTTGGCCTGCCTCTTGCCCCCAGCCTTCCTCACCCCTCATCACACAGCAGTCTAAATTGTCAACCTTGCCCCATTCCCCCTCATCCTCCCTAAAGGGCTCGTCATTGGAGAGATGGAAGAAGCCAAGCCCTGCACCCCCTTCCCCTCCAGTTCCCCTGTCCCCCTGACCCCCATCCCTGACCATCTCTCCACATACCAATCAGACACCCTCTGCCACCTCCTTCTGGATTTCCAGGACCTTTTTTGGCGGGACCCGCCGATATTGGATACCACCTACCTGGCTCATGGGATGCACACAATGGGCCCACCGATCCGACAGCCATCCCGGCAGTAAAATCCCTAGCAGTGGGAAGAGGAAGTCCACCAGGTCCAAGAGATGATTGAGGCCAGAGTCATCTCCCCCTTCACCAGCCCCTGGTCCTCCCCTGTCGTTCTCGTGAAGAAGGATGGCACAATGCGGTTCTGCATGGATTACCACCGACTCAATGACGTGACTAAGGACGCTACTCCACTCCTGGGAATAGACGACTCCCTAGATTCCCTTTACGGCGCCTCATGATTCTCCACCCTCAACCTCCAGTCGGGGTATTGGCAGGTACCAGTGCAACTAGAAGACAGAGGCAGAACTGCTTTCTCGACCAGCAACGGGAAGCATTATGAATTTAATGTCTTACCCTTCGGCCTCTGTAACACCCCCGCCACCGTCTCGAGACAAATGGAATCTGTCCTCAGCGGCCTCACCTGGGAGATCTGTCTAGCCTACCTAGATGATGTCATTGTATTCAGCAAGACCTGGGCCGACCACCTTCAGTACCTTCGCAAGGTCTTTGAATGGATACAGCCAGCAAGCCTCAAACTCCAGGCCTCCAAGTGCGTCCTGGCTGCCAGAACTGTCTCGTTCCTGGGATATATCATCTCCCAGACTGGCATATCTCCCGACCCAGACAAGCTCCGCGCCATCACGGACATCCCCCCACCACAAGGCGTCCAAGGGATTCGGGCCTTCCTCAGCCTGATTCCTATTACCAACGTTTTGTGAAGGGGTTCACAGACATTGCTAAACCACTCCATTATTTTGACCCAGAAGGGAGAACCTTTCAACCGGACGGACGAGAAACGAGCCACCATCCAACAACTCAAGGACAAACTCGTTTCTGCCCAGTCGTGGCCTTCCCCGACTACTCCCTCCCATTCTGATGCTACACCGATGTCTCTTTGATTGCAATAGGCGCTGTGCTAACCCAAGTCCAAGAGAGCCGTGAACACATCATCACCTGTGCTAGCCGCACCCTCAACCAGGCAGAAAAAAACTATGCCGCGACAAAGAGGGAGTATCTGGGCATCGTCTGGGCAGATCTTTCAGGGGGTTACCCAAGGCACCATCATTACCGATCACCACTCTCTCTAATGGCTGCGGCAGTCTGACACTCATAAAACCTAGCTCATCAGATGACACGAGACACTAGAGGAGTTCAAGCATGAGATCTCCTACCACCCCAGCAAACTCCATACAAACGCAGATGCTCTCTCCCAGCTCCACATCAGTGCCATACAACCAGAGCCAGATCTCCTCCAACAGTGGCATCGTAAGGAATGACCCTCCATGGATTTCCCAACACCTCTTCAAAAACCTATATTGCCAGGGCGACCACCTGCTCACTCCGTCTGGGCATATCATTCTCGCCCCCGATGCCGCCCTCGACACCCTCCAGCACCTGCACACTGTTACGGAACAGAGAAAGATAATGTAAACTTTAAGTGAGAATACGAAGAGTCACTACTGTCCCGTAAAGTTCCAGGTTCAAAACAAAAGAGTTAGGTAAAATTACAAGTTAAAGTTTAATGCACAAACTAACAACAAAACATTCAGGACTCATAAGGATAATGTAATGGCAAATAAACAGGTTAAATATATGGTTAACTGCAATAGCCTCTATTAACACGAAATTAGCAAGAGTAAATTTATCTAAGTCAGCCCTGATAAAATGAGATACCAGATAATACTCAGTGAATGCCAGATAAATAATTACAGATACAAACTATTATCAAAAATAACTGACACAACCCAACATTAATCAAAACCTCACTAGGCCTAAGAATTAACCTTATGCTACACAGCACAAGAAAAAATACAACAACAGTTATACTCAAATTACACACAGCTGCTAGATGTTTGGAGATTTCTTGAACACTCACAATAATAATAATTGTACAGGGGAGGACAGAGATGTGAACAAAATGAGGAGCAGATCTAAGTGGCCATGATGCAGAGACTGAGCTCATTATATAGGAGCCAGGAGAGCTTGATACAACTTGTAATAAGGACGCGCAAATGAAGCCATGGGGACATAGAGTTGACAATCCCGCTCTGGACAACAGAGAGAACGACTTACTCTACTATAACGGTAGAAGGGGGGGACTGAGGCAGAACACGCTCGTGATCAAACATGCAGCATACTGTGCGTTAAAATTACACAAAGGATGATGAAATCATAGGCTATGTAACACCTCCCCACAAAGAAAAAGAAATTTACAAAGGAAATTTCTTATTACTCTAAAACAATCTGTCTAAAGTCTAGATAAGCAAGCTGCAATAACATTTTCTTTCCCCTTGACATGTTGTATGTCTAATGAATACTCCTGAAGAAGTAGACTCCATCTTGTCAATCTCTGATTTTTATCTTTAAACTTACTAAGGAATTTCAGTGGGTTATGATCGGTATAAATGACTATGGGGTCAAAACCAGAACACAAATAAAATGAAAAATGCTGTAAACCCAAAATCAAGGCCAAAAGCTCTTTCTCAATAGTTGAGTAGTTCTTTTGAGGTGGAGTGAACTTCTTACTGTAATAAGATACAGGATGTTCAATACCCTGATCATCCTCTTGCAGCAAAACAGCCCCAGCTCCTGTATCACTTGCATCAACAGCCATCTTAAAAGGCTTAGCAAAATTTGAAGTAGCGAGCACTGGCTGACTTAATAGAATAGCTTTAAGTTTGTTGAAAGAGGATTCACAGTTATCGGTCCAGACAAATTCAACTCCCTTTTTCAGTAGGTCTGTAAGTGGTGATACAAGAATAGAAAAAGTTAAGAACAAATCTCCTGTAATAACCTACCATTCCCAAAAATCTTTGTAGCTCTTTCCTACTTTTAGGTCTGGGAAGATCACTTATAACCTGAACCTTAGCTCCTGGTGGTGCAACATGTCCATCACCAATTACATACCCAAGGTACTGAACTTTAGCTTGACCAAACTCACACTTTGATAAATTAGCTACAAGATTAGCATGAACTAAACGGTCAAGAAATTTACTGACATGGCATAGGTGATCTTTCCAGTTGTCACTGAAGATTAATACATCATCAATATAAACAACACACCCTGCCAAACCCTCTGTTACAACATTCATGAGCTTCTGAAATGTGGCTGGTGCATTCTTCATACCATACGGCATTACAGAACATGCAAAAGCCTTTCCTAGTGTTACAAAACATGAGATCTCCCTAGCACGTTCAGTCATAGGTACTTGCCAGTATCCCTTTAACAAATCAAACTTACTTATGTACCTAGCCTTTCCGATCTTGTCTATGCAATCTTCCACACGAGGGAGAGGGTAAGTGTCTGTTTTGGTTATCTGATTAACACGTCTGTAGTCGATGCAAAACCTCTGTGACCCACCTGGCTTAGGGACTAGAGTGACAGGAGAACTCCACTCGCTCTGACAGGGCTCAATCATCTTGTGGTCCAACAGGTAGCCAAGCTCCTTCTGGATGAGAGGAACTTTCACTGGGTTCACACGGTAAGGAGGCAATTTAATTGGCTTTGCGTCTCCAACATCGACATCATGCATCAACACAGTGGTTCTTCCTGGAGTAGCACGGAACACTTGCGGGTACTCCTGCAGTAATGCCGAAAACTCCTGCCTTTCCTTGGGTGGTAGATGAGAAAGCTTAGTCTGGAGATCATTCATGATATCAGGATTCTTCCCCAAACTATCACTCAGGCTCATACTGCATGGGAGAGCTTCACTTGCAGACTCGGGTGGAACAGCTACAGTGCAGACTGGATTATTTTCGTCCCGCCTGTGATATAACTTTAGCATGTTGATGTGACATAGTTGCTTGCTCTTTCTACGATCTGGTGTGGCGATGACATAGCTGACATCACTGAGTTTCTTCTCCACGAAATAAGGGCCACTAAACTTGGCTTGAAGAGGTTGCCCATGAACTGGTAGCAGAATCAAAACCTGATCTCCTGGCTGAAAGTGGCGTAACGTGGACTTCTTATCATACCAAGTTTTCATCTTCTCCTGAGCAGCTCCTAAATTCTCTCTCGCCAGCTGTAAAGCAGTGGACAGCCGTTCTTTGAAATTCATCACATACTCCAACAGGTTGACGTCATCTTCCTCCGACAGCCAGCATTCCTTGAGTAACTTAAGGGGTCCTCTTACTTCATGGCCAAACAGTAGTTCAAAAGGTGAGAAGCCCAGTGATTCATTTGGAGATTCTCTTGCGGCAAATACAACAAATGGAAGACCTTTGTCCCAGTCTTTCTGGTGTTCCAAACAGTATTTCTTGAGCATCGATTTGAGTGTTTGATGATATCTCTCCAACGCTCCTTGGGTCTGGGGATGGTAAGCTGAAGACGTGATCTGAGTGATGCCCAACTCTTTCAGAGACTGCTTGAAAACATTTGACATGAAATTACTTCCTCGGTCTGACTGTATCTCCTTAGGCAGACCAAACTTTGTGAAGAACCCCAGCATTTCCTTAACCACGTTCTTTGCTGAGATATTTCTAAGTGGAATGGCTTCAGGATAACGAGTAGCCATATCAATCATGGTCAACACATAAGAAAATCCTGAAGAAGTCTTAGGAAGAGGGCCCACAATATCCACCAACACACGGGTGAAAGGCGCCTCAAAAGGAGGAATGGGAACTAGAGGTGCAACCTTTTCGGTCTGATTACACTTCCCCACAACTTGACAGGTGTGACAAGACTTACAATACCAGGAAACATCCCTGAAGATACCTGGCCAGTAGAATTGTTTCAAAATGCGTGCCACAGTCTTCCTCACTCCAAGGTGTCCTGCCAAACTGGAATCATGAGCCACTCGAATGATATCCTGCCTACAAACACGAGGGATGACAACTTGATGTACAACCTCCCATTCACAGTCGGCTGATGCTGTTGGGGGTCTCCACTTCCTCATAAGTACTCCTGACTTTACATAATAACAAGTAGAAGCACCAGTTGACTCTTCTTCACTGTAAGCAGAGTTAGCTAGACCTTTCAACTCAGGGTCAGCAACCTGCAACTCAACCAACTCTTGACGAGACAAATTATCAACACTACGGGGTACTGCCTCATCTGGTGAGTAGTCCAAATTAGCAAGAAAAGTGTCAGCTAGGATAACATCATCATCATCATTATCCTCTAAATCACCAGTAACTTTAGACTTAGCCCTAGTGACAGCACATGCAGGGAACACATCAGGGACATCACAATCCTGGGACGCAGCCACTGGCTCACTAGACAACTGAGGAGCTGGACACACTTGACTTCCACCAATATCATTTCCAAGTAAGAAAGTTACACCTGACATTGGGAGTGTTTCAACCAACCCAACCATAACAGAACCATTAACAAAACCAGACTCTAAATTCACTCTGCACAGAGGGACAGAGAAGTAATTATTTCCTACACCTTGTAAGATTACAGTTTCATCAGAGGAATTAACATTAGAGCCTAGAACACTGGTCAGCATAAGGGATTGGCAAGCACCTGTATCACGATATATTTGAACTGATTTCCTG
The DNA here is from genome assembly GCF_032717465.1 of Coenobita brevimanus. Lineage (NCBI taxonomy): Eukaryota > Metazoa > Arthropoda > Malacostraca > Decapoda > Coenobitidae > Coenobita > Coenobita brevimanus. Next base: position 13,381,701 of record NC_136996.1, read on the forward strand.
TCATTACTGTCCAGAGGACTGACAAAACCATCAGACAGGAAATTAGCACATGAACTCTTGAGAGTGTCACCCACGTTACTGCTCAAAAGAGGAGCTCCATCATGAGAATTTAAGTTACCCCTCAAAGCAGGTTCAGTTAACTCAGTTAAAGAATTCTGGGAACTCTCAAGAGTGGACATTAGACCAATTGACTGAATATTTAAAGACTCCTTTTTGTTCACATCACGCTGTCTCCTGAAACATCTCTCCGTAGTATGACCAAGCTTACTACAATAAGTACATTTACTTTTCTGAAATCTAGAGGTGAAGCTGGTATTTACTTCCTGAGAAACATCATCTTTATTCTCTTTCCTGTTACCTGTACTCTGAGTAGAGGCAACGTACTTACTCTCAGCTTTCCCTTTTTCTCTAGAATATCTCTTGTGAGTGAGAACATACTCATCAGCTAAAACTGCAGCATCAGACATATTATCTATTCTTTTCTCATCAAGATATAGGCTTACATCTTTATAAATACACCTTTTGAAGTCCTCCAGCAAAATCATCTGCTTAAATTTGTCAAAATCAGAATCCACATTCTTAGAATTTAACCACTGCTCTAACAAATCTTCTTTGATTTTTGCATACTCAACATGGGATTGCTTATCTTGCTTGTAAGTTGACCTAAATTTTACTCTATAGGCTTCAGGAACAAGCTCATAGGCCTTAAGAATCAAGCTCTTAACTACATCATAATTATCAGACTGATCCTGAGGCAAAGATGCATAAGTCACTTGAGCTTTACCGGTGAGAACAGTTTGAAGGAGTACTGGCCAATACTCCTTAGGCCAATTAAAACCTGTAGCTACCCTCTCAAACAACTGAAAATACTTGGTTAAATCAGATTCATTAAAAGGAGGGACAAGTTTAACATTTTTAGGCACATCAAAATCATCAGAGCTAGATGATCCAGTTCCACCTTGTTTCATGCGATACTCATGGTCTGCCTGAATCCTAGCAATTTCAACTTGTGCCTCAGCCTCCTTAGCTTGTGCTTGAAATTCAGCTTCCTTCACACGAGCCTCCTGCAGGGCTAGCTGTAACTTAGCTAATTCAATCTGCGTTTGCTCATTTGGAGGAGTTACATTAAACAAGCTTTCATTAATCATGGCAACAATTTGATCTTTAGACTGATGAGAGCGAACAACAAATCCCAATTGTTGAGCAACAATCTTAAGTTCATTCTTTGTTCTGTTTTCTATATCACACACTGTTTGCACATTTGACAAAAAATCTTTGGCTTCATCAAGTGTAGAAATAGTAGCCATCATGAATATATCACAGTCACAAAATATCAAACAATATCCTTATGATAATATCCTGAATATCCTGATATGAGGTCGCCAAATTTATGTTACGGAACAGAGAAAGATAATGTACACTTTAAGTGAGAATACGAAGAGTCACTACTGTCCCGTAAAGTTCCAGGTTCAAAACAAGAGTTAGGTAAAATTACAAGTTAAAGTTTAATGCACAAACTAACAACAAAACATTCAGGACTCATAAGGATAATGTAATGGCAAATAAACAGGTTAAATATATGGTTAACTGCAATAGCCTCTATTAACACGAAATTAGCAAGAGTAAATTTATCTAAGTCAGCCCTGATAAAATGAGATACCAGATAATACTCAGTGAATGCCAGATAAATAATTACAGATACAAACTATTATCAAAAATAACTGACACAACCCAACATTAATCAAAACCTCACTAGGCCTAAGAATTAACCTTATGCTATACAGCACAAGAAAAAATACAACAACAGTTATACTCAAATTACACACAGCTGCTAGATGTTTGGAGATTTCTTGAGCACTCACAATAATAATAATTGTACAGGGGAGGACAGAGATGTGAACAAAATGAGGAGCAGATCTAAGTGGCCATGATGCAGAGACTGAGCTCATTATATAGGAGCCAGGAGAGCTTGATACAACTTGTAATAAGGACGCGCAAATGAAGCCATGGGGACATAGAGTTGACAATCCCGCTCTGGACAACAGAGAGAACGACTTACTCTACTATAACGGTAGAAGGGGGGGACTGAGGCAGAACACGCTCGTGATCAAACATGCAGCATACTGTGCGTTAAAATTACACAAAGGATGATGAAATCATAGGCTATGTAACAACACCTACAACAAAATCTGCCTGGGCACAAAGAAACTTCTGCAGGTCTTTAACCCATTGGAGCCCAGTGTCCGGAATAGTGGACAGAACTGGGATTTTTCAAGTCTTTATAAAGTAGGGAACCCCCGGCTAGGGACCCATTAGCTTTACGACTATGATCCGGGAGGCAGAGGGCGGTGGGCTTAGTACCCACCCAGTGCCGTGTCTCGCCCAGCACCCCTGGGATCCAATGGGTTGATAACTGGCAAACCTATCAGTCTCTTTAACGACACTTACTGGGCGCCCAATCCCTCCACCCTAGCTACGGATATTATCCAGTCCTGGTGGATGTGCGCCTTGGGTAAAGACATCACCCACACCGCCTGTCCATCAGGACACATTACCGACCACAAACCTTGGCAGTTATTGGCGATTGATGTAGTGGGACCCCTACCTCCGAAATCAGGCTATTGGTACGTCATCACTTTCGTTGATACGTACTCAAAATTCATCATAGTCTGCCTGGCAAAGGAACACCATTCTGTCACAGTCGCTGACGCCCTGATTCTACATGTTTTCCCCAACTTTGGCATCCTGCAGGCAATCCACTCCAACAACACACCAGAGTTCACCAGCATAATCTTGGAGGAGCTACCCCCTACATGGACCCAGGGAAATGCTATCTGCGAACAAAGCCATCATACACTAGTGAACCAACTACACACCCCGATAGAAGCCACCAAAGACAACGACTGGCCCCCCCATGTCAAAATCGTGCAATGGGGCATAAACACTTTCCCCCGAGAGGACGGCATTTCATCCTGCGAATGAGTGTTTGGTAAAACACCTCTCCTACCCCTTCAACAACACTTACAGAACCCCACCTCTTCTACCACATCTGACCCCCTCCACCACCTTAAGCGGCAACTATCCCATCTTCAGAATAACCTGGACCTTCGCTCTGACACCGCCTCTAACCAATACAAGCCGGGAGGCACTGTCATCATAGCGCAGCTCCCTACCCTCCACAAGCTTGTGGCACAGTTCACGGGACCCTTTACCATCACCGACGTCCCCAACCCTTAACAAGTGATGGTTGAATATCACAGCACCCCTTGCATTCTCAGAAACCGTCACATACACCCCTTTCGCACCCCCACATCCTCCGCCCCGCCTGAAGCCCCATCCCACCCACCTCCCCCGCTCCATTTCCCTCTACCTCATATGACTGCTACATCTCCCCCTCACTGTCTCTCTCCTCCCCCTCCCTCGCCACCTCCACCTCACCCCCCGCCATGCTGCCTCACACCTTACATGAGGATTCACCAATACCACCAAGCCCGGACCTCTCCCTCACCCTCTAGCCCCCACCTGTCCAATCGTCCCTACCCTACCCCCCAGAACTGCCCACACACCCACGACACCACCACCCACCAGGCCTACACCCTGCCCAGCGCCCCGCGCCACCCCCAATACCGCCATCACACGTCCACCCCCTCACACCCCACCCATCTCCCAAACACTCCGACACCGCACGCCCACATCACCTCCTATACCCTTCCTTAAAACAACCATCACACACTCCAGCCGCCTCTCCTGCCCACCTGCCTGATACACCCACACTCCCACACCACCCACCTCACTGCAAAATCACACTCGACTCCTACCCTAAATCATCTCACACTCTTGCTACACCAAGCACAAATCCCAGCCACATACACTCCCCAGGGACTTCACGCCACATCACTCTGGCATAAAACCCCACAATCCTTGGGCATCTCCAGCATTCAGTACAGCCCACTACAGCAGACAACACCTACCAGCATGATGATTCGCCGAGCCATATGGATGCCGCCCTTCAGACACAAACACCCAGTCCATGGTCCCCTCCAGCTCCTACGACTCCTCCGCACCTCCACCAACCCAACCACCCTATTCGTCACCTGAGACGCCCAGCTGGATGAAAACCCTGCCACCACAGCCTGGCATGTCCTCCTCCAACACCTGCAGCCAGTGTACCACACGTACAACACCAAAGTCTACAACCTCCAGTCACAGAGACGTGACTTTTTTCCATAAGATAGTGATAAAATGCCAAATAGTTTTGCTGAGGGCATCTCAACACCCCCAGAAGGAGCCTATGGAGAGGCAAACGGAGTGTGACCTGAATCCGGGCAACAGGGACCTAGGTCCGCCTGGGCTGCACGCCCTATGACCTGGAACTCTCCCGCCGCCACCATAGCAGGAAAGAGAGACTAGCTTTCGGGCAAGCTGACCACCGACAGGATCGGGGTGGAGCTATTACTCTAGCTCCAGGTAGCACCACTGAGATGGCCGGTAGCTGCTCAACCACCCTATAGGAGAAGGCTGGTAGCCGCTCAACCCCCCTATAGGACACGGCCAGAAGCCGCTCTGGAGGTAATCAGGAGACAGCCTGTAGACGCTCTGAAGGTGCCCTACAAGAGACAACTGGTAGCCACTCCGAAGGTGCCCTACAAAAGGCGGCCGGTAACCGCTCGACCCTCCCGCAGGAGACGGCTGGTAGCTGCTCTGGAGGTAATCAGGAGATGGCCAGTATCCGCTCCAAAGGTGCCCTAGAGTCGGCCTGCAGGCGCTTACCCACAGACGCCATGGCCAGTAGCCGGTCCCTTGCAAAGGCTGGCAGCCGTGCCCTTAGAAGGCCAAGGCCAGTAGCCGGGCTCTAGGAGAGGAGACAGCCAGTAGCTGCTCCTCAGTCAGGTGCTACCTTCCCTCCACGAACTACTATCCAGAGGGAGGTCCCAGCCTTGAGGACTGCTGGAGAGGCCCTGTGACCCCCACCGGGCTCTCCTATCTACAGCCAGTCTCTGAGGGGCCTCGCCTGATGGACCCCAACAGAGGCCAACGCCGAAGCCAGCTCCAGACAGCATCACCGACCACCAGAGACTGCAGCCCACAGGGCCTAGAGACCATCCCGTAGACCCTTGCGTGGGACATCCCCACACCTCGACACAGGGGACCCTCGTCCTCCGTCAGGCGCCTGAGTGAATGTTTCAGGCAGCTGTTCGGCTCCAGTCCAGGGAGCCAGACTCCAGCCCCGAGCCCTGACAGTGCGGGGCTCCCGGACGAGAGAGGACTCCAGTACGAGTGATCCCGTGGCCCCTGAAAAAAGAGGTCTCTGGCAGAACTCGGCCATGTCAGTAGCCAGGCTGAGCTGTCCCCCACCACCCTTTTTCTGGTTGCTACCGTGCCCAGTCCTGATAGTGAATGACAGTGAATGTGCAGTGATAGTGATACAGTGAAGCGAGGGCTGAGCAGTGAGTTACTAGAAACACGGGATTTCGTAAATAAAACCTGTTATTGTTAATGTAAAAGAAAGGTAACAGCAAGACAGTAAATACGGCCGAGCAGTGAATAAAATGTCTGAGTGAACATAATTCCATCACAGTGATGCAGCCTCATGCTAAGACCAATCAGGGCTTCCAGTACCAAAATAATGATTAACAGTGTAACAGTGAACTCAAGCAGACAGCTCAACAGTGATAACAGTGCCTTGGCCCTAGTGAAAATGAACTCTGATTAAACAGATTAAAGTCTAGACTACCCAAGAGCAACAGTGATTGATTTCTCAGCCCTAGGACTCCTGATATTAACAAATGTGCTATTCACTTTGTGCTTGATCTTGTCCCAAATAATATCCTGCATGATACCACTCCCCACAATATAGACATAAGGTTTATAATTGCCCAAAATAATTACTCTTGTGACATCTGCCCATTCCACTTGTAGAATTTGACAATAGGCTACACGTGTAAGGTTGTTGCCTTGAGTTTTTGTGCCGTGCCTTTCTCTTATTTGTCTAAGCTCTGGTCTAGAAGGAGAACCCAGCTACACACTAGGCATAAAAGGGAGGGGAAGCTGACCCTAAAACACCTAACATTACACTGGTGGACAACGGTGGTTCTTGACCCGGGCATACAAGAAAGGCATTCAGGAAATACCAGCAAAATGGTAACCAAACCTCAAGTGCAATTGCCCAAATTCAACCTCGAACAGTATGATGTTCATACATACCTGGCAATTATCAAACCTTTGATAGACATAGGGTTCAAAGATGACAAGCAAAAAATAGCAGTTACACTCCGGCTAGTGGGTAAAGTGGCAGCCAATATCGTACCAAGAATCGTCCTGGGGCTTACCTTGAAGAATTTCACAAAGCTCGTGATTCAGGCCATCACCCCATCACTAGGTAAAGTGATGGGGCTATCCCAATTGGATAGCCTAACTTCTGATGGCAACTTAGATGACACTTTAATCCAGGCTAGATGCCTGGTCACCTCTGCCAGATGATGAAACCTGGGAGCAACACACTTGTAATACAGTACCCTCCTCAGAGTTCTCTCCAGCTTGGTCAAGGAACATTTTACAATCCATGACCCAACAGGAGACATGGATAAGGATCTCCAACTCATACCCCACCTCCTGACTGCCCGCCCCACACCCCAGCAAATCAACATAGTGAAAAAGTTCCCCACAAACACCCCGGCTCCTCCAGTCAAGCCACGTCTGCCTATGCCCCACACCAGCCCCACCCCAACACCCAGTCTACCTAGGGTACACCCCACCCACCGGTGCCCCAGTCACAAGGAGAACCCTAACCTCATTCTGGTAAATCCCTGGGAGTTCTCCATGTGCAGCTCCAGGTGCCCACTGGATATCATTAGGGACCAATTGAAAGCTGCTAGGTGCAAGACCACCACCCCAGGCCGACGTAAAGTCTCCTCCTTAGAGAACGAGGAGCCGAAGGACAAACCTGCACCAGCGGATGATACCGAACTCGGGAATCTGGAGCCGGAATAAGGAGAAAGCAGCCCCCGGCAATTGGGTTTTTAGGACCCCCCCTATACCTTCCTATGGCGGCGGGGGTCACTTCCCCCAAATATCGCCACCCTAGTCTACGACAAGATGAAGCTGAACAGGGTGAAAGCCAGACTTCTGGTCGACACAGCAGCAGCCAGATCCTGCCTGTATAGTCACTATTTCTTCCATCATAAGTCGACTTTCAGTCCGCTCTTCCAGAAGACTACTCATCTTGTGGACGCTGGGGATGGCCCCCTGCTGATCCGTGGGGAAACTCAGGCCCTGCGTGTCGACACCAACCAACTGGCATCACACATCATAAATTCTTCGTTTTTGACTCCACCTGGTGCAACTACGATGGATATCTGGGACTGGACCTGCTACAGAAACTATGAGCCACCACTGATTGGCGAAAGAGACAGCTCCAGTTCTGGAAATCTCCCGACTCCCCTCCCCCAGGCCATTTGCACCTGCACACCCCGGCCCGGCCCAGAAGAATAAACTTCCCCTCCCTTCCTCCTCGATCTCCCCCCTCCTCTCCCCCTCTCCACCCCCCCTCATTCCCAGCAACCACCTCCTCTGCAGTGACCATCCCCTCCCCACCACGAAGCATGGGTGCCCCTGAACAGGCTTTTGGGTATGTCAGTCCTGTTCTCCCCACACCTCCCACCCGGAACTCTTTTGGCCTGCCTCTTGCCCCCAGCCTTCCTCACCCCTCATCACACAGCAGTCTAAATTGTCAACCTTGCCCTATCCCCCCTCATCCTCCCTAAAGGGCTTGTCATTGGAGAGATGGAAGAAGCCAAGCTCTGCACCCCCTCCCCCTCCAGTTCCCCTCTCCCCCTGACCCTCATTCCTAACCATCTCTCCACATACCAATCAGACACCCTCTGCCACCTCCTCCTGGATTTTCAGGACCTTTTCGTTTCGGGACCCACCGATATTGGATATACCACCTACCTGGCTCATGAGATCCACACGATGGGCCCACCGATCCGACAGCCATCCCGGCAGAAAAATCCCTAGTAGTGGGAAGAGGAAGTCCACCAGGTCCAAGTGATGACTTAGGCCAGAGTCATCTCCCACTTCACCAGCCCCTGGTCCTCCCCCGTCGTTCTCGTGAAGAAGGATGGCACAATGCGGCTCTGCATGGATAACCACCGACTCAATGATGTGACCAAGGACGCTACTCCACTCCTGCGAATAGACGACTCCCTAGCTTCCCTTTACGGCGCTTCATGGTTCTCCACCCTCAACCTCCAGTCGGGGTATTGGCAGGTACCAGTGCGACCGGAAGACAGAGGCAGAACTGCTTTCTAGACCCGCAACAGGAAGCATTATGAATTTAATGTCTTACCCTTAGGCCTCTGAAACACCCCCGTCACCTTCTCGAGACAAATGGAATCTGTCCTGAGCGGCCTCACCTGAGAGATCTGTCTAGTCTACCTAGATGACGTCATTGTATTCAGCAAGACCTGGGCCGACGACCTTCAGTACCGTCGCAAGGTCTTTGAATGGATACAGCCAGCAAGCCTCAAACTCCAGGCCTCCAAGTGCATCCTGGCGGCCAGAACTGTCTCGTTCCATGGATATATCATCTCCCAGACTGGCATATCTCCCGACCCAGACAAGCTCTGCACCATCGCGGACATCCCCCCACCACAAGGCGTCCAAGGGATTCAGGCCTTCCTCAGCCTGATTCCTATTACCGACGTTTTGTGAAGGGTTTTGCAGACATTGCTAAACCAGTCCATTATTTTGACCCAGAAGGGAGAACCTTTCATCTGGACGGACGAGAAACGAGCCACCATCCAACAACTCAAGGACAAACTCGTTTCTGATCCAGTCGTGGCCTTCCCCGATTACTCCCTCCCGTTCTGATGCTACACCGATGTCTCCTTGATTGCAATAGGCGCTGTCCTAACCCAAGTCTAAGAGAGCCGCGAACACATCATCGCCTGTGCTAGCCCCACCCATAACCAGGCAGAAAAAAACAACGCCGCGACAAAGAGGGAGTACCTGGGCATCGTCTGGGCACTAGAGGATTTCTGGGCATACGTTAAGGGGGGTTACCCAAGGCACCATCATTACCGATCACCACTCTTTCCAATGGCTGCGGCAGTCTGGCACTCATAACGCCTAGCTCATCAGATGACACGAGACACTAAAGGAGTTCAACTATGAGACCTCCTACCACCCTATCAAACTCCATACAAATGTAGATGCTCTCTCCCAGCTCCACATCAGTGCCATAACACCAGAGCCAGATCTCCTCCAGCAGTGACATCGAAGGGAATGACCCTCCATGGATTTCCCAACACCTCTTCAAAAAGCTATATCGCCAGGGCGACCACCTGCTCACTCTGTCTGGGCATATCATACTCGCCCCCGATGGCGCCCTCGACACCCTCCAGCACCTGCACACCTACAACAAAATCCACCTGGGCACAAAGAAACTTCTGCAGGTCTTTAACCCATTGGAGCCCAGTGTCCGGAATACTGGACAGAACTGGGATTTTTCAAGTCTTTATAAAGTAGGGAACCCCCGGCTAGGAACTCATTAGCTTCACGACCATGAGCCAACAGGCGGAGGGCGGTGAGCTTAGTACCCACCCAGTGCTGTGCCTAACCCAGCACCCCTGGGATCCAATGGGTTGATAACTGGCAAACCTATCAGTCTCTTTAACGACACTTACCGGGCGCCCAATCCCTCCACCCTAGCTATGGATATTATCCAGTCCTGCTGGGCGTGCGCTTTTGGTAAAGACATTACCCACACCGCCTGTCCATCAGGACACATTACCGACCACAAACCTTGGCAGTTATTGGCGATTGATGTAGTGGGACCCCTACCTCTGAAATCAGGCTATTGGTACGTCATCACTTTTGTTGATACGTATTCAAAATTCATCATAGTCTACCCGGCAAAAGAACACCATGCTGTCGCAGTCGCTGACGCCCTGATTCGGCATGTTTTCCCCTACTTTGGTATCCTGCAGGCAATCCACTACAACAACACACCAGAGTTCACCAGCAAAATCTTGGAAGAGCTAGCCCAAATCTTTGGCTACCACTTATCACACTCGTCCCCTACATGGACCCAGGGAAATGCTATCTGCGAACAAAGCCATCGTACACTAGTGAACCAACTCCACACCCTGATAGAAGCCACCAAAGACAACGACTGGCCTCCCCATGTCAAAATCGTGCAGTGGGGCATAAACTCCTGCCCCCGAGAGGACGGCATTTCACACTATGAACGAGTGTTTGGGAAAACACCTCTCCTACCCCTGCAACAACACTTACAGAACCCCACCTCTTCTACCACATCTGACCCCCTCCACCACCTTAAGCGGCGACTATCCCAGCTTCAGAATAACCTAGACCTTCGCTCTGGCACCGCCTCTAACCCCTACAAGCCGGGAGGCACTGTCATCATAGCGCAGCTCCCTACCCCCCACAAGCTCGCGCCACAATTGACGGGACTCTTTACCATCACCCACGTCCCCAACCCTTACCAAGTGACGGTTGAATATCACGGCACCCCTTGCATTCTCAGAAACCATCACATACATCCCTTTCGCACCCCCACATCCTCCGCCCCATCCCCTCCCAACCAACCTCCCCCGCTCCATTTCCCTCTACCTCATATGACTGCTACATCTCCCCCTCACCGTCTCTCTCCTCCCCCTGCCCCGCCACCTCCATCTTATCCCCCGCATTACCGCCTCACACCTTACCTGAAGATTCACCAATACCACCAAGCCCAGACCTCTCCCTCACCCTCTCGCCCCCGCCTGCTCATCCTCCCTACCCTACCCCGTCAGCACTACTCACACACCCATGACACTACCACCCACCAGGCCTACACCCTGCCCAGCGCCCCGCGCCACCCGCAATACCGCCATCACACGTCCACCCTGACACACCCCACAAACCTCCCAAACACTCTGACACTGCATGCCCACATCACCACCTACACCCATCCTTAAAACAACAACCATCACACTCTCTAGCCGCCTCTCCCGCCCAGCTACCTGATACACCCACACTCCCACACCACCCACATCACTCAAAATCACACTCCACCTCCTACCCTAAATCATCTCACACTCTTGCTACACCAAGCACAAATCCCAGCCACCTACACTCCCCTGGGACTTCACGCCGCATCACTCTGGCATAAAACCCCACACTCCTTGGCCATCTCCAGCTTTCAGCACAGCTCTCTACAGCTGAAAATACCTACTACCATGAGGATTCGGCGAGCCATATGGACGCCGCCCTTCAGACGCAAACACCCAGTCCATGGTCCCCTACACCTCCCACGACTCCTCCGCACCTCCACCAACCCATCCACCCTATTCGTCACCTGCGACGCCCAGCTGGATGAAAACCCTGCCATCACAGCCTGGCATGTCCTCCTCCAACACCTGCAGCCAGTGTACCACACGAACAACACCAAAGTCTACAACCTCCAGTCACAGAGATGTTACTTTTTTCCATAAGACAGTGATAAAATGCCACATAGTTTTGCTGAGGGCATCTCAACACCCCCAGAAGGAGCCTATGGAGAGGCAAACGGAGTGTGACCTGAATCCGGGCAACAGGGACATAAGTCCGCCCGGGCTGCACGGCCTATGACCTGGAACTCTCGCGCCACCACCATAGCAGGAAAGAGAGACTACCTTTCGGGCAAGGTGACCACCGACAGGATCGGGGTGGAGCTATTACTCTAGCTCCAGGCAGCACCCCTGAGATGGCCGGTAGCCGCTCAACCCCCCTATAAGAGACGGCCGGTAGCCGCTCTGGAGGTAAGCAGGAGACAGCCAGTAGACGCTGCGAAGGTGCCCTACAAGAGACAACCGGTAGCCGCTCCGAAGGTGTCCTAGAAGAGGCGGCCAGTAACCGCTCGACCCTCCTGCAGGAGACGGCCGGTAGCTGCTCTGGAGGTAATCAGGAGATGGCCAGTAGCCACTCCGAAGGTGCCCAAGAGTCTGCCTGCAGCCGCTTCCCCACAGACGCCACGTCTAGTAGACGGCCCCTTGCAGTGGCTGGTAGCCGTGTCCTTAGAAAACCAAGGCCAGTAGCCAGGCTCTAGAAGAGGAGACAGCCAGTAGCTGCTCCTCCGTCAGGTGCTGCCTTCCCTCCACGAACTACTACCCAGAGGGAGGTCCCAGCCTTGAGGACTGCTGGAGAGGCCCTGTGACCCCCAACGGGCTCTCCTCTCTACAGCCAGTCCCTGAGGGGCCTCGCCTGATGGACCCCGACAGAGGCCAATGCCACAGCCAGCTCCAGACAGCATCACCAACCACCAGAGACTGCAGCCCACAGGGCCTAGAGACCGTCCCGAAAACCCCTGCGTGGGACATCCCAACACCTCGACACAGGGGACTCTTGTCCTCCGTCAGGCGCCTGAGTGAATGTTTCAGGCAGCTGTTCGGCCCCAGTCCAGGGAGCCAGACTCCAACCCCGAGCCCTGAGAGTGCGGGGTTCCCGGACGAGAGATGACACCCCTACGAGTGATCCCGTTGCTCCTGAAAACAGAGGTCCATGGCAGAACTCGGCCCTGTCAGTAGCCAGGCTGAGCTGTCCCCCACCACCCTTTTCCTGGCTGCTACCGTGCCCAGTCCTGATAGTGAATGACAGTGAAAGTGCAGTGATAGTGATGCAGTGAAGCGAGGGCTGAGCAGTGAGTTACTAGAAACACGGGATTTCGTAAATAAAACCTGTCAGTGTTAATGTAAAAGAAAGGTAACAGCGAGACAGTGAACATGGTCGAGTAGTGAATAAAATGTCTGAGTGAACATAATTCCATCACAGTGATGTAGCCTCATGCTAAGACCAATCAGGGCTCCCAGTACCAAAGTAATGATTAACAGTGTAACAGTGAACTCAAGTAGACAGCCCAACAGTGGAAACAGTGCCTTGGCCCTAGTGAAAAACACTCTGCTTAAACAGATTAAAGTCTAGACTACCGATGAGCAACAGTGATTGATTTCTCGGCCCTAGGATTCCTGATATTAACTAATGTGCTATTCACTTTGTGCTTGATCTTGCCCCAAATAATATCCTGCATGATACTTCTCCCCACAATATAGACATAAGATTTATAATTGCCCAAAATAATTACTCTTGTGACATCTGCCCATTCCACTTGTAGAATTTGACAATAGGCTACACGTGTAAGGTTGTTGCCTTGAGTTTTTATGCCGAGCCTCTCTGTTATTTGTCTAAGCTCTGGTCTAGAAAGAGAACCCAGCTACACACTAGGCGTTAGAGTGAGGGGAAGCTGACCCTAAAACACCTAATATCACACTGGTGGACAGCGGTGGTTCTTGACCCGGGCATACAAGAGAGTCATTCAGGAAGTACCAGCAAAATGGTAACCAAACCTCAAGTGCAATTGCCCAAATTCAAAATCAAACAGTATGATTTTCATACATACCGGCAATTATCAAACCTTTGATAGACATAGGGTTCAAAGATGATAAGCAAAAAATAGCAGTTACACTCCGGCTAGTGTGTAAAGTGGCAGCGAATATCGTACCGAAAATCGTCCTGGGGCTTACCTTGCAGAATTTCACAAAGCTCGTGATTCAGGCCATCACCCCATCACTAGGTAAAGTGATTTCGCTATCCCAGTTGGATAGCCTAACTTCTGATGGCAACTTAGATGACACTTTAATCCAGGCTAGACGCCTGGCCACCGTTGCCAGATGATGAAACCTGGGAGCAACACACTTTTAATACAATACACTCCTCAGAGTTCTCTCCAGCTTGGTCATGGAACATTTTACAATCCATGACCCAACAGGAGACATGACATGGATAAGGATATCCAACTCATACCCCACATCCTGACTGGCCGCCCAACACCCCAGCAAATCAACATGGTGAAAAAGTTCCCCACAAACAACCTGGCTCCTCCAGTCAAGCCACGTCTGCCTATGCCCCGCACCAGCCCCACCCCAAAACCCAGCCTGCCTGGGGGACACCCCACCCACTGGTGCAGCATTCCCTACACCAGCCACACCCCAACACCCATCCTGCCTAGGGCACACCCCTCCTACCGAGGCCCCAGTCACAAGGAGAACCCCAACCTCATTCTGGTAAATCCCTGGGAGTTCTCCATGTGCAGGTCCAGGTGCCCAATGTATATCATTAGGAACCAAATGAAAGCTGTCAGGCGCCAGACCACCACCCCAGGCCGACGTAAAGTCTCCTCCCTAGGGAACAAGGAGCCGAAGGACTAACCTGCACCAGCGGAAGATACCGAACCCAGGGATCCGGAGCCGGAAGAAGAAGAAAGCAGCCCCCGGCAATTGGATTTTTAGGACCGCCCCCATACCTTCCTATGGCGACGGGGGCCACTTCCCCCAAATATCGCCCCCCCAGTGTACCACAAGATGAAGCTGAACAGGGTGAAAGCCAGACTTCTGGTCGACACAGAAGCAGCCAGATCCTGCCTGTATGGTCACTATTTCTCCAATCATAAGTCGACTTTCAGTCCGCTAGTCCAGAAGGCAACTCATCTTGTGGACGCAGGGGATGGCCCCTTGCTGATCCGTGGGGAAACTCAGGCCCTGCGTGTCGACACCAACCAAGTGGCATCACACATCATAAATTCATCGTATTTGACTCCACCTGGCGCAACTACGATGGATATCTGGGACTGGACCTGCTACAGAAACTGTGAGCCACAATTGATTGCCGAAAGAGACAGCTCCAGTTCCGGAAATCTCCCGACACCCCTCCCTCAGGTGATTTGCACCTGCACACCCCGGCCCAGCCCAGAAGAATCCACTTCCCCTCCCTTCCTCCTCGATCTCCCCCCTCCTCTCTCCCGCTCATCCCCCCCTCAATCCCAGCAACCACCTCCTCTGCAGTGACCATCCCCTCCCCATCATGAAGCCTGAGTGCCCCTCAAAAAGCTTTTGGGTACTTCAGTCCTGTTCTCCCCACACCTGCCACCCGGAACCCTCTTGGCCTGCCTCTTGCCCCCAGCCTTCCTCACCCCTCATCACACAGCAGTCTAAATTGTCAACCTTGCCCCATTCCCCCTCATCCTCCCTAAAGGGCTCGTCATTGGAGAGATGGAAGAAGCCAAGCACTGCACCCCCTCCCCCTCCAGTTCCCCTCTCCCCCTGACCCCCATTCCTGACCATCTCTCCACATACCAATCAGACACCCTCTGCCACCTCCTCCTGGATTTTCAGGGCCTTTTTCGTGGCGGGACCAACCGATATTGGATATACCACCAACCTGGCTCATGAGATCCACACGATGGGCCCACCGATCTGACAGCCATCACGGCAGAAAAATCCCTAGCAGTGGGAAGAGGAAGTCCACTAGGTCCAAGAGATGACTTAGGCCAGAGTCACCTCCCACTTCACCAGCCCCTGGTCCTCCCCCGTCGTTCTTGTGAAGAAGGATGGCACAATGCGGTTCTGGATGGATTACCGCCGACTCAATGACGTGACCAAGGACGCTACTCCACTCCTGCGAATAGACGACTCCCTAGATTCCCTTCACGGCACCTCATGGTTCTCCACTCTCAACCTCCAGTCGGGGTATTGGCAGGTACCAGTGCGACCGGAAGACAGAGGCAGAACTGCTTTCTAGACCAGCAACAGGAAGCATTATGAATTTAATGTCTTACCCTTCGGCCTCTGAAACACCCCCGTCACCTTCTCGAGACAAATGGAATCTGTCCTCAGTGGCCTCACCTGGGAGATCTGCCTAGTCTACCTAGATGACGTCATTGTAATCAGCAAGACCTGGGCCGACCACCTTCAGTACTTTCGCAAGGTCTTTGAATGGATACAGCCAGCAAGCCTCAAACTCCAGGCCTCCAAGTGCGTCCTGGCGGCCAGAACTGTCTCGTTCCTGGGATATATAATCTCCTAGACTGGCATATCTCCCGATCCAGACAAGCTCCGCGCCATCGCGGACATCCCCCAACCACAAGGCGTCCAAGGAATTCGGGCCTTCCTCAGCCTGATTCCTATTACCGACGTTTTGTGAAGGGTTTCGCAGACATTGCTAAACCAGTCCATTATTTTGACCCAGAAGAGAGAACCTTTCATCTGGACGGACGAGAAACGAGCCACCATCCAACAACTCAAGGACAAACTCGTTTCGGCCCCAGTCGTGGCCTTCCCCGACTACTCCCTCCCATTCCGATGCTACACCGATGTCTTCTTGATTGGAATAGGCGCTGTCCTAACCCAAGTCCAAGAGAGCCGCGAACACATCATCGCCTGTGCTAGCCCCACCCTCAACCAGGCAGAAAAAAACAACGCCGCCACAAAGAGGGAGTACCTGGGCATCGTCTGGGCACTAGAGCATTTCTGGGCATACATTTCGGGGGGTTACCCAAGGCACCATCTTTACCGATCACCACTCTTTCCAATGGCTGCGGCAGTCTGGCACTCATAACGCCTAGCTCATCAGATGACACGAGACACTAGAGGAGTTCAACTATGATACCTCCTACCACCCTATCAAACTCCATACAAATGTTGATGCTCTCTCCCAGCTCCACATCAGTACCATAACACCAGAGCAAGATCTCCTCCAGCAGTGGCATCGAAGGGAATGATCCTCCATAGATTTCCCAACACCTCTTCAAAAAGCTATATCGCCAGGGCGACCACCTGCTCACTCTGTCTGGGCATATCATACTCGCCCCCGATGGCGCCCTCGACACCCTACAGCACCTGCACACCTACAACAAAATCCGCCTGGGCACAAGCAAACTTCTGCAGGTCTTTAACCCATTGGAGCCCAGTGTCCGGAATACTGGACAGAACTGGGATTTTTCAAGTCTTTATAAAGTAGGGAACCCCTGGCTAGGGACCCATTAGCTTCACGACCATGAGCCGACAGGTGGAGGGCGGTGGGCTTAGTACCCACCCAGTGCTGTGCCTAACCCAGCACCCCTGGGATCCAATGGGTTGATAACTGGCAAACCTATCAGTCGCTTTAACGACACTTACCGGGCGCCCAATCCCTCCACCCTAGCTACGGATAATATCCAGTCCTGCTGGGCGTCCACCTTGGATAAAGACATCACCCACACCACCTGTACATCAGGACACATTACCGACCACAAACCTTGGCAGTTATTGGCGATTGATGTAGTGGGACCCCTACCTCCGAAATCAGGCTATTGGTACGTCATCACTTTCGTTGATACGTATTCAAAATTCATTATAGTCTTCCCGGCAAAAGAACACCATGCTGTAGCAGTCGCTGACGCCCTGATTCGGCATGTTTTCCCCTACTTTGGAATCCTGCAGGCAATCCACTCCAACAACACAGCAGAGTTCACCAGCAAAATCTAGGAGGAGCTAGCCTAAATCTTTGGCTACCACTTATCACACTCATCCCCTACATGGACCCATGGAAATTCTATCTGCGAACAAAGCCATCGTACACTAGTGAACCAACTCCACACCCTGATAGAAGCCACCAAAGAAAACTACTGGCCTCCCCATGTCAAAATCGTGCAATGGGGCATAAACTCCTGCCCCCGAGAGGACGGCATTTCTCCCTACGAATGAGTGTTTGGGAAAACACCTCTCCTACCCCGGCAACAACACTTACAGAACCCCAACTCTTCTACCACATCTGACCACCTCCACCACCTTAAGCGGCAACTATCCCACCTTCAGAATTTCCTGGACCTTCGCTCTGGCACCGCCTCTAACCCCTACAAGCCGGGAGGCACTGTCATTATAGCGCAGATCCCTACCCCCCACAAGCTCGCGCCACAATTCACGGGACCCTTTACCATCACCCACGTCCCCAACCCTTACCAAGTGACGGTTGAATATCACGGCACCCCTTGCATTCTCAGAAACCATCACATACACCCCTTTCGCACCCCCACATCCTCCGCCCCGTCCCCCCCCACCAACCTCCCCCGCTCCATTTCCCTCTACCTCATATGACTGCTACATCTTCCCCTCACCGTCTCTCTCCTCCCCCTGCCCGGCCACCTCCACCTCATCCCCTGCAATGCCGCCTCACACCTTACCTGAAGATTCACCAATACCACCAAGCCCAGACCTCTCCCTCACCCTCTCGCCCCCGCCTGCCCCATCCTCCCTACCCTACCCCGCCAGCACTGCCCACACACCCACGACACTACCACCCACCAGGCCTACACCCTGCCCAGCGCCCCGCGCCACCCGCAATACCGACATCAAACGTCCACCCCCACACACCCCACCCACCTTCCAAACACTCTGACACTGCACGCCCACATCACCTCCTACACCCATCCTTAAAACAACCATCACACACTCCAGCTGCCTCTCCTGCCCACCTGCCTGATACACCCACACTTCCACACCACCCACATCACTCAAAATCACACTCCACCTCCTACCCTAAATCATCTCACACTCTTGGTACACCAAGCACAAATCTCAGCCACCTACCCTACCCAGGGACTTCACGCCGCATCACTCTGGCCTAAAACCCCACACTCGTTGGCCATCTCCAGCATTCAGCACAGCTCTCTACAGCAGACAACACCTACCACCATGAGGATTCGCCGAGCCATATGGACGAAGCCCTTCAGACGCAAACACCCAGTCCATGGTTCCCTACACCTCCCACGACTCCTCCGCACCTCCACCAACCCATCCACCCTATTCGTCACCTGCGACGCCCAGCTGGATGAAAACTGTGTCACCACAGCCTGGCATGTCCTCCTCCAACACCTGCAGCCAGTGTACCACACGAACAACACCAAAGTCTACAACCTCCAGTCACAGAGATGTGATTTTTTTCCATAAGACAGTGATAAAATGCCACATAGTTTTGCTGAGGGCATCTCAACACCCCCAGAAGGAGCCTATGGAGAGGCAACCAGAGTGTGACCTGACTTCGGGCAACAGGGACATAAGTCCGCCCGGGCTGCACGCCCTATGACCTGGAATTCTCCCGCCACCACCATAGCAGGAAAGAGAGACTACCTTTCGGGCAAGGTGACCACCGACAGGATCGGGGTGGAGCTATTACTCTAGCTCCAGGCAGCACCCCTGAGATGGCCGGTAGCCGCTCAACCCCCCTATAGGAGACGGCCGGTAGCCGCTCTGGAGGTAATCAGGAGACAGCCAGTAGACACTGCGAAGGTGCCCTACAAGAGACAACCGGTAGCCGCTCCGAAGGTGTCCTAGAAGAGGCGGCCAGTAACCGCTCGACCCTCCTGCAGGAGACGACCGGTAGCTGCTCTGGAGGTAATCAGGAGATGGCCAGTAGCCACTCCGAAGGTGCCAAAGAGTCTGCCTGCAGCCGCTTCCCCACAGACGCCACTGAGAGTAGACGGCCCCTTGCAATGGCTGGTAGCCGTGTCCTTAGAAGGCCAAGGCCAGTAGCCGGGCTCCAGGAGAGGAGACAGCCAGTAGCTGCTCCTCCGTCAGGTGCTGCCTTCCCTCCACGAACTATTACACAGAGGGAGGTCCCAGCCCTGAGGACTGCCGGAGAGGCCAGTCCCTGAGGGGCCTCGCCTGATGGACCCCGACAGAGGCCAATGCCGTACCAGCTCCAGACAGCATTACCGACCACCAGAGACTGCAGCCCACAGGGCCTAGAGACCGTCCCGAAGACCCCTGCATGGGACATCACCACACATCGAGACAGGGGACCCTTGTCCTCCGTCAGGCGCTTGAGTGAATGTTTCAGGCAGCTGTTCTGCCCCAGTCCAGGGAGCCAGACTCCAGCCCCGAGCCCTGAGAGTGCGGGGCTCCCGGATGAGAGAGGACGTCCCTACGAGTGATCCCGTGGCCCCTGAAAACAGAGGTCCCTGGCAGAACTCGGCCCTGTCGGTAGCCAGGCTGAGCTGTCCCCCACCACCCTTTTCCTGGCTGCTACCGTGTCCAGTCCTGATAGTGAATGACAGTGAAAGTGCAGTGATAGTGATACAGTGAAGCGAGGGCTGAGCAGTGAGTTACTAGAAACACGGGATTTCGTAAATAAAAGCTGTCAGTGTTAATGTAAAAGAAAGGTAACAGTGAGACAGTGAAAATGGCCGAGTAGTGAATAAAATGTCTGAGTGAACATAATTCCATTACGTTGATGTAGCCTCATGCTAAGACCAATCAGGGCTCCCAGTACCAAAGTAATGATTAACAGTGTAATAGTGAACTCAAGTAGACAGCCCAACAGTGGAAACAGTGCCTTGGCCCTAGTGAAAATGAACTCTGCTTAAACAGATTAAAGTCTAGACTACCCATGAGCAACAGTGATTGATTTCTCGGTCCTAGGATTCCTGATATTAACTAATGTGCTATTCACTTTGTGCTTGATCTTGCCCCAAATAATATCCTGCATGATACTTCTCCCCACAATATAGACATAAGATTTATAATTGCCCAAAATAATTACTCTTGTGACATCTGCCCATTCCACTTGTAGAATTTGACAATAGGTTACACGTGTAAGGTTGTTGCCTTGAGTTTTTGTGCCGTGCCTCTCTCTTATTTGTCTAAGCTCTGGTCTAGAAAGAGAACCCAGCTACACACTAGGCGTTAGAGGGAAGGGAAGCTGACCCTAAAACACCTAACATCACACTGGTGGACAGCGGTGGTTCTTGACACGGGCATACAAGAAAGGCATTCAGGAAATACCAGCAAAATGGTAACCAAACCTCAAGTGCAATTGCCCAAATTCAACCTCGAACAGTATGATGTTCATACATACCTGGCAATTATCAAACCTTTGATAGAGATAGGGTTCAAAGATGACAAGCAAAAAATAGCAGTTACACTCCGGCTACTGTGTAAAGTGGCAGCGAATATCGTACCGAAAATCGTCCTGGGGCTTACCTTGCAGAATTTCAGAAAGCTCATGATTCAGGCCATCACTCCATCACTAGGTATAGTGATGGCGCTATCGCAATTGGATAGCCTAACTTCTAATGGCAACTTAGATGACACTTTAATCCAGGCTAGACGCCTGGTCACCGCTGCCAGATGATGAAACCTGGGAGCAACACACTTTTAATACAGTACACTCCTCAGAGTTCTCTCCAGCTTGGTCAAGGAACATTTTACAATCCAAGACCCAACAGGAGACATGGATAAGGATATCCAACTCATACCCCACATCCTGACTGGCCGCCCCACACCCCAGCAAATCAACATGGTGAAAAAGTTCCCCACAAACAACCCGGCTCCTCCAGTCAAGCCACGTCCGCCTATGCCCCACACCAGCCCCACCCCAAAACCCAGCCTGCCTAGGGGACACCCCACCCACTGGTGCAGCATTCCCAACACCAGCCACACCCCAACACCCATCCTGCCTAGGGCACACCCCTCCTACCGAGGCCCCAGTCACAAGGAGAACCCCAACCTCATTCGGGTAAATCCCTGGGAGTTCTCCATGTGCAGGTCCAGGTGCCCAATGTATATCATTAGGAACCAAATGAAAGCTGTCAGGCGCCAGACCACCACCCCAGGCCGACGTAAAGTCTCCTCCCTAGGGAACAAGGAGCCGAAGGACTAACCTGCACCAGCGGAAGACACCGAACCCGGGGATCCGGATCCGGAAGAAGAACGAAGCAGCCCCTGGCAATTGGATTTTTAGGACCGGCCCCATACCTTCCTATGGCGGCAGGGGCCACTTCCTCCAAATATCGCCCCCCCAGTGTACCACAAGATGAAGCTGAACAGGGTGAAAGCCAGACTTCTGGTCGACACAGAAGCAGCCAGATCCTGCCTGTATAGTCACTATTTCTCCCATGATAAGTCGACTTTCAGTCCGCTAGTCCAGAAGGCTACTCATCTTGTGGATGCAGGGGATGGCCCCTTGCTGATCCGTGGGGAAACTCAGGCCCTGCGTGTCGACATCAACCAACTGGCATCACACATCATAAATTCATCGTATTTGACTTTACCTGGCGCAACTACGATGGATAACTGGGACTGGACCTGCTACAGAAACTATGAGCCACCATTGATTGCCAAAAGAGACAGCTCCAGTTCCGGAAATCTCCCGACACCCCTCCCTCAGGTCATTTGCACCTGCACACCCCGGCCCGGCCCAGAAGAATCCACTTCCCCTCCCTTCCTCCTCGATCTCCCCCCTCCTCTCCCCCGCTCATACCCCCCTCAATTCCAGCAACCACCTCCTCTGCAGTGAACATCCTCTCCCCACCATGAAGCCTGGGTGCCCCTCAACGGGCTTTTGGGTACGTCAGTCTTGTTCTCCCCACACCTGCCACCCGGAACCCTCTTGGAGTGCCTCTTGCCCCCAGCCTTCCTCACCCCTCATCACACAGCAGTCTAAATTGTTAACCTTGCCCCATCCACCCTCATCCTCCCTAAAGGGCTCGTCATTGGAGAGATGGAGGAAGACAAGCCCTGCACCCCCTTCCCCTCCAGTTCCCCTGTCCCCCGAACCCCCATCCCTGACCATCTCTCCACATACCAATCAGACACCCTCTGCCACCTCCTCCTGGATTTCCAGGACCTTTTCTTGGCCGGACCAGCCGATATTGGATATACCACCTACCTGGCTCATGTGATACACACGATGGGCCCACCTATCCGACAGCTATCCCGGCAGAAAAACCCCTAGCAGTGGGAAGAGGAAGTCCACCAGGTCCAATAGATGATTCATGCAAGAGTCATCTCCCCCTTCTCCAGCCCCTGGTCCTCCTCCGTCGTTCTCGTGAAGAGGGATGGCACAATACGGTTCTGCATGGATTACTGCTGACTCAGTGATGTGACCAAGGACGCTACTCCACTCCTGCGGATAGACGACTCCCTAGATTCCCTTTACGGCGCCTTATGGTTCTCCACCCTCAACCTCCAGTCGGGGTATTGGCAGGTACTAGTGCGACTGGAAGACAGAGGCAGAACTGCTTTCTCGACCAGCAACGGGAAGCATTATGAATTTAATGTCTTACCCTTCGGCCTCTGTAACACCCCCGCCACCTTCTCGAGACAAATGGAATCTGTCCTCAGTGGCCTCCCCTGGGAGATCTGTCTAGCCTACCTAGATGACGTCATTGTATTCAGCAAGACTTGGGCCAACCACCTTCAGTACCTTCGCAAGGTCTTTTAATGGATACAGCTAGCATGCCTCAAACTCCAGACCTCCAAGCGCATCCTGGCTGCCAGAACTGTCTCGTTCCTTGGATATATCATCTCCCAGACTGGCATATCTCCCAACCCAGACAAGCTCCTCGCCATCGCGGAAATCCCCCCATCACAAGACGTCCACGGGATTCGGGCCTTCCTCAGCCTGATTCGTATTACTGACGTTTTGTGAAGGGTTTCGCAGACATTGCTAAACCAGTCCATTATTTTGACCCAGAAGAGAGAACCTTTCATCTGGACGGACGAAAAACGAGCCACCATCCAACAACTCAAGGACAAACTCATTTCTGCCCCAGTCGTGGCATTCCCCGACTACTCCGTCCCATTCCGATGCTACGCCGATATCTAATTAATTGCAAAAGGCGCTGTGGTAACCCAAGTCCAAGAGAGCCATAAACACATCATCGCCTGTGCTAGCCAGACCCTCAACCAGGCCGAAAAAAACTACGCCGCCTCAAAGAGGGAGAACCTGGGCATCGTCTGGGCACTAGAGCATTTCTGGGCATACATTTCGGGGGTTACCCAAGGAACCATCATTACCGATCACCACTCCCTCCAATGGCTGCGGCAGTCTGACACTCATAACGCCTAGCTCATCAGATGAGACGAGACACTAGAGGAGTTCAAGCATGAGATCTCCTACCACCCCAGCAAACTCCATACAAATGCAGATGCTCTCTCCCAGCTCCACATCAGTGTCATACAACCAGAGCCAGATCTCCTCCAGCAGTGGCATTGTAAGGAATGACCCTCCATGGATTTCCCAACACCTCTTCAAAAAGCTATATCACCAGGGTGACCACCTGCTCAGTCTGTCTGGGCATATCATTCTCGCCCCCGATGCCGCCCTCGACACCCTCCAGTACTTGCACTCCTACAACAAAATCCACCAGAGCACAAAGAATCTTCTGCAATTTTTTAACCCATTGGAGCCCAGTGTCCGGAATAGTGGACAGAACTGGGATTTTTCAAGTCTTTATAAAGTAGGGAACCCCCGGCTAGGGACCCATTAGCTTCACGACCATTAGCCGACAGGCGGAGGGTGGTGGGCTTAGTACCCACCCAGTGCCGTGCCTCGCCCAGCACCCCTGAGATCGAATGGGTTGATAACTTGCAAACCTATCAGTCTCTTTAGCGACACTTACTGGGCGCCCAATTCCTCCACCCTAGCCACGGATATTATCCAGTCCTGCTGGGCGTGCGCCTTGGGTAAAGACATCACCCACACCGCCTGTCCATCAGGACACATTGCCGACCACAAACCTTGGCAGTTATTGGCGATTGATGTAGTGGGAAACCTACCTCCGAAATCAGGCTATTGGTACGTCATCACTTTCGTTGATACGTATTCAAAATTCATCATAGTCTGCCCGGGAAAAGAACACCATGCTGTAGCAGTCCCTGACGCCCTGATTCGGCATGTTTTCCCCTACTTTGGCATCCTGCACGCAATCCACTCCAACAACACACCAGAGTTCACCAGGAAAATCTTGGAAGAGCTAGCCCAAATCTTTGGCTACCACTTATCACACTCGTCCCCTACATGGACCCAGGGAAATGCTATCTGCGAACAAAGCCATCGTACACTAGTGAAGCAACTCCACACCAATATAGAAGCCACCAAAGACAACGACTGGCCCCCCCATGTCAAAATCGTGCAATGGGGCATAAACTCCTGCCCCCGAGAGGACGGCATTTCACCCTACGAATGAGTGTTTGGGAAAACACCTCTCCTACCCCTGCAACAACACTAACAGAACCCCACCTCTTCTACCACATCTGACCCCCTCCACCACCTTAAGCGGCGACTATCCCACCTTCAGAATAACTTGGACCTTTGCTCTGACACTGCCTCTAACCCCTACAAGCCGGGAGGCACTGTCATCATAGCACAGCTCCCTACCCCCCACAAGCTCGCGCCACAGTTCACGGGACAATTTACCATCACCCACGTCCCCAACCTTTACCAAGTGACGGTTGAATATCATGGCACCCCTTTCATTATCTGAAACCGTCACATACACCCCTTTCGCACCCCCACATCCTCCGAACCCGCCCCATGCCCCACCCAACCCACCTCCCCCGCTCCATTTCCCTCTACCTCATATGACTGCTACATCTCCCAATCGCCATCTCTCTCCTCCCCCTCCCCCGCCACCTCCACCTCACCCCCTGTCATGCCGCCTCACACCTTACCTGAAGATTCACCAATACCACCAAGCCCGAACCTCTCCCTCACCCTGTCGCCCCCGCCTGCCCCATCCTCCCTACCCTACCCTGCCAGCACTGCCCACACACCCACGACACCACCACCCATCAGGCCTACACCCTGCCCAGCGCCCCGCGCCACCCCCAACCCCGCCATCACACGTCCACCCCGACACACCCCACCCGCCTCCGAAACACTCCGACACTGCATGCCCAAATCACCTTCTACACCATTCCTTAAAACAACCATCACACACTCCAGCCACCTCTCCTGCCCACCCTCCTGATACACCCACACTCCCACACCACCCACCTCACAGAAAAATCACACTCCACCTCCTACCCTAAATCATCTCACACTCTTGCTACACCAAGCACAAATCCCAGCCACCTACACTCCTCAGGGACTTCACGCCGCATCACTCTGGCATAAAACCCCACACTCGTTGGCCATCTCCAGCATTCAGCACAGCTCTCTACAGCAGACAACACCTACCACCATGAGGATTCGCCGAGCCATATGGACGCCGCCCTTCAGACGCAAACACCCAGTCCATGGTCCCCTACACCTCCTACGACTCCTCTGCACCTCCACCAACCCATCCACCCTATTCGTCACCTGCGACCCCCAGCTGGATGAAAACTGTGTCACCACAGCCTGGCATGTCCTCCTCCAACACCTGCAGCCAGTGCACCACATGTACAACACCAAAGACTACAACCTCCAGTCACAGAGATGTGACATTTTTCCATAAGAGTGATAAAATGCCAAATAGTTTTGCTGAGGGTATCTCAACACCCCCAGAAGGAGCGTATGGAGAGGCAAACAAAGTGTGATCTGACTCCGGGCAACAGGGACATAAGTCTGCACGGGCTAAACGCCCTATGAAATGGAACTCTCCCGCGACCACCATAGCAGGAAAGAGAGACTACCTTTCGGGCAAGCTGACCACCAACAGGATCGGGGTGGAGCTATTACTCTAGCTCCATGCAGCACCCCTCAGATGGCCGGTAGCCACTCAACCCCCCTATAGGAGACGGTCGGTAGCTGCTCGGGAGGTAATCAGGAGACAGCCAGTAGACTCTCCGAAGATGCCCTACAAGAGACATCCGGTAGCCGCTCTGAAGGTGGCCTACAAGAGGCGACCGGTAACCGCTCAACCCTCCTGCAGGAGATGGCCGGTTGCTGCTCTGGAGGTAATCAGGAGACGGCCAGTATCCTCTCCGAAGGTGCCCTAGATTAGGCCTGCAGCCGCTTCCCCACAGACGCCACGTCTAGTAGACGGCCCCTTGCAACGCCTGGTAGCCTTGCCCTTAGAAGGCCAAGGCCAGTAGCCGGGCTCTAGGAGAGAAGACAGCCAGTAGCTGCTCCTCCGTCAGGTGCTGCCTTCCCTCCACGAACTACTACCCAGAGGGAGGTCCCAGCCTTGAGGACTGGTGGAGAGGCCCTGTGACCCCCACCAGGCTCTCCTCTCTAGAGCCAGTCCCTGAGGGGCCTCGCCTGATGGATCCCGACAGAGGCCAACGTCACTGCCAGCTCCACACAGCGTCACCGACCACCAGAGACTGCAGCTCACAGGGCCTAGAGACCGTCCCGAAGACCCCTGCGTGGAACATCCCCACACCTCGACACAGGGGACCCTCGTCCTCCGTCAGGCGCCTGAGTGAATCTTTCAGGCAGTTGTTCGGCCCCAGTCCAGGGAGCCAGACACCAGCCCCGAGCTCTGAGAGTACAGGGCTCCTGGACGTGAGAGGACGCCCCTACGAGTGATCCCGTGGCCCCTGAAAACAGAGGTCCCTGGCAGAACTCGGCCCTGTCAGTAGCCAGGCTGAGCTGTCCCCCACCACCCTTTTCTTGGCTGCTACCGTGCGCAGTCCTGATAGTGAATGACAGTGAAAGTGCAGTGATAGTGATACAGTGATGCGAGGGCTGAGCAGCGAGTTACTAGAAACACAGGATTCCGTAAATAAAACCTGTCAGTGTTAATATAAAAGAAAGGTAACAGCGAGACAGTAAACACGGCCGAGCAGTGAATAAAATGTCTGAGTGAACATAATTCCATCACAGTGATGTAGCCTCATGCTAAGACCAATCAGGGCTCCCGGTACCAAAGTAATGATTAACAGTGTAACAGTGAACTCAAGTAGACAGCCCAACAGTGGAAACAGTGCCTTGGCCCTAGTGAAAATGAACTCTGCTTAAACAGATTAAAGTCTAGACTACCCATGAGCAACAGTGATTGATTTCTCGGCAGTAGGATTCCTGATATTAACTAATGTGCTATTCACTTTGTGCTTGATCTTGTCCCAAATAATATCCAGCATGATACTACTCCCCAGAATATAGACATAAGGTTTATAATTGCCCAAAATAATAAAATGTCTGAGTGAACATAATTCCTTCACAGTGATGTAGCCTCATGCTAAGACCAATCAGGGTTCAGTGTACCAAAGTAATGATTAACAGTGTAACAGTGAACTCAAGTAGACAGCCCAACAGTGATAACAGTGCCTTGGCCCTAGTGAAAATGAACTCTGCTTAAACAGATTAAAGTCTAGACTACCCATGAGCCACAGTGATTGATTTCTCGGCCCTAGGATTCCTGATATTAACTAATGTGCTATTCACTTTGTGCTTGATCTTGTCCCAAATAATATCCTGCATGATACTACTCCCCACAATATAGACATAAGGTTTATAATTGCCCAAAATAATAAAATGTCTGAGTGAACGTAATTCCATCACAGTGATGTAGCCTCATGCTAAGACCAATCAGGGCTCCTGGTACCTAAGTAATGATTAACAGTGTAACAGTGAACTCAAGTAGACAGCCCAACAGTGATAACAGTGCCTTGGCCCTAGTGAAATTGAACTCTGCTTAATCAGATTAAAGTCTAGAATACCCATGAGCAACAGTGATTGATTTCTCGGTCCTAGGATTCCTGATATTAACTAATGTGCTATTCACTTTGTGCTTGATCTTGTCCCAAATAATATCCTTCATGATACTACTCCCCACAATATAGACATAAGGTTTATAATTGACCAAAATAATTACTCTTGTGACATCTGCCCATTCCACTTGTAGAATTTGACAATAGGTTACACGTGTAAGGTTGTTGCCTTGAGTTTTTGTGCCGTGCCTCTCTCTTATTTGTCTAAGCTCTGGTCTAGAAGGAGAACCCAGCTACACACTAGGCGTTAGAGGGAGGGGAAGCTGACCCTAAAAAACCTAACATTACACTGGTGGACAGTGGTGGTTCTTGACCCGGGGATACAAGAGAGGCATTCAGGAAATACTAGGAAAATGGTAACCAAACCTCAAGTGCAATTGCCCAAATTCAACCTCGAACAGTATGATGTTCATACATACCTGGCAATTATTAAACGTTTGATTGACATAGGGTTCAAAGATGACAAGCAAAAAATAGCAGTTACACTCCGGCTACTGCGTGAAGTGGCAGCGAATATCGTACCGAAAATTGTCCTGGGGCTTACCTTGCAGAATTTCACAAAGCTCGTGATGCAGACCATCACCCCATCACTAGATAAAGTGATGGCGCTATCCCAATTGGATAGGCTAACTTCTGATGGCAACTTAGATGACACTTTAATCCAGGCTAGACGCCTGGTCACCGCTGCCAGATGATGAAACCTGGGAGCAACACACTTGTAATACAGTACCCTTCTCAGAGTTGTCTTCAGCTTAGTCAAGGAACATTTTACAATCCATGACACAGCAGGAGACATGGATAAGGATATCCAACTCATACCTCACATCCTGACTGCCCGCCCCACACCCCAGCAAATCAACATGGTGAAAAAGTTCCCCACAAATAACTCGGCTCCTCCAATCAAGCCACGTCCGTCTATGCCCCACACCAGCCCACCCCAACACCCAACCTGCCTAGGGCTCACCCCACCCACTGGTGCCTCATGCCCTACACTAGCCCCACCCCAACACCCAGCCTGCCTAGGGCACACCCCACACACACGTGCCCCAATCACAAGGAGAACCCCAACCTCATTCTGGTAAATCCCTGGGAGTTCTCCATGTGCAGCTCCAGGTGCCCACTGCATATCATTAGGGACCAATTGAAAGCTGTCAGGAGGAAGACCACCAGCCCAGGCCGACGTAAAGTCTCCTCCTTAGGGAACGAGGAGCCGAAGCACGAACCTGCATCAGCAGAAGATACCGAACCCGGGGATCCGGAGCCGGAAGAAGAAGAAAGCAGCCCTCGGCAATTGTATTTTTAGGACCGCCCCCATACCTTCCTATGGCGACGGGGGCCACTTCCCCCAAATATCGCCCCCCCAGTCTACCACAAGATGAAGCTGAACAGGGTGAAAGCCAGACTTCTGGTCGACACAGAAGCAGCCAGATCCTGCCTGTATAGTCACTATTTCTCCCATCATAAGTCGACTTTCAGTCTGCTAGTCCAGAAGGCTACTCATCTTGTGGACGCAGGGGATGGCCCCCTGGTGATCCGTGGGGAAACTCAGGCCCTGCATGTCGACACTAACCAACTGGCATCACACATCATAAATTCATCGTATTTGACCCCACCTGGCGCAACTACGATGGATATCTGGGACTGGACCTGCCACAGAAACTATGAGCCACCATTGATTGCCGAAAGAGAAAGCTCCAGTTCCGGAAATCTCCTGACACCACTCCCTCAGGTCATTTGCACCTGCACACCCCGGCCCAGCCCAGAAGAATCCACTTCCCTTCCCTTCCTCCTCGATCTCCCCCCTCCTCTCCCCCTCTCATCCCCCCCTCATTCCCAGCAACCACCTCCTCTGCAGTGACCATCCCCTCCCCACCATGAAGATTGAGTGCCCCTCAACAGGCTTTTGGGTACGTCAGTCCTGTTCTCCCCACACCTGCCACCCGGAACCCTCTTGGCCTGCCTCTTGCCCCCAGCCTTCCTCACCCCTCATCACACGGCAGTCTAAATTGTCAACCTTGCCCCATCCCCCCTCATTCTCCCTAAAAGGCTCGTCATTGGAGAGATGGAGGAAGCCAAGCCCTGCACCCCCTTCCCCTCCAGTTCCCCTGTCCCTCTGATCCCCATCCCTGACCATCTCTCCACATACCAATCAGACACCCTCTGCCACCTCCTCCTGGATTTCCAGGACTTTTTTGTGGCTGGACCCACCGATATTGGATATACCACCTACCTGGCTCATGAGATCCACATGATGGGCCCACCGATCCGACAGCCATCCCGGCAGAAAAACCCCTAGCAGTGGGAAGAGGAAGTCCACCAGGTCCAAGAGATGATTGATGCAAGAGTCATCTCCCCCTTCACCAGCCCCTGGTCCTCCCCCGTCGTTCTCGTGAAGAGGGATGGCACAATGCGGTTCTGCATGGATTACTGCCGACTCAATGACGTGACCAAGGTCGCTACTCCACTCCTGCGAATAGACGACTTCCTAGATTCCCTTTACTGCGCCTCATGGTTCTCCACCCTCAACCTCCAGTCGAGGTATTGCCAGGTACCAGTGCGACCGGAAGACAGAGGCAGAACTACTTTCTCGACCAGCAACGGGAAGCATTATGAATTTAATGTCTTACCTTTCGGCCTCTGTAACACCCCCGCCACCTTCTTGAGACAAATGGAATCTGTCCTCAGCGGCCTCACCTTGGAGATATGTGTAGCCTAATTAGATGACGTCATTGTATTCAGCAAGACCTGGGCCAACCACCTTCAGTACCTTCGCAAGGTCTTTTAATGGATACAGCCATCAAGCCTCAAACTCCAGACCTCCAAGTGCATCCTGGCCGCCAGAACTGTCTCTTTGCTGGGATATATCATCTCCCAGAGTGGCATATCTCCCGATCCAGACAAGCTCCGCGCCATAGCGGACATCCCCTCACCACAAGACGTCCATGGGATTCGGGCCTTCCTCAGCCTGATTCCTATTACCGACGTTTTGTGAAAGGATTTGCAGACATTGCTAAACCACTCTATTATTTTGTCCTAGAAGCGAGAACCTTTCATCTGGACGGACGAGAAACGAGCCACCATCCAACAACTCAAGGACAAACTCGTTTCTGCCCCAGTCGTGGCCTCCCCCGACTACTCCCTTCCATTCCGATGCTACACTGATGTCTCCTTGATTGCAATAGACGCTGTGCTAACCCAAGTCCAAGAGAGCCGCGAACACATCATTGCCTGTGCTAGCCGGACCCTCAACCAGGCAGAAAAAAATTACGCCGCCACAAAGGGGGAGTGCCTGGGCATCGTCTGGGCACTAGAGCATTTCTGGGCTTACCTTTCGGGGGGTTACCCAAGGCACCATCATTACCGATCACCACTCCCTCCAAAGGCTGCGGCAGTCTGACACTGTTACGGAACAGAGAAAGATAATGTACACTTTAAGTGAGAATACTAAAAATCACTTCTGTCCCGTAAAGTTCCAGTTTCAAAACAAAAGAGTTAGGTAAAATTACAAGTTAAAGTTTAATGCTCAAACTAACAACAAAACATTCAGGACTCATAAGGATAATGTAATGGCAAAAAACAGGTTAAATATATGGTTAACTGCAATAGCCTCTATTAACATGAAATTAGCAAGAGTAAATTTACCTAAGTCAGCCCTGATAAAATGAAAATACACTGGGTAATTCTCAGTTAATGCAAGATAAATTATTACAGATACAAAATAGTATTAAAACTGGCTGACAAAATGAATCCTACATAAATTACAAAAAAACCTCACTAGGCCTACAAATCAACACCTTATGCTATACAGTACAAGGAAAAAATGCAATAACAGTTATACTCAACTTACACAGCTGCTAGATGGTTGGAGACTTCCGAAGCACTCACAAAAATAACTGTACAGGGGAGGACAGAGATGTGAATAAAATGAGGAGTAGATCTAAGTGGCAATGATGCAGAGACTGAGCTCATTATATAGGGGCCAGCAGAGCTTGATACAACTTGTAAGAAGGACGCGCAAATGAAGCCATGGGGACAAAGAGTTGACAATCCCGCTCTGAACAACAGAAAGGACGACTTACTCTACTATAACGGTAGAAGGGGGGGACTGAGGCAGAACACGCTCGTGATAAAACATGCAGCATAGTGTGCGTTAAAATTACACAAAGGATGATGAAATCATAGGCTATGTAACACCTCCCCACAAAGAAAAAGAAATTTACAAAGGAAATTTCTTATTACTCTAAAATAATCTGCCTAAGGTCTTGATAAGCAATCTGCAATAACATTTTCTTTCCCCTTGACATGTTGTATGTCTAATGAATACTCCTGAAGAAGTAGACTCCATCTTGTAAATCTCTGATTTTTATCTTTAAACTTACTAAGGAATTTCAGTGGGTTATGATCGGTATAAATGACTATGGGGTCAAAACCAGAACACAAATAAAATGAAAAATGCTGTAAACCCAAAATCAAGGCCAAAAGCTCTTTCTCAATAGTTCAGTAGTTCTTTTGAGGTGGAGTGAACTTCTTACTGTAATAAGATACAGGGTGTTCAATACCCTGATCATCCTCTTGCAGCAAAACAGCCCCAGCTCCTGTATCACTTGCGTCAACATCCATCTTAAAAGGCTTAGCAAAATTTGGAGTAGCGAGCACTGGCTGACTTAATAGAATAGCTTTAAGTTTGTTGAAAGAGGATTCACAGTTATCGGTCCAGACAAATTTAACTCGTTTTTTCAGTAGGTCTGTAGGTGGTGATACAAGAATTGAAAAGTTAAGAACAAATCTCCTGTAATAACCTACCATTCCCAAAAATCTTTGTAGCTCCTTCCGACTTTTAGGTCTGGGAAGATCACTTATAACCTGAACCTTAGCTCCTGGTGGTGCAACATGTCCATCACCAATTACGTACCCAAGGTACTGAACTTTAGCTTGACCAAACTCACACTTTGATAAATTAGCTACAAGATTAGCCTGAACTAACCGCTCAAGAAATTTACTGACATGGCATAGGTGATCTTTCCAGTTGTCACTGAAGATTAATACATCATCAATATAAACAACACACCCTGCCAAACCCTCTGTTACAACATTCATGAGCTTCTGAAATGTGGCTGGTGCATTCTTCATACCATATGGCATTACAGAACATGCAAAAGTCTTTCCTAGTGTTACAAAACATGAGATCTCCCTAGCACGTTCAGTCATAGGTACTTGCCAGTATCCCTTTAACAAATCAAACTTACTTATGTACCTAGCCTTTCCGATCTTGTCTATGCAATCTTCCACGCGAGGGAGAGGGTAAGTGTCTGTTTTAGTTATCTGATTAACACGTCTGTAGTCGATGCAAAGCCGCTGTGACCCACCTGGCTTAGGGACTAGAGTGACAGGAGAACTCCACTCGCTCTGACAGGACTCAATGATCTTCTGGTCCAACAGGTAGCCAAGCTCCTTCTGGATGAGAGGAACTTTCACTGGGTTCACACGGTAAGGAGGCAGTTTAATTGGCTTTGCGTCTCCAACATCGACATCATGCATCAACACAGTGGTTCTTCCTGGAGTGGCACAGAACACTTGCGGGTACTCCTGCAGTAATGCCGAAAACTCCTGCCTTTCCTCGGGAGGTAGATGAGAAAGCTTAGTCTGGAGATCATTCATGATATCAGGATTCTTCCCCAAACTATCACTCAGGCTCATACTGCATAAGAGAGCTTCACTTGCAGACTCGGGTGGAACAGCTAAGGTGCAGACTGGATTATTTTCGTCCCGCCTGTGATATAACTTTAGCATGTTGATGTGACATAGTTGCTTGTTCTTTCTACGATCTGGTGTGGCGATGACATAGTTGACATCACTGAGTTTCTTCTCCACGAAATAAGGACCACTAAACTTGGCTTGAAGAGGTTGCCCATGAACCGGTAGCAGAATCAAAACCTGATCTCCTGGCTGAAAGTGGCGTAACCTGGACTTCTTATCATACCAAGTCTTCATCTTCTCCTGAGCAGCTCCTAAATTCTCTCTCGCCAGTTGTAAAGCAGTGGACAGCCGTTCTTTGAACTTCATCACATACTCCAGCAGGTTGACGTCATCTTCCTCCGACAGCCAGCATTCTTTGAGTAACTTAAGGGGTCCTCTTACTTCATGGCCAAACAGTAGTTCAAAAGGTGAGAAGCCCAGTGAATCATTTGGAGATTCTCTTGCGGCAAATACGACGAATGAAAGACCTTTATCCCAGTCTTTCTGATGTTCCAAATTGTATTTCTTGAGCATCGATTTGAGTGTTTGATGATATCTCTCCAACGCTCCTTTGGTCTGGGTATGGTAAGCTGAAGACGTGATCTGGGTGATGCCCAACTCTTTCAGAGACTGCTTGAAAACATTCGACATGAAATTACTTCCCCGGTCTGACTGTACCTCCTTGGGCAGACGAAACTTTGTGAAGAACCCCAGCATTTCCTTAACCACGTTCTTTGCTGAGATATTTCTAAGTGGAATGGCTTCATGATAACGAGTAGCCATATCAATCAGGGTCAACACATAAGAAAATCCTGAAGAAGTCTTAGGAAGAGGGCCCACAATATCCACCAACACACGGGTGAAAGGCGCCTCAAAAGGATGAATGGGAACTAGAGGTGCAACCTTTTCGGTCTGATTACACTTCCCCACAACTTGACAGGTGTGACAAGACTTACAATACCAGGAAACATCCCTGAAGATACCTGGCCAGTAGAAGTGTTTCAAGATGCGTGCCACAGTCTTCCTCACTCCAAGGTGTCCTGCCAAACTGGAATCATGAGCCTCTCTAATGATATCCTGCCTACAAACACGAGGGATGACAACTTGATGTACAACCTCCCATTCACAGTCAGCTGATGCTATTGGAGGTCTCCACTTCCTCATAAGTACTCCTGACTTTATATAATAACAAGTAGAAGCACCAGTTGACTCTTCCTCACTGCAAGCAGAGTTAGCAAGACCTTTCAACTCAGGGTTAGCAACCTGCAACTCAACCAACTCTTGACGAGACAAATTATCAACACTACGGGGTACTGCCTCATCTGGTGAGTGGTCCAAATTAGCAAGAAAAGTGTCAGCTAGGATAACATCATCATCATCATTATCCTCTAAATCACCAGTAACTTTAGACTTAGCCCTAGTGACAGCACATGCAGGGAACACATCAGGGACATCACAATCCTGAGTCGCAGCCACTGGCTCACTAGACAACTGAGAAGATGGACACACTTGACTTCCACCAATATCATTTCCAAGTAAGAAAGTTACACCTGACATTGGGAGTGTCTCAACCAACCCAACCATAACGGAACCATTAGCAAAACCAGACTCTAAATTCACTCTGCACAGAGGGACAGAGAAGTAATTATTCCCTACACCTTGTAAGATTACAGTTTCATCAGAGGAATTAACATTAGAGCCTAGAACACTGGTCAGCATAAGGGATTGCCAAGCACCTGTATCACGATAAATTTTAACTGATTTTCTGTCATTACTGTCCAGAGGACTGACAAAATCATCAGACAGGAAATTAGCACAAGAACTCTTGAGAGTGTCACCCACGTTACTGCTCAAAAGAGGAGCTCCATCATGAGAATTTAAGTTACCCCTCAAAGCAGGTTCAGTTAACTCAGTTAAAGAATTCTGGGAACTCTCAAGGGTGGACACTAGACCAATTGACTGAATATTTAAAGACTCCTTTTTGTTCACATCACGCTGTCTCCTGAAACATCTCTCCGTAGTATGACCAAGCTTACTACAATAAGTACATTTACTTTTCTGAAATCTAGAGGTGGAGCTGGTATTTACTTCGTGAGAAACATCATCTTTATTCTCTTTCCCGTTACCTGTACTCTGAGTAGAGGCAACGTACTTACTCTCAGCTTTCCCTTTTCCTTTAGAATATCTCTTGTGGGTGAGAACATATTCATCAGCTAAAACTGCAGCATCAGACAAATTATCTATTCTTTTCTCATCAAGATATAGGCTTACATCTTTATAAATACACCTTTTGAAGTCCTCCAGCAAAATCATCTGCTTAAATTTACCAAAATCAGAATCCACATTCTTAGAATTTAACCACTGCTCTAACAGATCTTCTTTGATTTTTGCATACTCAACATGGGATTGCTTATCTTGCTTGTAAGTTGACCTAAATTTTACTCTATAGGCTTCAGGAACAAGCTCATAGGCCTTAAGAATCAAGCTCTTAACTACATCATAATTATCAGATTGATCCTGAGGCAAAGATGCATAAGTTACTTGAGCTTTACCGGTGAGAACAGTTTGAAGGAGTACTGGCCAATACTTTTTGGGCCAATTAAAACCTGTAGCTACCCTCTCAAACAACTGAAAATACTTTGTTAAATCAGATTCATTAAAAGGAGGGACAAGTTTAACCTTTTTAGCCACATCAAAATCATCAGAGCTAGATGATCCAGTTCCACCTTGTTTCATGCGATACTCATGGTCTGCCTGAATCCTAGCAATTTCAACTTGTGCCTCAGCCTCCTTAGAACGTGCCTGAAATTCAGCCTCCTTAGCATTTGCTTGAAATTCAGCCTCCTTAGCACGAGACTCCGCCTCCTTAGCCTGAGCCTCCTGCAGGGCTAGCTGTAACTTAGCTAATTCAATCTGCATTTGCTCATTTGGAGGAGATACATTAAACAAGCTTTCATTAATCATGTCAACAATTTGAACTTTAGAATGATGAGAGCAAACAGCAATTCCCAATTCTTGAGCAACAAGCTTAAGTTCATTCTTTGTCCTGTTTTCTACATCACAAACTGTTTGCACATTTGACAAAAAATCTTTGGCTTCATCAAGTGTAGTAATAGTAGAGATCATGAATAAGTAACAGTCACAAAATATCAAGCAATATCCTTATGATAATATCCTGAATATCCTGATATGAGGTCGCCAAATTTATGTTACGGAACAGAGAAAGATAGTGTACACTTTAAGTGAGAATAATAAAAATCACTACTGTCCCGTAAAGTTCCAGGTTCAAAACAAAAGAGTTAGGTAAAATTACAAGTTAAAGTTTTAATGCTCAAAATAACAGCAAAACATTCAGGACTCATAAAGATAATGTAATGGCAAAAAACAGGTTAAATATATGGTTAACTGCAATTGCCTATATTAACATGAAATTAGCAAGAGTAAATTTACCTAAGTCAGCCCTGATAAAATGAAAATACACTGGGTAATTCTCAGTTAATGCAAGATAAATTATTACAGATACAAAATAGTATTAAAACTGGCTGACAAAATGAATCCTACATAAATTACAAAAAAAACTCACTAGGCCTACAAATCAACACCTTATGCCATACAGTACAAGGAAAAAATGCAATAACAGTTATACTCAACTTACACAGCTGCTAGATGGTTGGAGACTTCCGGAGCACTCACAACAATAACTGTACAGGGGAGGACAGAGATGTGAACAAAATGAGGAGTAGATCTAAGTGGCAATGATGCAGAGACTGAGCTCATTATATAGGGGCCAGTAGAGCTTGATACAACTTGTAAGAAGGACGCGCAAATGAAGCCATGGGGACAAAGAGTTAACAATCCCGCTCTGAACAACAGAAAGGACGACTTACTCTACTATAACGGTAGAAGGGGGGGACTGAGGCAGAACACGCTCGTGATCAAACATGGAGCATAGTGTGCGTTAAAATTACAGAAAGGATGATGAAATCATAGGCTATGTAGCAACACTCATAACGCCTAGCTCATCACATGACACGAGACACTACAGGAGTTCAACTATGAGATCTCCTACCACCCCAGCAAACTCCATACAAACGCAGATGCTCTCTCCCAGCTCCACATCAGTGCCATACAACCAGAGCCAGATCTCCTCCAGCAGTGGCATCGTAAGGAATGACCATCCATGGATTTCCCAACACCTCTTCAAAAAGCTATATCGCCTGGGCGACCACTTGCTCACTCTGTCTGGGCAGATCATTCTCTCCCCCAGTGTCACCCTCGACACCCTACAGCACCTGCACACCTACAACAAAATCCACCTGGGCACAAAGAAACTTCTGCAGGTCTTTAACCCATTGGAGCCCAGTGTCCAGAATAGTGGACAGAACTGGGATTTTTCAAGTCTTTATAAAGTAGGGAACCCTCGGCTAGGGACTCATTAGCTTCACGACCATGAGCCGACATGCGGAGGGCGGTGGGCTTAGTACCCACCCAGTGCCGTGCCTCGTCCAACACCCCTGGGATCCAATGGGTTGATAACTGGCAAACCTATCAGTCTCTTTAACGACACTTACTGGGCGCCCAATCCCTCCACCCTAGCCACGGATATTATCCAGTCCTGCTGGGCGTGCACCTTGGGTAAAGACATCACAAACACTGCCTGTCCATCAGGATACATTACCGACCACAAACCTTGGCAGTTATTGGCGAATGATGTAGTGGGACCCCTACCTCCGAAATCAGGCTATTAGTACGTCATCACTTTCGTTGATACGTACTCAAAATTCATCATAGTCTGCCCGGCAAAAGAACACCATGCTGTCGCAGTCGCTGACGCCCTGATTCGGCATGTTTTCCCCTACTTTGGTATCCTGCAGGCAATCCACTACAACAACACACCAGAGTTCACCAGCAAAATCTTGGAGGAGCTAGCCCAAATCTTTGGCTACCACTTATCACACTCGTCTCCTACATGGACCGAGGGAAATGCTATCTGCGAACAAAGCAATCGTACACTAGTGAACCAACTCCACACCCCGATAGAAGCCACCAAAAACAACGACTGGCCCCCCCCCCATGTCAAAATCGTGCATGGGGCATAATCTCCTGCCCCCGAGAGGACGGCATTTCACCCTACGAATGAGTGTTTGGGAAAACACCTCTCCTACCCCTGCAACAACACTTACAGAACCCCACCTCTTCTACCACATCTGACCCTCTCCACCACCTTAAGCGGCGACTATCCCACCTTCAGAATAACCTGGACCTTCGCTCTGACACCACGTCTAACCCCTACAAGCCGGGAGGCACTGTCATCATAGAGCATCTCCCTAACCCCCACAAGCTTGTGCCATAGTTCACGGGACCCTTTACCATCACCCACGTCCCCAACCCTTACCAAGTGATGGTTGAATATCACGGCACCCCTTGCATTCTCAGAAACTGTCACATACACCCCTTTCGCACTCCCACATCCTCCGCCCCGCCCCACGCCCCACCCCACCCACCTCCCCCGCTCCATTTCCCTCTACCTCATATGACTGCTACATCTCCCAATCGCCGTCTCTCTCCTCCCCCTCCCCCGCCACCTCCACCTCACCCCCCGCCATGAAGCCTCACACCTTATCTGAAGATTCATCAATACCACCAAGCCCGGACCTCTCCCTGACCCTCTCGCTCCCGCCTGCCCCATCCTCCATACCCTACCCCGCCAGCACTGCCCACACACCCACGACACCACCACCCACCAGGCCTACACCCTGCCCAGCGCCCCGCGCCACCACCAACCCCGCCATCACACGTCCACCCTCACACACCCGACATACCTCCCAAACACTCCGACACCGCACGCCCACATCACCTCTTACACCCATCCTTTAAACAACCATCATACGCTCCAGCCGCCTGTCCTGCCCACCCGCCTGATACACCCCACTTCCACACCACCCACCTCACTGCAAAATCACACTCCACCTCCTACCCTAAATCATCTCACACTCTTGCTACACCAAGCACAAATCCCAGCCACCTACACTCCTCAGGGACTTCACGCCGCATCACTCTGGCCTAAAACTCCACACTCCTTGGCCATCTCCAGCATTCAGCACAGCTCTCTACAGCAGACAACACCTACCACCATGAGGATTCGCCGAGCCATATGGACGCCGCCCTTCAGACGCAAACACCCAGTCCATGGTCCCCTCCACCTCCTACGACTCCTCCACACCTCCACCAACCCATCCACCCTATTCGTCACCAGCGACGCCCAGCTGGATGAAAACCCTGCCACCACAGCCTGGCATGTCCTCCTCCAACACCTGCAGCCAGTGTACCACACCTACAACACCAAAGTCTACAACCTCCAGTCACAGAGACGTGACTTTTTTCTACAAGACAGTGATAAAATGCCAAATAGTTTTTACTGAGGGCATCTCAACACCCCCAGAAGGATCCTATGGAGAGGCAAACAGAGTGTGACCTGACTCCGGGCAACAGGGACATAAGTCCGCCCGGGCTGCACGCCCTATGACCTGGAAATCTCCCGCCGCCACCACAGCAGGAAAGAGAGACTACCTTTTGGACAACCTGACCACCAACAGGATCGGGGTGGAGCTATTACTCTAGCTCTAGGCAGCACCCCTGAGATGGCCGGTAGCCGCTCAACCCCCCTATAGGAGACGGCCGGTAGCCGCTCTGGAGGTAATCAGGAGACAGCCAGTAGACGCTGCGAAGGTGCCCAGAAGAGAGTACCGGTAGCCACTCTGAAGGTGCCCTACAAGAGGCGGCCGGTAACCGCTCGGCCCTCCTGCAGGAGACGGCCGGTAGCTGCTCCAAAGGTGCCCTAGAGTCGGCCTGCAGCCGCTTCCTCACAGACGCCACGGCCAGTAGCCGGCCCCATGCAAGGGCTGGTAGCCATGCCCTTAGGAGGGCAAGGCCAGTAGCCGGGCTCTAGGAGAGGAGACAGCCAGTAGCTGCTCCTCTGTCAGGTACTGCCTTCCCTCCACGAACTACTACCCAGAGGGAGGTCCCAGCCTTGAGGACTGCTGGAGAGGAACTGTGACCCCCACCGGGCTCTCCTCTCTACAGCCAGTCCCTGAGGGGCCTCGCCTGATGGACACCGACAGAGGCCAACGCCGCAGCCAGCTCCAGACAGCATCACCGACCAAAAGAGACTGCAGCCCACAGGGCCTAGAGACTGTCCCGAAGAACCCTGCGTGGGACATCAACACACCTCGACACAGGGGACCCTCGTCCTCCATCAGACGCCTGAGTGAATGTTTCAGGCAGTTGTTCGGCCCCAGTCCAGGGAGCCAGACTCCAGCCCCGAGCCCAGAGAGTGCGGGGCTCCCGGACGAGAGAGGACGCCCCTATGAGTGATCCCGTGGCCCCTGAAAACAGAGGTCCCTGGCAGAACTCGGCCCTGTCAGTAGGCAGTCTGAGCTGTCCCCCACCATCCTTTTCCTGGCTGCTACCATGCCCAGTCCTGATAGTGGATGACAGTGAAAGTGCAGTGATAGTGAATGACAGTGAAAGGTCAGTGATAGTGATACAGTGAAGCGAGGGCTGAGCAGTGAGTTACTAGAAACACGTGATTTCGTATATAAAACCTGCCAGTGTTAATGTAAAAGAAAGGTAACAGCGAGACAGTGAACACAGCCGAGCAGTGAATAAAATGTCTGAGTGAACATAATTACATCATAGTGATGTAGCCTCATGCTAAGACCGATCAGGGCTCCCAGTACCAAAGTAATGGTTAATTGTGTAACAGTGAACTCAAGTAGACAGCCCAACAGTGATAACAGTGCCTTGGCCCTAGTGAAAATGAACTCTGCTTAAACAGATTAAAGTCTAGACTACCCATGAGCAACAGTGATTGATTTCTCGGCCCTAGGATTCCTGATATTAACTAATGTGCTATTCACTTTGTGCTTTATCTTGTCCCAAATAATATCCTGCATGATACTACTCCCCACAATATAGACATAAGGTTTATAATTGCCTAAAATAATTACTCTTGTGACATCTGCCCATTCCACTTGTAGAATTTGACAATAGGCTACACGTGTAAAGTTGTTGTCTTGAGTTTTTGTGCCGTGCCTCTCTCTTATTTGTCTAAGCTCTGGTCTAGAAAGAGAACCCAGCTACACACTAGGCGTTAGAGGGAGGGGAAGCTGACCCTAAAACACCTAACATTACACTGGTGGACAGTGGTGGTTCTTGACCCGGGCATACAAGAGAGGCATTCAGGAAATACCAGCAAAATGGCAAAAAACCTCAAGTGCAATTGCCCAAATTCAACCTCGAACAGGATGATGTTCACACATACCTGGCAATTATTAAACCTTTGTTAGACATGGGGTTCAAAGATGGCAAGCAAAAAATAGCAGTTACACTCCGGCTACTGGGTAAAGTGGCAGCCAATATCGCACCGAAAATCGTCCCTGGGGCTTACCTTGCAGAATTTCACAAAGCTCGTGATTCAGAACATCACCCCATCACTAGGTAAAGTGATGGCGCTATCCCAATTAGATAGCCAAACTTCTGATGGCAACTTAGATGACACTTTAATCCAGGCTAGACACCTGGTCACCGCTGCCAGATGATGAAATCTGGGAGCAACACAGTTTTAAAACAGTACCCTCCTCAGAGTTCACTGCAGCTTGGTCAAGGAACATTTTACAATCCATGACCCAAGAGGAAACATGGATAAGGATATCCAACTCATACCCCACCTCCTGACTGCCCGCCCCACACCCCAGCAAATCAACATGTTGAAAAAGTTCCCCACAAACAACCCGGCTCCTCCAGTCAAGCCACGTCCGCCTATGCCCTACACCAGCCCCACCCCAACACCCAGAATGCCTAGGGCACACCCCACCCACCGGTGCCCCAGTCACAAGGAGAACCCCAACTTCATTATGGTAAATCCCTGGGAGTTCTCCATGTGCAGCTCCAGGTGCCCATTGCATATCATTAGGGACCATTTGAAAGCTGCCAGGTGCAAGACCACCACCCCAGGCCGACGTAAAGTCTCCTCCTTAGGGAACGAGGAGCCGAAGGACGAACCTGCACCAGGGGAAGATACTGAACCCGGGGATCCAGAGCCGGAAGAAGAAGAAAGCAGCCCCCGGCAATTGGATTTTCAGGACCGCCCCCATACCTTCTTATGGCGGTGGGGGCCACTTCCCCCAAATATGGCCCCCCTAGTCTACCACAAGATGAAGCTGAACAGGGTGAAAACCAGACTTCTGGTCGAGAAAGGAGCGACCAGATCCTGCCTGTATAGTCACTATTTCTCCCATCATAAGTCGACTTTCAGTCCGCTATTCCAGAAGGCTACTCATCTTGTGGACGCAGGGGATGGCCCATTGCTGATCCGTGGGGAAACTCAGGCCCTGCGTGTCGACACTAACCAACTGGCATCACACATCATAAATTCAGCGTATTTGACTCCACCTGGTGCAGCTACGATGGATATCTGGAACTAGACCTGCTACAGAAACTATGAGCCACCATTGATTGCCGAAAGAGACAGCTCCAGTTCCGGGAATCTCCCAACACCCCTCTCCCAGGCCATTTGCACCTGCACACCCCGGCCCAGCATAGAAGAATCCACTTCCCCTCCTTTCCTCCTCGATCTCCCCCCTCCTCTCCCCCTCTCCTCTCTCCCTCATTCCCAGCAACCACCACCTCTGCAGTGACTATCCCGTCCCCACCATGAAGACTGGGTGCCCCTCAACAGGCTTTTGGGTATGTTAGTCCTGTTCTCCCCACACCTGCCACCCGGAACCCTCTTGGCCTGCCTCTTGCCCCCAGCCTTCGTCACCCCTCATCACACAGCAGTCTAAATTGTCAAACTTGCCCCATCCCCCCTCATCCTCTCTAAAGGGCTCGTCATTGGAGAGATGGAGGAAGCCAAGCCCTGCACCCCCCTCCCCTCCAGTTCCCCTGTCCCCCTGACCCCCATCCCTGACCATCTCTCCACATACCAATCAGACACCCTGTTCCACCTCCTCTTGGATATCCAGGATCTTTTCGTGGCAGGACCCGCCGATATTGGTTATACCACCCACCTGGCTCATGAGATCCACACGATGGGCACATCGATCCAACAGCCATCCCAGCAGAAAAATCCCTAGCAGTGGGAAGAGGAAGTCCACCATGTCCAAGAGTTGATTGAAGCCAGAGTCATCTTCCCCTTCATCAGCCCCTGGTCCTCCCCCGTCGTTCTCGTGAAGAAGGATGGCACAATGCGGTTCTGCATGGATTACCGCCGACTCAATGACGTGACCAAGGACGCTACTCCACTCCTGCGAATAGACGACTCCCTAGATTCCCTTTACGGCGCCTCATGGTTCTCCACCCTCAACCTCCAGTCGCGGTATTGGCAGGTACCAGTGCGACCGGAAGACAGA
This sequence comes from Coenobita brevimanus, assembly GCF_032717465.1. Taxonomy (NCBI): domain Eukaryota; kingdom Metazoa; phylum Arthropoda; class Malacostraca; order Decapoda; family Coenobitidae; genus Coenobita; species Coenobita brevimanus. The sequence continues at coordinate 13,426,120 of NC_136996.1, forward strand.
GGCAGAACTGCTTTCTCGACCAGCAACGGGAAGCATTATGAATTTAATGTCTTACCCTTCGGCCTCTGTAACACCCCCGCCACCTTCTCGAGACAAATGGAATCTATCCTCAGCGGCCTAACCTGGGAGATCTGTCTAGCTTACCTAGATGACGTCATTGTTTTCAGCAAGACCTGGGCCGACCACCTTCAGTACCTTCGCAAGGTCTTTGAATGAATACAGCCAGCAAGCCTCAAACTCCAGGCCTCCAAGTGCGTCCTGGCTGCCAGAACTGTCTCGTTCCTGGGATATATGATCTCCCAGACTGGCATATCTCCCAACCTAGACAAGCTCTGCGCGGTTGCGGACATCCCCCCATCACAAGACGTCCACGGGATTCGGGCCTTCCTCAGCCTGATTCCAATTACCGACGTTTTGTGAAGGGGTTCGCATACATTGCTAAACTACTCCATTATTTTGACCCAGAAGGGAGAACCTTTCATCTGGACGGACGAGAAATGAGCCACCATCCAACAACTCAAGGACAAACTCGTTTCTGCCCCAGTCGTGGCCTCCCCCGACTGCTCCCTCCCATTCCGATGCTACACCGATGTCTCCTTGATTGCAATAGGTGCTGTGCTAACCCAAGTCTAAGAGAGCCGCAAAAACATCATCGCCTGTGCTAGCCGGACCCTCAACCAGGTAGAAAAAAATTACGCCGCCACGAAGAGGGAGTGCCTGGGCATCGTCTGGGCACTAGAGTATTGCTGGGCTTACATTTCGAGGGGTTATCCAAGGCACCATCATTACCGATCCCCACTCCCTCCAATGGCTGCGGCAGTCTGACACTCATAACGCCTAGCTCATCAGATGACACGAGAGACTAGAGGATTTCAATTATGAGATCTCCTACCACCCCAGCAAACTCCATACTAACGCAGATGCTCTCTCCCAGCTCCACATCAGTGCCATACAACCAGAGCCAGATCTCCTCGAGCAGTGGCATCGTAAGGAATGGCCCTCCATGGATTTCCCAACACCTCCTCAAAAAGCTATATCGTCAGGGCGACCACTTGCTCACTCTGTCTGGGCAGATCATTCTCGCCCCCGATGCCGCCCTCGACACCCTCCAGCACCTGCACACCTACAACAAAATCCGCCTGGGCACAAAGAAACTTCTACAGGTCTTCAACCCATTGGAGCCCAGTGTCCAGAATAGTGGACAGAACTGGGATTTTTCAAGTCTTTATAAAGTAGGGAACCCCCGACTAGGGACCCATTAGCTTCACGACCTTGAGCCGACAGGCGGAGGGCGGTGAGCTTAGTACCCACCCAGTGCTGTGCCTCGCCCAGCACCCCTGGGATCCAATGGGCTGATAACTGGCAAACCTATCAGTCTCTTTAATGACACTTACTGGGCGCCTAATCCCTCCACCCTAGCCACGGATATTATCCAGTCCTGCTGGGCGTGCGCCTTGGGTAAAGACATCACCCACACCGCCTGTCCATCAGGACACATTACCGACCACAAACCTTGGCAGTTATTGGCGATTGATGTAGTGGGACCTCTACCTCCGAAATCAGGCTATTGGTACGTCATCACTTTCGTTGATATGTACTCAAAATTCATCATAGTCTGCCCGGCAAAAGAACACCATGCTGTTACAGTCGCTGATGCCCTGATTCGGCATGTTTTTCCCTAGTTTGGTATCCTGCAGGCAATCCACTCGAACAACACAGCAGAGTTCACCAGCAAAATCTTGGAGGAGCTAGCCCAAATCTTTGGCTACCACTTATCACACTCGTCCCCTACATGGACCCAGGGAAATGCTATCTGTGAACAAAGCCATCTTACACTAGTGAACCAACTCCACACCCTGACAGAAGCCACCAAAGACAACGACTGGCCCCCCCATGTCAAAATCGTGCAATGGGGCATAAACTCCTGCCCCCGAGAGGACGGCATTTCACCCTACGAATGAGTGTTTGGGAAAACACCTCTCCTTCCCCTGCAACAACACTTACAGAACCCCACCTCTTCTACCACATCTGACCCCCTCCACCACCTTAAGCGGCGACTATTCCAAATTCAGAATAACCTGGACCTTCGCTCTGACACTGCCTCTAACCCCTACAAGCCGGGAGGAACTGTCATCATAGCGCAGCTCCCTAACCCCCACAAGCTCGTGCCACAGTTCACGGGACCCTTTACACTCACCCACGTCCCCAATCCTTACCAAGTGATGGTTGAATATCACGGCACCCCTTGCATTCTCAGAAACCGTCACATACACTTCTTTCGCACCCCCACATCCTCCGCCCCGCCCCACGCCCCATCCCACCCACCTCCCCCACTCCATTTCCCTCTACTTCTTATGACTGCTACATCTCCCAATCGCCATCTCTCTCCTCCCCTCCCCCGCCACCTCCACCTTACCCCCCGCGATGCCGCCTTACACCTTATCTGAAGATTCACCAATACCACCAAGCCCGGACCTCTCCCTCACCCTCTCGCCCCCGCCTGCCCCATCCCCCATACCCTACCAAGCCAGCGCTGCCCACACACCCACGACACCACCACCCAATGGGGCCTACACCCTGCCCTGCGCCCCGCGCCACCACCAACCTCGCCATCACATGTCCACCCCCACACACCCGACATACCTCCCAAACACTCCGACACCGCACGCCCACATCACCTCCTACACCCATCCTTAAAACAACCACCATACGCTCCAGCCGCTTGTCCTGCCCACCCGCCTGGTACACCCACACTTCCACACCACCCACCTCACTGCAAAAGCACACTCCACCTCCTACCCTAAATCATGTCACACTCTTGCTACACCAAGCACAAATCCCAGCCACCTACACTCCTCAGGGACTTCACGCCGCATCACTCTGGCCTAAAACCCCACACTCGTTGGCCATCTCCAGCATTCAGTACAGCTCTCTACAGCAGACAACACCTACCACCATGAGGATTCGCCGAGCCATATGGACGCCGCCCTTCAGAAGCAAATACCCAGTCCATGGTCCCCTCCACCTCCTACGACTCCTCCACACCTCCACCAACCCATCCACCCTATTCGTCACCTGCGACGCCCAGCTGGATGAAAACCCTGCCACCACAGCCTGGCATGTCCTCCTCCAACACCTGCAGCCAGTGTACCACACCTACAACACCAAAGTCTACAACCTCCAATCACAGAGACGTGACTTTTTTCTATAAGACAGTGATAAAATGCCAAATAGTTTTTACTGAGGGCATCTCAACACCCCCAGAAGGATCCTATGGAGAGGCAAACAGAGTGTGACCTGACTCTGGGCAACAGGGACATAAGTCCGCCCGGGCTGCACGCCCTATGACCTGGAAATCTCCCGCCGCCACCACAGCAGGAAAGAGAGACTACCTTTTGGACAACCTGACCACCAACAGGATCGGGGTGGAGCTATTACTCTAGCTCTAGGCAGCACCCCTGAGATGGCCGGTAGCCGCTCAACCCCCCTATAGGAGACGGCCGGTAGCCGCTCTGGAGGTAATCAGGAGACAGCCAGTAGATGCTGCGAAGGTGCCCAGAAGAGAGTACCGGTAGCCACTCCGAAGGTGCCCTACAAAAGGCGGCCGGTAACCGCTCGGCCCTCCTGCAGGAGACGGCCGGTAGCTGCTCCAAAGGTGCCCTAGAGTCGGCCTGCAGCCGCTTCCTCACAGACGCCACGGCCAGTAGCCGGCCCCATGCAAGGGTTGGTAGCCATGCCCTTAGGAGGGCAAGGCCAGTAGCCGGGCTCTAGGAGAGGAGACAGCCAGTAGCTGCTCCTCTGTCAGGTACTGCCTTCCCTCCACGAACTACTACCCAGAGGGAGGTCCCAGCCTTGAGGACTGCTGGAGAGGAACTGTGACCCCCACTGGGCTCTCCTCTCTACAGCCAGTCCCTGAGGGGCCTCGCCTGATGGACACCGACAGAGGCCAACGCCGCAGCCAGCTCCAGACAGCATCACCGACCACCAGAGACTGCAGCCCACAGGGCCTAGAGACGGTCCCGAAGACCCCTGCGTGGGACATCAACACACCTCGACACAGGGGACCCTCGTCCTCCATCAGACGCCTGAGTGAATGTTTCAGGCAGTTGTTCGGCCCCAGCCCAGGGAGCCAGACTCCAGCCCCGAGCCCTGAGAGTGCAGGGCTCCCGGACGAGAGAGGACGCCCCTATGAGTGATCCCGTGGCCCCTGAAAACAGAGGTCCCTGGCAGAACTCGGCCCTGTCAGTAGGCAGTCTGAGCTGTCCCCCACCATCCTTTCCCTGGCTGCTACCATGCCCAGTCCTGATAGTGGATGACAGTGAAAGTGCAGTGATAGTGAATGACAGTGAAAGGTCAGTGATAGTGATACAGTGAAGCGAGGGCTGAGCAGTGAGTTACTAGAAACACGTGATTTCGTATATAAAACCTGTCAGTGTTAATGTAAAAGAAAGGTAACAGCGAGACAGTGAACACAGCCGAGCAGTGAATAAAATGTCTGAGTGAACATAATTACATCATAGTGATGTAGCCTCATGCTAAGACCGATCAGGGCTCCCAGTACCAAAGTAATGGTTAATTGTGTAACAGTGAACTCAAGTAGACAGCCCAACAGTGATAACAGTGCCTTGGCCCTAGTGAAAATGAACTCTGCTTAAACAGATTAAAGTCAAGACTACCCATGAGCAACAGTGATTGATTTCTCGGCCCTAGGATTCCTGATATTAACTAATGTGCTATTCACTTTGTGCTTGATCTTGTCCCAAATAATATCCTGCATGATACTACTCCCCACAATATAGACATAAGGTTTATAATTGCCTAAAATAATTACTCTTGTGACATCTGCCCATTCCACTTGTAGAATTTGACAATAGGCTACACGTGTAAAGTTGTTGTCTTGAGTTTTTGTGCCGTGCCTCTCTCTTATTTGTCTAAGCTCTGGTCTAGAAAGAGAACCCAGCTACACACTAGGCGTTAGAGGGAGGGGAAGCTGACCCTAAAACACCTAACATTACACTGGTGGACAGTGGTGGTTCTTGACCCGGGCATACAAGAGAGGCATTCAGGAAATACCAGCAAAATGGCAAAAACCTCAAGTGCAATTGCCCAAATTCAACCTCGAACAGGATGATGTTCACACATACCTGACAATTATTAAACCTTTGATAGACATGGTGTTCAAAGATGGCAAGCAAAAAATAGCAGTTACACTCCGGCTACTGGGTAAAGTGGCAGCCAATATCGTACCGAAAAACGTCCTGGGGCTTACCTTGCAGAATTTCACAAAGCTCGTGATTCAGAACATCACCCCATCACTAGGTAAAGTGATGGCGCTATCCCAATTAGATAGCCAAACTTCTGATGGCAACTTAGATGACACTTTAATCCAGGCTAGACACCTGGTCACCGCTGCCAGATGATGAAATCTGGGAGCAACACAGTTTTCAAACAGTACCCTCCTCAGAGTTCACTGCAGCTTGGTCAAGGAACATTTTACAATCCATGACCCTAGAGGAAACATGAATAAGGATATCCAACTCATACCCCACCTCCTGACTGCCCGCCCCACACCCCAGCAAATCAACATGTTGAAAAAGTTCTCCACAAACAACCCGGCTCCTCCAGTCAAGCCACGTCCGCCTATGCCCTACACCAGCCCCACCCCAACACCCAGAATGCCTAGGGCACACCCCACCCACCGGTGCCCCAGTCACAAGGAGAACCCCAACCTCATTCTGGTAAATCCCTGGGAGTTCTCCATGTGCAGCTCCAGGTGCCCATTGCATATCATTAGGGACCAATTGAAAGCTGCCAGGTGCAAGACCACCACCCCAGGCCGACGTAAAGTCTCCTCCTTAGGGAACGAGGAGCCGAAGGACGAACCTGCACCAGGGGAAGATACTGAACCCGGGGATCCAGAGCCGGAAGAAGAAGAAAGCAGCCCCCGGCAATTGGATTTTCAGGACCGCCCCCATACCTTCTTATGGCGGCGGGGGCCACTTCCCCCAAATATGGCCCCCCTAGTCTACCACAAGATGAAGCTGAACAGGGTGAAAACCAGACTTCTGGTCGAGACAGGAGCGACCAGATCCTGCCTGTATAGTCACTATTTCTCCCATCATAAGTCGACTTTCAGTCCGCTATTCCAGAAGGCTACTCATCTTGTGGACGCAGGGGATGGCCCATTGCTGATCCGTGGGGAAACTCAGGCCCTGCGTGTCGACACCAACCAACTGGCATCACACATCATAAATTCAGCGTATTTGACTCCACCTGGTGCAGCTACGATGGATATCTGGAACTGGACCTGCTACAGAAACTATGAGCCACCATTGATTGCCGAAAGAGACAGCTCCAGTTCCGGGAATCTCCCAACACCCCTCTCCCAGGCCATTTTCACCTGCACACCCCGGCCCAGCATAGAAGAATCCACTTCCCCTCCTTTCCTCCTCGATCTCCCCCCTCCTCTCCCCCTCTCCTCTCTCCCTCATTCCCAGCAACCACCACCTCTGCAGTGACTATCCCGTCCCCACCATGAAGACTGGGTGCCCCTCAACAGGCTTTTGGGTATGTTAGTCCTGTTCTCCCCACACCTGCCACCCGGAACCCTCTTGGCCTGCCTCTTGCCCCCAGCCTTCGTCACCCCTCATCACACAGCAGACTATATTGTCAAACTTGCCCCATCCCCCCTCATCCTCCCTAAAGGGCTCGTCATTGGAGAGATGGAGGAAGCCAAGCCCTGCACCCCCCTCCCCTCCAGTTCCCCTGTCCCCCTGACCCCCATCCCTGACCATCTCTCCACATACCAGTCGGACACCCTGTTCCACCTCCTCTTGGATATCCAGGATCTTTTCGTGGCAGGACCCGCCGATATTGGTTATACCACCCACCTGGCTCATGAGATCCACACGATGGGCCCATCGATCCAACAGCCATCCCAGCAGAAAAATCCCTAGCAGTGGGAAGAGGAAGTCCACCATGTCCAAGAGTTGATTGAAGCCAGAGTCATCTTCCCCTTCATCAGCCCCTGGTCCTCCCCCGTCGTTCTCGTGAAGAAGGATGGCACAATGCGGTTCTGCATGGATTACCGCCGACTCAATGACGTGACCAAGGACGCTTCTCCACTCCTGCGAATAGACGACTCCCTAGATTCCCTTTACGGCGCCTCATGGTTCTCCACCCTCAACCTCCAGTCGCGGTATTGGCAGGTACCAGTGCGACCGGAAGACAGAGGCAGAACTGCTTTCTCGACCAGCAACGGGAAGCATTATGAATTTAATGTCTTACCCTTCGGCCTCTGTAACACCCCCGCCACCTTCTCGAGACAAATGGAATCTATCCTCAGCGGCCTAACCTGGGAGATCTGTCTAGCTTACCTAGATGACGTCATTGTTTTCAGCAAGACCTGGGCCGACCACCTTCAGTACCTTCGCAAGGTCTTTGAATGAATACAGCCAGCAAGCCTCAAACTCCAGGCCTCCAAGTGTGTCCTGGCTGCCAGAACTGTCTCGTTCCTGGGATATATGATCTCCCAGACTGGCATATCTCCCAACCCAGACAAGCTCTGTGCGGTTGCGGACATCCCCCCATCACAAGACGTCCACGGGATTCGGGCCTTCCTCAGCCTGATTCCAATTACCGACGTTTTGTGAAGGGGTTCGCATACATTGCTAAACTACTCCATTATTTTGACCCAGAAGGGAGAACCTTTCATCTGGACGGACGAGAAATGAGCCACCATCCAACAACTCAAGGACAAACTCGTTTCTGCTCCAGTCGTGGCCTCCCCCGACTACTCCCTCCCATTCCGATGCTACACCGATGTCTCCTTGATTGCAATAGGCGCTGTGCTATCCCAAGTCTAAGAGAGCCGCAAAAACATCATCGCCTGTGCTAGCCGGACCCTCAACCAGGTAGAAAAAAATTACGCCGCCACGAAGAGGGAGTGCCTGGGCATCGTCTGGGCACTAGAGTATTGCTGGGCTTACATTTTGAGGGGTTATCCAAGGCACCATCATTACCGATCACCACTCCCTCCAATGGCTGCGGCAGTCTGACACTCATAACGCCTAGCTCATCAGATGACACGAGAGACTAGAGGAGTTCAACTATGAGATCTCCTACCACCCCAGCAAATTCCATACTAACGCAGATGCTCTCTCCCAGCTCCACATCAGTGCCATACAACCAGAGCCAGATCTCCTCCAGCAGTGGCATCGTAAGGAATGGCCCTCCATGGATTTCCCAACACCTCCTCAAAAAGCTATATCGTCAGGGCGACCACTTGCTCACTCTGTCTGGGCAGATCATTCTCGCCCCCGATGCCGCCCTCGACACCCTCCAGCACCTGCACACCTACAACAAAATCCGCCTGGGCACAAAGAAACTTCTACAGGTCTTCAACCCATTGGAGCCCAGTGTCCAGAATAGTGGACAGAACTGGGATTTTTCAAGTCTTTATAAAGTAGGGAACCCCCGACTAGGGACCCATTAGCTTCACGACCTTGAGCCGACAGGCGGAGGGCGGTGAGCTTAGTACCCACCCAGTGCTGTGCCTCGCCCAGCACCCCTGGGATCCAATGGGCTGATAACTGGCAAACCTATCAGTCTCTTTAATGACACTTACTGGGCGCCTAATCCCTCCACCCTAGCCACGGATATTATCCAGTCCTGCTGGGCGTGCGCCTTGGGTAAAGACATCACCCACACCGCCTGTCCATCAGGACACATTACCGACCACAAACCTTGGCAGTTATTGGCGATTGATGTAGTGGGACCCCTACCTCCGAAATCAGGCTATTGGTACGTCATCACTTTCGTTGATATGTACTCAAAATTCATCATAGTCTGCCCGGCAAAAGAACACCATGCTGTTACAGTCGCTGATGCCCTGATTCGGCATGTTTTCCCCTACTTTGGTATCCTGCAGGCAATCCACTCGAACAACACAGCAGAGTTCACCAGCAAAATCTTGGAGGAGCTAGCCCAAATCTTTGGCTACCACTTATCACACTCGTCCCCTACATGGACCCAGGGAAATGCTATCTGTGAACAAAGCCATCTTACACTAGTGAACCAACTCCACACCCTGACAGAAGCCACCAAAGACAACGACTGGCCCCCCCATGTCAAAATCGTGCAATGGGGCATAAACTCCTGCCCAAAAGAGGACGGCATTTCACCCTACGAATGAGTGTTTGGGAAAACACCTCTCCTTCCCCTGCAACAACACTTACAGAACCCCACCTCTTCTACCACATCTGACCCCCTCCACCACCTTAAGCGGCGACTATTCCACCTTCAGAATAACCTGGACCTTCGCTCTGACACTGCCTCTAACCCCTACAAGCCGGGAGGCACTGTCATCATAGCGCAGCTCCCTAACCCCCACAAGCTCGTGCCACAGTTCACGGGACCCTTTACACTCACCCACGTCCCCAATCCTTACCAAGTGATGGTTGAATATCACGGCACCCCTTGCATTCTCAGAAACCGTCACATACACTTCTTTCGCACCCCCACATCCTCCGCCCCGCCCCACGCCCCATCCCACCCACCTCCCCCACTCCATTTCCCTCTACTTCTTATGACTGCTACATCTCCCAATCGCCATCTCTCTCCTCCCCTCCCCCGCCACCTCCACCTTACCCCCCGCGATGCCGCCTTACACCTTATCTGAAGATTCACTAATACCACCAAGCCCTGACCTCTCCCTCACCCTCTCGCCCCCGCCTGCCCCATCCCCCATACCCTACCAAGCCAGCACTGCCCACACACCCACGACACCACCACCCAATGGGGCCTACACCCTGCCCAGCGCCCCGCGCCACCACCAACCCCGCCATCACATGTCCACCCCCACACACCCGACATACCTCCCAAACACTCCGACACCGCACGCCCACATCACCTCCTACACCCATCCTTAAAACAACCACCATACGCTCCAGCCGCTTGTCCTGCCCACCCGCCTGGTACACCCACACTTCCACACCACCCACCTCACTGCAAAAGAACACTCCACCTCCTACCCTAAATCATGTCACACTCTTGCTACACCAAGCACAAATCCCAGCCACCTACACTCCTCAGGGACTTCGCGCCGCATCACTCTGGCCTAAAACCCCACACTCGTTGGCCATCTCCAGCATTCAGTACAGCTCTCTACAGCAGACAACACCTACCACCATGAGGATTCGCCGAGCCATATGGACGCCGCCCTTCAGAAGCAAATACCCAGTCCATGGTCCCCTCCACCTCCTACGACTCCTCCACACCTCCACCAACCCATCCACCCTATTCGTCATCTGCGACGCCCAGCTGGATGAAAACCCTGCCACCACAGCCTGGCATGTCCTCCTCCAACACCTGCAGCCAGTGTACCACACCTACAACACCAAAGTCTACAACCTCCAGTCACAGAGACGTGACTTTTTTCTATAAGACAGTGATAAAATGCCAAATAGTTTTGCTGAGGGCATCTCAACACCCCCAGAAGGAGCTAATAGAGAGGGAAACAGAGTGTGACCTGACTCTGGGCAACAGGGACATAATTCCCCCCAGGCTGCACGCCCTATGACCTGGAACTGTCCCGCCGCCACCATAGCAATAAAGAGAGACTACCTTTCGGGCAAGCTGACCACCGACAGGATCGGGGTGGAGCTATTACTCTAGCTCTAGGCAGCACCCCTGAGATGGCCGGTAGCCGCTCAACCCCCCTATAGGAGACGGCCGGTATCCGCTCTGGAGGTAATCAGGGGACAGCAAGTAGACGCTGCGAAGGTGCCCAGAAGAGAGTACCGGTAGCCACTATGAAGGTGCCCTACAAGAGGCGGCCGGTAACCGCTCGACCCTCCTGCAGGAGACGGCCGGTAGCTGCTCTGGAGGTAATCAGGAGACGGCCAGTAGCCGCTCCAAAGGTGCCCTAGAGTCGGTCTGCAGCCGCTTCCTCTCAGACGCCACGGTCAGTAGCCGGCCCCATGCAACGGCTGGTAGCCGTGCCCTTAGGAGGCCAAGGCCAGTAGGAGGGCTCTAGGAGAGGAGACAGCCAGTTGCTGTTCCTCCGTCAGGTGCTGCCTTCCCTCCACGAACTACTACCCAGAGGGAGGTCCCAGCCTTGAGGACTGCTGGAGAGGCCCTGTGACCCCCACCGCGCTCTCCTCTCTATAGCCAGTCCCTGAGGGGCCTCGCCTGATGGACCCCGACAGAGGCTAACGCCGCAGCCAGCTCCAGACAGCATCACCAACCACCAGAGACTGCAGCCCACAGGGCCTAGAGACCGTCCCGAAGACCCCTGCATGGGACATCCCCACACCTCGACACAGGGGACCCTCGTCCTCCATCAGACGCCAGAGTGAATGTTTCAGGCAGCTGTTCGGCCCAAGTCCAGGGAGCCAGACTCCAGCCCCGAGCCCTGAGAGTGCGGGGCTCCCGGATGAGAGAGGATGTCCCTACGAGTGATCCCGTGGCCCCTGAAAACAGAGGTCCCTGGCAGAACTCGGCCCTGTCAGTAGGCAGGCTTAGCTGTCCCCCAGCACCCTTTTCCTGGCTGCTACCGTGCCCAGTCCTGATAGTGGATGACAGTGAAAGTGCAGTGATAGTGAATGACAGTGAAAGGTCAGTGATAGTGATACAGTGAAGCGAGGGCTGAGCAGTGAGTTACTAGAAACACGTGATTTCAGATTTAAAACCTGCCAGTGTTAATGTAAAAGAAAGGTAACAGCAAGACAGTGAACACAGCCGAGCAGTGAATAAAATGTCTGAGTGAACATAATTCCATCATAGTGATGTAGCCTCATGCTAAGACCAATCAGGGCTCCCAATACCAAAGTAATGATTAACAGTGTAACAGTGAACTCAAGTAGACAGCCCAACAGTGATAATAGTGCCTTGGCCCTAGTGAAAATGAACTCTGCTTAAACAGATTAAAGTCTAGACTACCCATGAGCAACAGTGATTGATTTCTCGGCCCTAGGATTCCTGATATTAACTAATGTGCTATTCACTTTGTGCTTGATCTTGTCCCAAATAACATCCTGCATGATACTACTCCCCACAATATAGACAAAGGTTTATAATTGCCTAAAATAATTACTCTTGTGACATCTGCCCATTCCACTTGTAGAATTTGAAAATAGGCTACACGTGTAAAGTTGTTGTCTTGAGTTTTGTGCCGTGCCTCTCTCTTATTTGTCTAAGCTCTGGTCTAGAAAGAAAACCCAGCTACAAACTAGGCGTTAGAGGGAGGGGAAGCTGACCCTAAAACACCTAACATTACACTGGTGGACAGTGGTGGTTCTTGACCCGGGCATACAAGAGAGGCATTCAGGAAAAACCAGCAAAATGGCAAAAAACCTCAAGTGCAATTGCCCAAATTCAACCTTGAACAAGATGATATTCATACATACCTGGCAATTATTAAACCTTTGATAGACATGGTGTTCAAAGATGGCAAGCAAAAAATAGCAGTTACACTCCGGCTACTGAGTAAAGTGGCAGCCAATATCGTACCGAAAATCGTCCTGGGGCTTACCTTGCAGAATTTCACAAAGCTCGTGATTCAGAACATCACCCCATCACTAGGTAAAGTGATGGCGCTATCCCAATTGGATAGCCTAACTTCTGATGGCAACTTAGATGACACTTTAATCCATTCTAGACACCTGGTCACCGCTGCCAGATGATGAAACCTGGGAGCAACACACTTTTAAAACAGTACCCTCCTCAGAGTTCACTCCAGCTTGGTCAAGGAACATTTTACAATCCATGACAAAACAGGAGACATGGATAAGGATATCCAACTCATACCGCACCTCCTGACTGCCCGCCCCACACCCCAGCAAATCAACATGTTGAAAAAGGTCCCGACAAACAACCCGGCTCCTCCAGTCAAGCCACGTCCGCCTATGCCCCACACCAGCCCAACCCCAACACCCAGCCTGCCTAGGGCAGAACCCACCCACTGGTGCCGCATGCCCTACACCAGCCCCACCCCAACACCCAGAATGCCTAGGGCACACCCCACCCACCGGTGCCCCAGTCACAAGGAGAACCCCAACCTCATTCTGGTAAATCCCTGGGAGTTCTCCATGTGCAGCTCCAGGTGCCCACTGCATATCATTAGGGACCAATTGAAAGCTGCCAGGAGCAAGACCACCACTCCAGGCCGACGTAAAGTCTCCTCCTTAGGGAACGAGGAGCCGAAGGACGAATGTGCACCTGCGGAAGATACTGAACCCGGGGATCCAGAGCTGGAAGAAGAAGAAAGCAGCCCCCGGTAATTGGATTTTTAGGACCGCCCCCATACCTTCCTATGGCGACGGGGGCCACTTCTCCCAAATATCGCCCCCCCATTCTACCACAAGATGAAGCTGAACAGGGTGAAAGCCAGACTTCTGGTCGACACAGAAGCAGCCAGATCCTGCCTATATAGTCACTATTTGTCCCATCACAAGTCGACTTTCAGTCCACTATTTCATAAGGCTACTCATCTTGTGGACGCAGGGGATGGCCCCCTTCTGATCTGTGGGGAAACTCAGGCCCTGCGTGTTGACACCAACCAACTGGCATCACACATCATAAATTCATCGTATTTGACTCCACCTGGTGCAACTACGATGGATATCTGGAACTGGACCTGCTACAGAAACTATGAGCCACCATTTATTGCCGAAAGAGACAGCTCCAGTTCCGGAAATCTCCCGACACCCCTCCCCCAGGCCATTTGCACCTGCACACCCCGGCTTAGCCCAGAAGAATCCACTTCCCCTCCTTTCCTCCTCGATCTCCCCCCTCCTCTCCCCCTCTCCTCCCCCCCTCATTCCCAGCAACCACCTCCTCTGCAGTGACCATCCCCTCCCCACCACGAAGCCTGGGTGCCCCTCAACAGGCTTTTGGGTATGTCAGTCCTGTTCTCCCCACACCTGCCACCCGGAACCCTCTTGGCTTGACTCTTGCCCCCAGCCTTCCTCACCCCTCATCACACAGCAGTCTAAATTGTTAACCTTGCCCCATCCCCCCTTATCCTCCCTAAAGGGCTCGTCATTGGAGAGATGGAAGAAGCCAAGCCCTGCACCCCCTTCCCCTCCAGGTCCCCTGTACCCCTGACCCCCATCCCTGACCATCTCTCCACATACCAATCAGACACCCTCTGCCACCTCCTCCTGGATTTCCATGACCTTTTCGTGGCGGGACCCGCCGATATTGGACATACCATCTACCTGGCTCATGAGATCCACACGATGGGCCCACCGATCCAACAGCCATCCCGGCAGAAAATTCCCTAGCAGTGGAAAGAGGAAGTCCACCAGGTCCAAGAAATGATTGAGGCCAGATTCATCTCCCCCTTCACCATCCCCTTGTCCTCCCCCGTCGTTCTCATGAAGAAGGATGGCACAATGCGGTTCTGCATGGATTACCGCCGACTCAATGACGTGACCAAGGACGCTACTCCACTCCTGCGAATAGACGACTCCCTAGATTCTCTTTACGGCGACTCATGGTTCTCCACCCTCTACCTCCAGTCGGGGTATTGGCAGGTACCAGTGCGACCGTAAGACAGAGGCAGAACTGCTTTCTCGACCAGCAACGGGAAGCATTATGAATTTAATGTCTTACCCTTCGGCCTCTGTAACACCCCCGCCACCTTCTCGAGACAAATGGAATCTGTCCTCAGCGGCCTCACCTGGGAGATCTGTCTAGCCTACCTAGATGACGTCATTGTATTCAGCAAGACCTTGGGCGACCACCTTCAGTACCTTCGCAAGGTCTTTGAGTGGATATAGCCAGCAAGTCTCAAACTCCAGGCCTCCAAGTGCGTCCTTTCTGCCAGAACTGTCTCGTTCCTGGGATATATCATCTCCCAGACTGGCATATCTCCCGACCCAGACAAGCTCCGCGCGATCGCGAACATCCCCCCATCACGAGACGTCCAAGGGATTCGGGCCTTCCTCAGCCTGATTCCTATTACCGACGTTTTGTGAAGGGGTTCGCAGACATTGCTAAACCACTCCATTATTTTGACCCAGAAGAGAGAACCTTTGATCTGGACGGACGAGAAACGAGCCACCATCCAACAACTCAAGGACAAACTCGTTTCTGCCCCAGTCGCGGCCTCCCCCAACTACTCCCTCCCATTTCAATGCTACACCGATGTCTCCTTGATTGCAATAGGTGCTGTGCTAACCCAAGTTCAAGAGAGCCGCGAACACATCATCACCTGTGCTAGCTGCACCCTCAACCAGGCAGAAAAAAATTGCGCCGCCATAAAGAGGGAGTGGCTGGGCATCGTCTGGGCACTAGAGCATTTCTGGGCTTACCTTTCGGGGGTTTATCCAAGGCACCATCATTACCGAACAACACTCCCTTCAATGGCTGCGGCAGTCTGACACTCATAATGCCTAGCTCATCAGATGACTCGAGACACTAGAGGAGTTCAAGTATGAGATCTCCTACCACCCCAGCAAACTCCATACAAACGCAGATGCTCTCTCCCAGCTCCACATCAGTGCCATACACCCAGAGCCAGATCTCCTCCAGCAGTGGCATCGTAAGGAATGCCCTTCCATGGATTTCCCAACACCTCTTCAAAAAGCTATATCGCCAGGGCGACCAGTTGCTCACTTTGTCTGGGCAGATCATTCTCGCCCCTGATACCGCCCTCGACACCCTCCAGCACCAGCACACCTACAACAAAGTCTGCCTGGGCACAAAGAAACTTCTACAGGTCTTCAACCCATTGAAGCCCAGTGTCCAGAATAGTGGACAAAACTGGGATTTTTCAATTCTTTATAAAGTAGGGAACCCCGGGCTAGGGACCCATTATCTTCACGACCATGAGCCGACAGGCGGAGGGCAGTGAGCTTAGTACCCACCCAGTGCTGTGCCTCGCCCAGGACCCCTGGGATCCAATGGGTTGACAACTGGCAAACCTATCAGTCTCTTTAATGACACTTACTGGGCGCCCAAGTCCTCCACCCTAACCACGGATATTATCCAGTCCTGCTGGGCGTGCGCCTTGGGTAAAGACATCACCTACACCGCCTGTCCATCAGGACACAATACTGACCACAAACCTTGGCAGTTATTGGCGATTGATGTAGGGGGACCCCTACCTCCGAAATCAGGCTATTGGTACGTCATCACTTTCGTTGATACGTACTCAAAATTCATCATAGTCTGCCCGGCAAAAGAACACCATGCTGTCGCAGTCGCTGACGCCCTGATTCGGCATGTTTTCCCCTACTTTGGTATCCTGCAGGCAATCCACTCCAATAACACAGCAGAGTTCACCAGCAAAATCTTGGAGGAGCTAGCCCAAATCTTTGGCTACCATTTATCTCACTCGTCCCCTACATGGACCCAGGGAAATGCTCTCTGCGAACAAAGCCATCGTACACTTGTGAACCAACTCCACACCCCGAAAGAAGCCACCAAAGACAAGGACTGGCCCTCCGCATGTAAAAATCGTGCAATGGGGCATAAACTCCTGCCCAAAAGAGGACGGCATTTCACCCTACGAATGAGTGTTTGGGAAAACACCTCTCCTACCCCTGCAACAACACTTACAGAATCTCACCTCTTCTACCACATCTGACCCCCTCCACCACCTTAAGCGGCGACTATCCCACCTTCAGAATAACCTGGACCTTCGCTCTGACACTGCCTCTAACCCCTACAAGCCGGGAGGCACTGTCATCATAACGCAGCTCCCTAACCCCCACAAGCTCGTGCCTCAGTTCACGGGACCCTTTACCATCACCCACGTCCCCAACCCTTACCAAGTGACGGTTGAATATCACGGCACCCCTTGCATTCTCAGAAACCGTCAAATACACCTCTTTCACACCCCCACATCCTCCGCCCCATCCCAAGCCCCACCCCACCCACCTCCCCCACTCCATTTCTCTCTATCTCATATGACTGCTACATCTCCCAATCGCCGTCTCTCTCCTCCCCCTCCCCCGCCACCTCCACCTCACCCCCCGCCATGCCGCCTCACACCTTATCTGAAGATTCACCAATACCACCAAGCCCGGACCTCTCCCTCACCCTCTCGCCCCAGCCTGCCCCATCCTCCACACCCTACCCCGCCAGCACTGCCCACACACCCACGACACCACCACACACCAGGCCTACACCCTGCCCAGCGCCCCGCGCCACCACCAACCCCGCCATCACATGTCCACCCCCACACACCCGACATACCTCCCAAACAATCCAACACTGCACGCCCACATCACCTCTTACACCCATTCTTAAAAGAACCATCATACGCTCCAGCCGCTTGTCCTGCCCACCCGCCTGATACACCCACACTTCCACACCACCCACCTCACTGCAAAATCACACTCCACCTCCTACCCTAAATCATGTCACACTCTTGCTACACCAAGCACAAATCCCAGCCACCTACACTCCTCAGGGACTTCACGCCGCATCACTCTGGCCGTAAACCCCACACTCGTTGGCCATCTCCAGCATTCAGCACAGCTCTCTACAGCAGACAACACCTACCACCATGAGGATTCTCCGAGCCATATGGACGCCGCCCTTCAGACGCAAACACCCAGTCCATGGTCCCCTCTACCTCCTACGACTCCTCCACACCTCCACCAACCCATCCACCCTATTCGTCACCTGCGACGCCCAGCTGAATGAAAACCCTGCCACCACATCCTGGCATGTCCTCCTCCAACACCTGCAGCCAGTGCACCACACCTACAACACCAAAGTCTACAACCTCCAGTCACAGAGACGTGACTTTTTTCCATAAGACAATGATAAAATGCCAAATTGTTTTGCTGAGGGCATCTCAACACCCCCAGAAGGAGCCTATGGAGAGGCAAACAGAGTGTGACCTGACTCCGGGCAACAGGGACATAAGTCCGCCCGTGGTGCACGCCCTATGACCTGGAACTGTCCAGCCGCCACCATAGCAGGAAAGAGAGACTAGCTTTCGGGCAAGCTGACCACCGACAGGATCGGGGTGGAGCTATTACTCTAGCTCTAGGGAGCACCCCTGAGATGGCCGGTAGCCGCTCAACCCCCCTATAGGAGACGGCCAGTAGCCGCTCTGGAGGTAATCAAGAGACAGCCAGTAGACGCTGTGAAGGTGCCCAGAAAAGAGTACTGGTAGCCGCTCCGAAGGTGCCCTACAAGAGGCGGCCGGTAACCGCTCGACCCTCCTGCAGGAGACGGCCGGTAGCTGATCTGGAGGTAATCAGGAGATGGCCAGTAGCTGCTCCAAAGGTGCCCTAGAGTCAGCCTGCAGCCGCTTCCTCACAGACGCCACGGCCAGTAGCCGGCCCCATGCAACGGCTGGTAGCCGTGCCCATAGGAGGTCAAGGCCAGTAGCCGGGCTCTAGGAGAGGAGACAGCCAGTAGCTGCTCCTCTGTCAGGTGCTGCATTCCCTCCACGAACTACTACCCAGAGGGAGGTCCCAGCCTTGAGGACTGCTGGAGAGGCCCTGTGACCCCCACCAAGCTCTCCTCTCTACAGCCAGTCCCTGAGGGGCCTCGCCTGATGGACCCCGACAGAGGCCAACGCTGCAGCCAGCTCCAGACAGCATCACCGACCACCAGAGACTGCAGCCCACAGGGCCTAGAGACCGTCCTGAAGACCCCTGCATGGGACATCAACACACCTCGACACAGGGGACCCTCGTCCTCCATCAGGCGCCTGAGTGAATGTTTCAGGCAGCTGTTCGGCCCCAGTCCAGGGAGCCAGACTCCAGCCCCGAGCCCTGAGAGTGCGGGGCTCCCGGACGAGAGAGGACGCCCCTACGAGTGATCCCGTGGCCCCTGAAAACAGAGGTCCCTGGCAGAACTCGGCCCTGTCAGTAGGCAGTCTGAGCTGTCCCCCACCACCCTTTTCCTGGTTGCTACCATGCCCAGTCCTGATAGTGGATGAAAGCGAAAGCGCAGTGATAGTCAATGACAGTGAAAGTGCAGTGATAGTGACACAGTGAAGCGAGGGCTGAGCAGTGAGTTACTAGAAACACGTGATTTCGTATATAAAACCTGTCAGTGTTAATGTAAAAGAAAGGTAACAGCGAGACAGTGAACACAGCCGAGCAGTGAATAAAATGTCTGAGTGAACATAATTCCATCATAGTGATGTAGCCTTATGCTAAGACCAATCAGGGCTCCCAGTACCAAAGTAATGGTAAACAGTGTAACAGTGAACTCAAGTAGACAGCCCAACAGTGATAACAGTGCCTTGGCCCTAGTGAAAATGAACTCTGCTTAAACAGATTAAAGTCTAGACTACCCATGAGCAACAGTGATTGATTTCTCGGCCCTAAGATTCCTGATATTAACTAATGTGCTATTCACTTTGTGCTTGATTTTGTCCCAAATAATATCCTGCATGATACTACTCCCCACAATATAGACATAAGGTTTATAATTGCCTAAAATAATTACTCTTGTGACATCTGCCCATTCCACTTGTAGAATTTGACAATAGGCTACACGTGTAAAGTTGTTGTCTTGAGTTTTTGTGCCGTGCCTCTCTCTTATTTGTCTAAGCTCTGGTCTAGAAAGAGAACCCAGCTACACACTAGGCGTTAGAGGGAGGGGAAGCTGACCCTAAAACACCTAACATTACACTGGTGGACAGTGGTGGTTCTTGACCTGGGCATACAAGAGAGGCATTCAGGAAATACCAGCAAAATGGCAAAAAACCTCAAGTGCAATTGCCCAAATTCAACCTCGAACAGGATAATGTTCATACATACCTGGCAATTAATAAACCTTTGTTAGACATGGGGTTCAAAGATGGCAAGCAAAAAATAGCAGTTACACTCCGGCTACTGGGTAAATTGGCAGCCAATATCGTACCGAAAATCGTCCTGGGGCTTACCTTGCAGAATTTCACAAAGCTCGTGATTCAGAACATCACCCCATCACTAGGTAAAGTGATGGCGCTATCCCAATTGGATAGCCTAACTTCTGATGGCAACTTAGATGACACTTTAATCCAGGCTAGACACCTGGTGACCGCTGCCAGATGATGAAACCTGGGAGCAACACACTTTTAAAACAGTACCCTCCTCAGAGTTCACTCCAGCTTGGTCAAGGAACATTTTACAATCCATGACCCAAGAGGAGACATGGATAAGGATATCCAACTCATACCCCACCTCCTGACTGCCCACCCCACACCCCAGCAAATCAACATGTTGAAAACGTTCCCCACAAACAACCCGGCTCCTCCAGTCAAGCCACGTCCGCCTATGCCCCACACCAGCCCCACCCCAACACCCAGCCTGCCAAGGGCACAACCCACCCACTGGTGCCACATGCCCTACACCAGCCCCACCCCAAAACCCAGCCTGCCTAGGGCACACCCCACCCACCGGTGCCCCAGTCACAAGGAGAATCCCAACCTCATTCTGGTAAATCTCTGGGAGTTCTTCATGTGCAGCTCCAGGTGCCCACTGCATATCATTAGGGACCAATTGAAAGCTGCCACGTGCAAGACCACCACCCCAGGCCGACGTAAAGTCTCCTCCTTAGGGAACGAGGAGCCGAAGGACGAACCTGCACCAGCGGAAGATACTGAACCCGGGGATCTGGAGCCGGAAGAAGAAGAAAGCAGCCCCCGGGAATTGGATTTTTAGGACCGCCCCCATATCTTCCTATGGCGACGGGGGCCACTTCCCCCAAATATCGCCCCCCCAGTCTACCACAAGATGAAGCTGAACAGGGTGAAAGCCAGACTTCTGGTCGACACAGGAGCGGCCAGATCCTGCCTGTATAGTCATTATTTGTCCCATCACAAGTCGACTTTCAGTCCGCTATTCCAGAAGGCTACTCATCTTTTGGATGCAGGGGATGGCCCCCTGCTGATCCGTGGGGAAACTCAGGCCCTGCGTGTCGACACATACCAACTGGCATCACACATCATAAATTCATCGTATTTGACTCCACCTGGTGCAACTACGATGGATATCTTGAACTGGACCTGCTACAGAAACTATGAGCCACCATTTATTGCCGAAAGAGACAGCTCCAGTTCCGGAAATCTCCCGACACCTCTCCCCCAGGCCATTTGCACCTGCACACCCCGGTTTAGCCCAGAAGAATCCACTTCCCCTCCTTTCCTCCTCGATCTCCCCCCTCCTCTCCCCCTCTCCTCCCCCCCTCATTCCCAGCAACCACCTCTTCTGCAGTGACCATCCCCTCCCCACCACGAAGCCTGGGTGCCCCTCAACAGGCTTTTGGGTATGTCAGTCCTGTTCTCCCCACACCTGCCACCCGGAACCCTCTTGGCCTGCTTCTTGCCCCCAGCCTTCCTCACCCGTCATCACACAGCAGTCTAATTTGTTAACCTTGCCCCATCCCCCCTCATCCTCCCTAAAGGGCTCGTCATTGGAGAGATGGAAGAAGCCAAGCCCTGCACCCCCTTCCCCTCCAGTTCCCCTGTCCCCCTGACCCCCATCCCTGACCATCTCTCCACATACCAATCAGACACCCTCTGCCACCTCCTCCTGGATTTCCATGACCTTTTCGTGGCGGGACCCACCGATATTGGATATACCACCTACCTGGCTCATGAGATCCACACGATGGGCCCACCGATCCAACAGCCATCCCGGCAGAAAATTCCCTAGCAGTGGGAAGAGGAAGTCCACCAGGTCCAAGAAATGATTGAGGCCAGATTCATCTCCCCCTTCACCATCCCCTGGTCCTCCCCTGTCGTTCTCATGAAGAAGGATGGCACAATGCGGTTCTGCATGGATTACCGCCGACTCAATGACGTGACCAAGGACGCTACTCCACTCCTGCGAATAGACAACTCCCTAGATTCCCTTTATGGTGCCTCATGGTTCTCCACCCTCAACCTCCAGTCGGGGTATTGGCAGGTACCAGTGCGACCGTAAGACATAGGCAGAACTGCTTTCTCGACCAGCAACGGGAAGCATTATGAATTTAATGTCTTACCCTGCGGCCTCTGTAACACCCCCGTCATCTTCTCGAGACAAATGGAACCTGTCCTCAGCGGCCTCACCTGGGAGATCTGTCTAGCCTACCTAGATGACGTCATTGTATTCAGCAAGACCTTGGCCGACCACCTTCAGTACCTTCGCAAGGTCTTTGAATGGATACAGCCAGCAAGCCTCAAACTCCAGTCCTCCAAGTGCGTCCTGGCTGCCAGAACTGTCTCGTTCCTGGGATATATCATCTCCCAGACTGGCATATCTCCCGACCCAGACAAGCTCCGCACGATCGCGGACATCCCCCCATCACGAGACGTCCACGGGATTTGGGCCTTCCTCAGCCTGATTCCAATTACCGACGTTTTGTGAAGTGGTTCGCAGACATTGCTAAACCACTCCATTATTTTGACCCATAAGGGAGAACCTTTGATCTGGACGGACGAGAAACGAGCCACCATCCAACAACTCAAGGACAAACTCGTTTCTGCCCCAGTCGTGGCCTCCCCCGACTACTCCCTCCCATTTCGATGCTACACCGATGTCTCCTTGGTTGCAATAGACGCTGTGCTAACCCAAGTCCAAGAGAGCCGCGAACACATCATCGCCTGTGCTAGGCGCACCCTCAACCAGGCAGAAAAAAATTACGCCGCCACAAAGAGGGAGTGCCTGGGCATCGTCTGGGCACTAGAGCATTTCTGGGCTTACCTTTCGGGGGGTTACCCAAGGCACCATCCTTACCGATCACCACTCCCTCCAAAGGCTGCGTCGGTCTGACACTCATAACGCCTAGCTCATTAGATGACACGAGACACTAGAGGAGTTCAACTATGAGATCTCCTACCACCCCAGCAAACTCCATACAAACGCAGATGCTCTCTCCCAGCTCCACATCAGTGCCATACAACCAGAGCCAGATCTCCTCCAGCAGTGGCATCGTAAGGAATGACCCTCCATGGATTTCCCAACACCTCTTCAAAAAGCTATATCACCAGGGCGACCACATGCTCACTTTGTCTGGGCAGATCATTCTCGCCCCTTATGCCGCCCTCGACACCCTCCAGCACCTGCACACGTACAAGAAAATCCGCCTGGGCACAAAGAAACTTCTGCAGGTCTTTAACCCATTGGAGCCCAGTGTCCATAAAAGTGAAGAGAACTGGGATTTTTCAAGTTTTTATAAAGTAGGGTGTTCCGGTGTTGCTGTTTGCTGATGATACAGTATTGTTGAGTGAAGATGAATGGGAGTTGCAAGGTTTGGTGAATGAATTTGGGACAGTGTGTAGAAGGAGGAAGCTGATAGTTAATGTAAAGAAAAGTAAAGTTATGGTGTTTGAGAGGAATGAAGTCACAGAGTGTGCAGTGAGGTTGGATGGTGAGGATATGGAGAATGTGAGTGCATTCAAGTATTTGGTAGTGTGATGAGTAAGGATGGAACTTAGGGGGATGAAGTACGTGAAAGGGTACAGCAGGGAAGAAAGGTTGTTGGTACACTGAAAGCAGTGATGAGAAATAGGGAGGTGAGTATGGAAGTTAAGAAGTCACTGCATGATGTTATTGTGATCAATACCCTGACGTATGGAAGCGAGGCGTGGACCTTGCAAGAGGGGAACAAGTCAAGAGTGAGAGCAGTGGAAATGAGTTACTTGAGAGGAGCATGTGGAGTGATGTGGAGGGACAGGTTGACGAATGAAGAAGTGAAGGAACGTTGTGGGGTAGATGTGAATGTGGTTGAAAAGATTAGGAGAAATACACTGAGGTGGTTTGGACATGTGGAGAGAATGGAGAATGAAAGACTGACTAAGAGGGTGTATGTAGGTGAGGTGGAGGGAGGGAGAGGGAGGGGTAGACCGAGGATGAGGTGGAGGGATGGAGTTGAGAGGTATATGAGGGAGGGGGGGTGAGTTGGGGGGAGGGTAGTAAAATGGTGGGTGACAGAGTGACTTGGAGGCGTTTTGTCTGTGGCCACCCTTTGCGGGATTAGGGCGTCGGGCTATAGATAGATAGATAGATAGATAAAGTAGTGAACCCCCGGCTAGGGACCCATTAGCTTCACGACCATGAGCCGACAGGCGGAGGGTGGTGGGCTTAGTACCCACCCAGTGCTGTGCCTCGCCCAGCACCCCTGGGATCCAATGGGTTGATAACTGGCAAACCTATCAGTTTCTTTAACGACACTTACTGGGTGCCCAATCCCTCCACCCTAGCCACGGATATTATCCAGTCCTGCTGAGCATGCACCTTGGGTAAAGACATCACCCACACCGCCTGTCCATCAGGACACATTACCGACCACAAACCTTGGCAGTTATTGGCGATTGATGTAGTGGGAACCCTACCTCCGAAATCAGGCTATTGGTACGTCATCACTTTCGTTGATACGTACTCAAAATTCATCATAGTCTGCCCGGGAAAAGAACACCATGCTGTTGCAGTCGCTGACGCCCTGATTCGGCATGTTTTCCCCTAATTTGGTATCCTGCAAGCAATCCACTCCAACAACACACCAGAGTTCACCAGCAAAATCTTGGAGGAGCTAGCCCAAATCTTTGGCTACCACTTATCACACTCATCCCCTACATGGACCCAGGGAAATGCTATCTGCGAACAAAGCCATCGTACACTAGTGAACCAACTCCACACCCCGATAGAAGCCACCAAAGACAAGGACTGGCCCCCCCATGTCAAAATCGTGCAATGGGGCATAAACTCCTGCCCCCGAGAGAACGGCATTTCACCCTACGAATGAGTGTTTTTGAAAACACCTCTCCTACCCCTGCAACAACACTTACAGAACCCCACCTCTTCTACCACATCTGACCCCGTCCACCACCTTAAGCGGCAACTATCCCACCTTCAGAATAACCTGGACCTTTGCTCTGACACCGCCTCTAACCCCTACAAGCCGGGAGGCACTGTCATCATAGCGCAGCTCCCTAACCCACACTAGCTCGTGCGACAGTTCACGGGACCCTTTACCATCACCCACGTCCCCAACCCTTACCAAGTGATGGTTGAATATCACGGCACCCCTTGCATTCTCAGAAACCGTCACATACACCCCTTTTGCACCCCCACATCCTCCGCCCCAACCTACCCACCTCCCTTGCTCCATTTCCCTCTACCTGATATGACTGCTACATCTCTCAATCGCCGTCTCTCTCCTCCCCCTCCCCCGCCACCTCCACCTCACCCCCCGCCATGCCGCCTCACAGCTTATCTGAAGATCCACCAATACCACCAAGCCCGGACCTCTCCCTCACCCTCTCGCCCCCGCCTGCCCGATCCTCCATACTCTACCCCACCAGCACTGCCCACACACCCACGACACGACCACCCACCAGGCCTACACCCTCCCCAGTGCCCCGCGCCACCCCCAACCCCGCCATCACACATCCACCCTGAAACACCCCACCCACCTCCCAAACACTCCAACACCGCACGCCCACATCACCTCCTACACCCATCCTTAAAACAACCATCACACGCTCCAGCCACCTCTCCTGCCCACCCGCCTGATACACCCACACTCCCACACCACCCACCTCACTGCAAAATCACACTCCACCTCCTACCCTAAATCATGTCACACTCTTGCTACACCAAGCACAAATCCCAGCCACCTACACTCCTCAGGGACTTCACGCCGCATCACTCTGGCATAAAACCCCACACTCATTGGCCATCTCCAGCATTCAGCACAGCTCTCTACAGCAGAAACTCCTACCACCATGAGGATTCGCCGAGCCATATGGACGCCGCTCTTCAGACGCAAACACACAGTCCTTGGTCCCCTCTATCTCCTACGACTCCACTGCACCTTCACCAACCCATCCACCCTATTTGTCACCAGCGACGCCCAGCTGGATGAAAACCCTGCCACCAGAGCCTGGCATGTCCTCCTCCAACACCTGCAGCCAGTGTACCACATCTAAAACACCAAAGTCTACAACCTCCAGTCACAGAGACGTGACTTTTTTCCATAAGATAGTGATAAAATGCCAAATAGTTTTGCTGAGGGCATCTCAACACCCCCAGAAGGAGCCTATGGAGAGGCAAACAGAGTGTGACCTGACTCCGGGCAACAGGGACATAAGTCCCCCCGGGGTGCACGCCCTATGACCTGGAACTGTCCCGCCGCCACCATAGCAGGAAAGAGAGACTAGCTTTCGGGCAAGCTGACCACCGACAGGATCGGGGTAGAGCTATTACTCTAGCTCTAGGCAGCACCACTGAGATGGCCGGTAGCCGCTCAATCCCCCAATAGGAGACGGCTGGTAGCTGCTTTGGAGGTAATCAGGAGACAGCCAGTAGACGCTGCGAAGGTGCCCTACAAGGGAATACCGGTAGCCGCTTCGAAGGTGCCCTACAAGAGGCGGCCGGTAACCGCTCGACCCTCCTGCAGGAGACGGCCGGTAGCTGCTCTGGAGGTAATCAGGAGACGGCCAGTAGCCGCTCTGAAGGTGCCCTAGAGTCGGCCTGCAGCCGCTTCCTCACAGACGCCACGGCCAGTAGCCGGCCCCATGCAACGGCTGGTAGCCGTGCCCTTAGGAGGCCAAGGCCAGTAGCTGGACTCTAGTAGAGGAGACAGCCAGTAGCTGCTCCTCTGTCAGGTGCTGCCTTCCCTACACGAACTACTACCCAGAGGTAGGTCCCAGCCTTGAGGACTGCTGGAGAGGCCCTGTGACCCCCACCGGGCTCTCCTCTCTACAGCCAGTCCCTGAGGGGCCTCGCCTGATGGATCCCGACAGAGGCCAACGCCGCAGCCAGCTCCAGACAGCATCACCGACCACTAGAGACTGCAGCCCACAGGGCCTAGAGACCGTCCCGAAGACCCCTCCATGGGACATCCCCACATCTCGACACAGGGGACCCTCGTCCTCCGTCAGGCGCCTGAGTGAATGTTTCAGGCAGCTGTTCGGCCCCAGTCCAGGGAGCCAGACTCCAGCCCCGAGCCCTGAGGGTGCGGGGCACCCTGACGAGAGAGGACGCCCCTGTGAGTGATCCCGTGGCCCCTGAAAACAGAGGTCCCTGGCAGAACTCGGCCCTGTCAGTAGCCAGGCTGAGCTGTCCCCCATCACCCTTTTCCTGGCTGCTACCATGCCCAGTCCTGATAGTGAATGACAGTGAAAGTGCAGTGATAGTGAATGACAGTGAAAGTGCAGTGATAGTGATACAATGAAGCGAGGGCTGAGCAGTGAGTTACTAGAAACAAGTGATTTCGTATATAAAACCTGTCAATGTTAATGTAAAAGAAAGGTAACAGCGAGACAGTGAACACAGCCGAGCAGTGAATAAAAGGTGTGAGTGAACATAATTCCATCATAGTGATGTAGCCTCATGCTAAGACCAATCAGGGCTCCCAGTACCAAAGTAATGATTAACAGTGTAACAGTGAACTCAAGTAGACAGCCCAACAGTGATAACAGTGCCTTGGCCTTAGTGAAAATGAACTCTGCTTAAACAGATTAAAGTCTAGACTACCCATGAGCAACAGTGATTGATTTCTCGGCCCCAGGATTCCTGATATTAACTAATGTGCTATTCAGTTTGTGCTTGATCTTGTCCTAAATAATATCCTGCATGATACTACTCCCCACAATATAGACATAAGGTTTATAATTGCCTAAAATAATTACTCTTGTGACATCTGCCCATTCCTCTTGTAGAATTTGACAATAGGCTACACGTGTAAAGTCGTTGTCTTGAGTTTTTGTGCTGTGCCTCTCTCTTATTTGTCTAAGCTCTGGTCTAGAAAGAGAACTCAGCTACACACTAGGCGTTAGAGGGAGGGGAAGCTGACCCTAAAACACCTAACATTACACTGGTGGACAGTGGTGGTTCTTGACCCGGGTATACAAGAGAGGCATTCAGGAAATACCAGCAAAATGGCAAAAAACCTCAAGTGCAATTGCCCAAATTCAACCTCGAACAGGATGATGTTCATACATACCTGACAATTATTAAACCTTTGATAGACATGGGGTTCATAGATGACAAGGAAAAAATAGCAGTTACACTCCGGCTACTGGGTAAAGTGGCAGCCAATATCGTACCGAAAATCGTCCTGGGGCTTACCTTGCAGAATTTCACAAAGCTCGTGATTCAGAACATCACCCCATCACTAGGTAAAGTGATGGCGCTATCCCAATTGGATAGCCTAACTTCTGATGGCAACTTAGATGACACTTTAATCCAGGCTACACCTGGTCACCACTGCCAGATGATGAAACCTTGGAGGAACACACTTTTAAAACAGTACCCTCCTCAGAGTTCTCTCCAGCTTGGTCAAGGAACATTTTACAATCCATGACCCAACAGGAGACATGGATAAGGATATCCAACTCATACCCCACCTCCTGACTGCCAACCCCACGCCCCAGCAAATCAACATGTTGAAAAAGTTCCCCACAAACAACCCGCCTCCTCCAGTCAAGCCACGTCCGCCTATGCACCACACCAGCCCCACCCCAACACCCAGCCCGCCTAGAGCACAACCCACCCACTGGTGCCGCATGCCCTACACCAGCCCCACCCCAACACCCAGAATGCCTAGGGCACACCCCACCCACCGGTGCCCTAGTCACAAGGAGAACTTCAACCTCATTCTGGTAAATCCCTGGGAGTTCTCCATGTGCAGCTCCAGGTGCCCACTGCATATCATTAGGGACCAATTGAAAGCTGCCAGGTGCAAGACCACCAGCCCTGGCTGACGTAAAGTCTCCTCCTTAGGGAACGAGGAGCCGATGGACGAACCTGCACCAGCGGATGATACTGAACCCGGGGATCCGGAGCCGGAAGAAGAAGAAAGCAGCCCCCGGCAATTGGATTTTTAGGACCGTCCCCATACCTTCCTATGGCGGTGGGGGCCACTTCCCCCAAATATCGCCCCCCCAGTCTACCACAAGATGAAGCTGAACAGGGTGAAAGCCAGACTTCTGGTCGAAACAGGAGCGGCCTGATCCTGCCTGTATAGTCACTATTTGTCCCATCATAAGTCGACTTTCAGTCCGCTATTCCAGAAGGCTACTCGTCTTGTGGACGCAGGGGATGGTCCCCTGGTGATCCGTGGGGAAACTCAGGCCCTGCGTGTCGACACCAACCAACTGGCATCACACATCATAAATTCATCGTATTTGACTGCATCTGGTTCAATTACGATGGACATGTGGAACTGGACCTGCTACAGAAACTATGAGCCACCATTGATTGCCGGAAGAGACAGCTCCAGTTCAGGAAATCTCCCGACACCCCTCCCCCAGGCCATTTGCACCTGCACACCCCGGCCCAGCTCAGAAGACTTCACTTCCTCTCCTTTCCTCCTCGATCTCCCCCCTCCTCTCCCCCTCTCCTGCCCCCCTCATTCATAGCAACCACCTCCTCGGCAGTGACCATCCCCTCCCCACCACGAAGCCTGGGTGCCCCTCAACAGGCTTTTGGGTATGTCAGTCCTGTTCTCCCCACACCTGCCACCCGGAACCCTCTTGGCCTGCCGCTTGCCCCCAGCCTTCCTCACCCCTCGTCACACAGCAGTCTAAATTGTCAACATTGCCCCATCCCCCCTCATCCTCCCTAAAGGGTTCGTCATTGGAGAGATGTAAGAAGCCAAGCCCTGCACCCCCTTCTCCTTCAGTTCCCCTGTCCCCCTGACCCCCATCCCTGACCATATCTCCACATACCAATCAGACACCCTCTGCCACCTCCTCCTGGATTTCCATGACCTTTTCGTGGCGGGACCCGCCGATATTGGATATACCACCTACCTAGCTCATGAGATCCACACGATGGGCCCACCGATCCAACAGCCATCCCGGCAGAAAAATCCCTAGCAGTGGGAAGAGGAAGTCCACCAGGTCCAAGAAATGATTGAGGCCAGAGTCATCTCCCCCTTCACCAGCCCCTGGTCCTCCCCCGTCGTTCTCGTGAAGAAGGATGGCACAATGCGGTTCTGCATGGATTACCGCCGACTCATTGACGTGACCAAGGAAGCTACTCCACTCCTGCGAATAGACGACTCCCTAGATTCCGTTTACTGTGCCTCATGGTTCTCCACCCTCAACCTCCAGTCGGGGTATTGGCAGGTACCAGTGCGACCGTAAGACAGAAGCAGAACTGCTTTCTTGACCAGCAACGGGAAGCATTATGAATTTAATGTCTTACCCTTCGGCCTCTGTAACACCCCCGCCACCTTCTCGAGACAAATGGAATCTGTCCTCAGCGGCCTCACCTGGGAGATCTGTCTAGCCTACCTAGATGACGTCATTGTATTCAGCAAGACCTGGGCCGACCACCTTCAGTACCTTCGCAAGGTCTTTGAATGGATACAGGCAGTAAGCCTCAAACTCCAGGCCTCCAAGTGCATCCTGGCTGCCAGAACTGTCTCGTTCCTGGGATATATCATCTCCCAGACAGGCATATCTCCCGACCCAGACAAGCTTTGCGCGATCGTGGACATCCCCCCATCACAAGACGTCCACGGGATTCGGGCCTTCCTCAGCCTGATTCCTATTACCGACGTTTTGTGAAGGGGTTCGCAGACATTGCTAAACCACTCCATTATTTTGACCCAGAAGGGAGAACCTTTCACCTGGACGGACAAGAAACGAGCCACCATCCAACAACTCAAGGACAAACTCGTTTCTGCCCCAGTCGTGGCCTTCCCTGACTACTCTCTTCCATTCCGATGCTACACCGATCTCTCCTTGATTGCAATAGGCGCTGTGCTAACCCATGTCCAAGAGAGCCGCGAACACATCATCGCCTGTGCTAGCCGCACCCTCAACCAGGCAGAAAAAAATTATGCCGCCACAAAGAGGGAGTGCCTGGGCATCGTCTGGGCACTAAAGCATTTCTGGGCTTACCTTTCGGGGGGTTACCCAAGGCACCATCATTACCAATCACCACTCCCTCCAAAGGCTGCGGCAGTCTGACACTCATAACGCCTAGCTCATCAGATGACACGAGACACTAGAGGAGTTCAACTATGAGATCTCCTACCACCCCAGCAAACTCCATACAAACGCAGATGCTCTCTCCCAGCTCCACATCAGTGCCATACAACCAGAGCCAGATCTCCTCCAGCAGTGGCATCGTAAGGAATGACCCTCCATGGATTTCCCAACACCTCTTCAAAAAGCTATATCGCCAGGGCGACCACTTCCTCACTCTGTCTGGGCAGATCGTTCTCGCCCCCGATGCCGCACTCGACACCCTCCAGCACATGCACACCTACAACAAAATCCGCCTGAGCACAAAGAAACTTCTGCAGGTCTTTAACCCATTGGAGCCCAGTGTGCAGAAAAGTGGACAGAACTGGGATTTTTCAAGTCTTCATAAAGTAGGGAACCCCCGGCGAGGGACCCATTATCTCACGACCATAAGCCGACAGGCGGAGGGTGGTGGGCTTAGTACCCACCCAGTGCCATGCCTCGCCCAGGACCCCTGGGATCCAATGGGTTGATAACTGGCAAACCTATCAGTCTCTAATGACACTTACTGGGCGCCCAATCCCTCCACCCTAGCCACAGATATTATCCAGTCCTGCTGGGCGTGCGCCTTGGGTAAAGACATCACCTACACCGCCTGTAAATCAGGACACATTACTGACCACAAACCTTGGCAGTTATTGGCGATTGATGTAGGGGGACCCCTACCTCCGAAATCAGGCTATTGGTACGTCATCACTTTCGTTGATACGTACTCAAAATTCATCATAGTCTGCCCGGCAAAAGAACACCATGCTGTCGCAGTCGCTGACGCCCTGATTCGGCATGTTTTCCCCTACTTTGGTATCCTGCAGGCAATCCACTCCAACAACACAGCAGAGTTCACCAGCAAAATCTTGGAGGAGCTAGCCCAAATCTTTGGCTACCACTTATCTCACTCGTCCCCTACATGGACCCAGGGAAATGCTATCTGCGAACAAAGCCATCGTACACTTGTGAACCAACTCCACACCCCGAAAGAAGCCACCAAAGACAAGGACTGGCCCCCCTATGTCAAAATCGTGCAATGGGGCATAAACTCCTGCCCCCGAGAGGACGGCATTTCACCCTACGAATGAGTGTTTGGGAAAACACCTCTCCTACCCCTGCAACAACACTTACAGAATGTCACCTCTTCTACCACATCTGACCCCCTCCACCACCTTAAGCGGCGACTATCCCACCTTCAGAATAACCTGGACCTTCGCTCTGACACCGCCTCTAACCCCTACAAGCCGGGAGGCACTGTCATCATAGCGCAGCTCCCTAACCCCCACAAGCTCGTGCCTCAGTTCACGGGACCCTTTACCATCACCCATGTCCCCAACCCTTACCAAGTGACGGTTGAATATCACGGCACCAATTGCATTCTCAGAAACCGTCACATACACCCCTTTTGCATCCCAACATCCTCCGCCCCGCCCCAAGCCACACGCCACCCACCTACCCCACTCCATTTCCCTCTACCTCATATGACTGCTACATCTCTCAATCGCCGTCTGTCTCCTCCCCCTCCCCCGCCACCTCCACCTCACCCCCCGCCATGCCGCCTCACACCTTATCTGAAGATTCACCAATACTACGAAGCCCGGACCTCTCCCTCACCCTCTTCCTCCCGCCTGCCCCATCCTCCATACCCTACCCCGCCAGCACTGCCCACACACCCACGACACCACCACCCACCAGGCCTATACCCTGCCCAGTGCCCTGCACCACCCCCAACGCTGGCATCACACGTCCACCCCCACACACCCCACCCACCTCCCGAAAACTCCAACACCGCACGCCCACATCACCTCTTACACCCATCCTTAAAACAACCATCACATGCTCCAGCCGCCTCTCCTGCCCACCCGCCTGATACACCCACACTCCCACACCACCCACATCACTGCAAAATCACACTCCACCTCCTACCCTAAATCATCTCACACTCTTGCTACACCAAGCACAAATCCCAGCCACCTACACTCCTCAGGGACTTCACGCCGCATCACTCTGGCATAAAACCCCACACTCGTTGGCCATCTCCAGCATTCAGCACAGGTCTCTACAGCAGACAACATCTACCACCATGAGGATTCGCCGAGCCATATGGACGCCGCCCTTCAGACGCAAACACCCATCCATGGTCCCCTCCACCTCCTACGACTCCTCCACACCTCCACCAACTCATCCACCCTATTCGTCACCTGCGACGCCCAGCTGGATCAAAACCCTGCCACCACATCCTGGCATGTCCTCCTCCAACACCTGCAGCCAGTGTACCACACCTACAACACCAGAGTCTACAACCTTCAGTCACAGAGACGCGACTTTCTTCCATAAGACAGTGATAAAATGCCAAATAGTTTTGCTGAGGGCATCTCAACACCCCCAGAAGGAGCCTATGGAGAGGCAAACAGAGTGTGACCTGACTCCGGGCAACAGAGACATAAGTCCGCCCTGGCTGCACGCCCTATGACCTGGAACTCTGCCGCCGCCACCATAGCAGGAAAGAGAGACTAGCTTTTGGGCAAGCTGACCACCGACAGGATCGGGGTGGAGCTATTACTCTAGCTCTAGGCAGCACCGCTGAGATGGCTGGTAGCCGCTCAACCCCCCTATAGGAGACGGCCGGTAGCCGCTCTGGAGGTAATCAGGAGACAGCCAGTAGACGCTGCGAAGAGAGTACCGGTAGCCGCTCCGAAGGTGCCCTACAAGAGGCGGCCGGTAACCGCTCGACCCTCCTGCAGGAGACGGCCGGTAGCTGCTCTGGAGGTAATCAGGAGACGGCCAGTAGCTGCTCCTAAGGTGCCCTAGAGGCGGCCTGCAGCCGCTTCCTCACAGACGCCACGGCCAGTAGCCGGCCCCATGCAACGGTTGGTAGCCGTGCCCTTAGGAGGCCAAGGCCAGTAGCCGGGCTCTAGGAGAGGAGACAGCCAGTAGCTGCTCCTCCGTCAGGTGCTGCCTTCCCTCCACGAACTACTACCCAGAGGGAGGTCCCAGCCATGAGGACTGCTGGAGAGTCCCTGTGACCCCCACAGGGCTCTCCTCTCTACAGCCAGTCCCTGAGGGGCCTCGCCTGATGGACCCCGACAGAGGCCAACACCGCAGCCAGCTCCAGACAGCATGACTGACCACCAGAGACTGCAGACCACAGGGCCTAGAGACCGTCCCGAAGACCCCTGCGTGGGACATCCCCACACCTCGACACAGGGGACCCTCGTCCTCCGTCATGCACCTGAGTGAATGTTTCAGGCAGTTGTTCGGCCCCAGTCCAGGGAGCCAGACTCCAGCCCCGAGCCCTGAGAGTGCGAGGCTCCCGGACGAGAGAGGACGCCCCTACGAGTGATCCCGTGGCCCCTGAAAACAGAGGTCCATGGCAGAACTCGGCCCTGTCAGTAGCCAGGCTGAGCTGTCCCCCACCACCGTTTTCCTGGCTGCTACCATGCCCAGTCCTGATAGTGAATGACAGTGAAAGTGCAGTGATAGTGATACAGTGAAGCGAGGGCTGAGCAGTGAGTTACTAGAAACACGTGATTTCGTATATAAAACCTGTCAGTGTTAATGTAAAAGAAAGGTAACAGTGAGACAGTGAACACAGCTGAGCAGTGAATAAAATATCTGAGTGAACATAATTCCATGATAGTGATGTAGCCTCATGCTAAGAGCAATCAGGGCTCCCAGTACCAAAGTAATGATTAACAGTGTAACAGTGAACTCAAGTAGACAGCCCAACAGTGATAATAGTGCCTTGGCCCTAGTGAAAATGAACTCTGCTTAAACAGATTAAAGTCTAGACTACCCATGAGCAACAGTGATTGATTTCTCGGCCCCAGGATTCCTGATATTAACTAATGTGCTATTCACTTTGTACTTGATCTTGTCCCAAATAATATCCTGCATGATACTACTCCCCACAATATAGACATAAGGTTTATAATTGCCTAAAATAATTACTCTTGTGACATCTGCCCATTCCACTTGTAGAATTTGACAATAGGCTACATGTGTTAGGTTGTTGCCTTGAGTTTTTGTGCCGTGTCTCTCTCTTATTTGTCTAAGCTCTGGTCAAGAAAGAGAACCCAGCTACACACTAGGCGTTAGAGGGAGGGGAAGCTGACCCTAAAACACCTAACATTACACTGGTGGACAGTGGTGGTTTTTGACCCGGGCATACAAGAGAGGCATTCAGGAAATACCAGCAAAATGGCAAAAAACCTCAAGTGCAATTGCCCAAATTCAACCTCGAACAGGATGATGTTCATACATACCTGGCAATTATTAAACCTTTGATAAACATGGGGTTGAAAGATGACAAGCAAAAAATAGCAGTTACACTCCGGCTACTGGGTAAAGTGGCAGCCAATATCGCACCGAAAATCGTCCTGGGGCTTACCTTGAAGAATTTCACAAAGCTCGTGATTCAGAACATCACCCCATCACTAGGTAAAGTGATGGCGCTATCCCAATTGGATAGCCTAACTTCTGATGGCAACTTAGATGACACTTTAATCCAGGCTAGACACCTGGTCACCGCTGCCAGATGATGAAACCTGGGAGCAACACAGTTTTAAAACAGTACCCTCCTCAGAGTTCACTCCAGCTTGGTCAAGGAACATTTTACAATCCATGACTCAACAGGAGACATGGATAAGGATATCCAACTCATACCCCACCTCCTGACTGCCCGCCCCACACCCCAGCAAATCAACATGGTGAAAAAGTTCCCGACAAACAACCCGGCTCCTCCAGTCAAGCCACGTCCGCCTATGCCCTACACCAGCCCCACCCCAACACCCAGCCTGCCTAGGGCACACCCCACCCACCGGTGCCCCAGTTACAAGGAGAACCCCATCCTCATTCTGGTAAATCCCTGGGAGTTCTCCATGTGCAGCTCCAGGTGCCCACTGCATATCATTAGGGACCAATTGAAAGCTGCCAGGTGCAAGACCACCACCCCAGGCCGACGTAAAGTCTCCTCCTTAGGGAACGACGAGCCGAAGCATGAACCTGCACCAGCGGAAGATACTGAACCCGGGGATCTGGAGCCGGAAGAAGAAGAAAGCAGCCCCCGGCAATTGGATTTTTAGGACCGCCCCCATACCGTCCTATGGCGGCGGGGGCCACGTCCCCCAAATATCGCCCCCCCAGTCTACCACAAGATGAAGCTGAACAGGGTGAAAGCCAGACTTAAGGTCGACACTGGAGCTGCCAGATCCTGCCTGTATAGTCACTATTTGTCCCATCATAAGTCGACTTTCAGTCCGCTATTCCAGAAGGCTACTCATCTTGTGGACGCAGGGGATGGCCCCCTGCTGATCCGTGGGGAAACTCAGGCCCTGCATGTCGACACCAACCAACTGGCATCACACATCATAAATTCATCGTATTGACTCCACCTGGTGCAACTACGATGGATATCTGGAACTTGACCCACGGCTCTCACTTGGGGGGGGGGCAGGGAGGGGCATTTGCCCGGGGGCGGCACTTTAAGGGGAGCGGCAATTCTAGCCTGGCCTTGTCACCCACAAGGGTGACAATGATAATAATAATAATAATAGTAATAATAATAATAATAATCAAGGTCAAAGAAGCCTGAATTATTTATATTATTTTTTTTATTAAAAATGCTATTTTCTGTGTCTTGAAGGCCCGTCCAGATATTGTTTTAAATAGTATGAAATTAATATTTATTACTCTCCTTTTCTCAGATTCTACTTGCTAGTTGCTATGCCACCAAAGCGTGTTCAGTTAAGTGGGAGCGCATACAAGAAGATGAGAAAGAAGCGAAAGATGGAAGACGAGAAGCTTGCTGGTTCATTAGAAACCTTCATTGTGACGACTAAGAAGAGTTAAACTTGTGTTCTAAATGAAGATCTTGTGAGTGAATGTGAAGATACGGAGGAAGAGGAATTTAGGAGTTCATATGAGTCTGAGCCTATTACGGAAGGGAAAGAAACCAGTGTTCAGGAGGCTGAGGAGGGTAAGGAAGAAACTAATTGCGAGGGAAGAGCAGGACTTGAGTATATTCAAAGAAGAGACTTTGGTTTGATTCCATTTGGGCACTTGACATCTGACGTCCGTGATGCTCTTGTTTCTATTGGAGCTGAAAATTTTCAGAATTCAAAAGGGCCCTTTGTTACTGGGAGTAAGAGTAGAAAAATGACTGAGGCATTTTTCTACAGAAAACTTGCAGTTGGTAAAGGTGAAGTTGTGAAGAGAACATGGCTACTCTACTCACCATCCAAAGAAGCAACCTACTGTTTTTGCTGCGTTCTATTTTCGCACACTCCACAGAATGCAATTTCCAAGTTCGAGTCACCGGAAGGATTTAATGGTGGAGGTAAGTGGAAGGACAGTACTCCAATAGCTGCACATGAGAGTACAACCTGGCATAGAAAAGCCTTTCTTGCATGGAAAGAGGCTGAGGAGCACCTAAGAGGGGAGAAGGGTATTGATAAGGAATTTGTTCGGCAAGTGAATGCTGAGAGAGAGAAAGGAAGACAGATACTGTTGCGAATTATTTCCTGTATCCGGTTCTTGGCTTCCAGAAATTTGGCATTTCAAGGAAGCATTGACTATATTGGCACAGTTGACACAGCAGATAGGAAAAGGGAAGGCAACTTCGTGGCACTAATACGATTCATTGCTGACTTTGATCCAGGTCTCAAAAGAACACTTGAATAAACACACAGATGGGGCTAAAGGAAGGGCTACATACTTATCTCCAGTGACACAAAATGAATTCATTGCCTTGCTGGCAAATACCATTCGAGAAAAACTTGTGGCAGATGTCAAGGAAAGCAAGTACTATGGTGTCATGTGTGACTCTACTCCAGACATCTCACACCAGGATCAGCATTCCTTAGTAGTACGCTAAGTAGTTCTGAAAGAAGGCCAATTTGTTGTGAAAGAGACATTTCTAGGCTACATGAAACTTGGGGGAAAAAATGCTGAAGCTATTGAGGAAGGGATTCGTAATGGTTTAGAGTCTTTCGGTCTGGACTTCAACAATTGCAGGGCTGTTTGTTTTGATAATGCCAGTGTCATGGTTGGGAAACACAGAGGCGTTCAACGTCGACTGTGTGAAAAAAACTCAAAAATTGTGTTTATTAACTGTAACAATCATAGCCTCAACTTAGCAGGCGCAGATGCAGTTAAGACTGATGTGGGTTCAATGACTTTTCTCAATGTTCTCAACGAAGTTTTCAATTTCTTCAGCAGAAGCACAGAAAGGTGGGATGCACTGAAGAAAGTTACTGCTATAACTCTGAAGAGTAGCACTGACACACGATGGAGCTCTAGGGCAGATGCCACCCATGCCCTTGAGACTGAATTGAATGGTGTGCTGGAGTCTCTAGAAAATATATCTTCATCAGACAACTTCACAGCTGAGTCACGGGCAGACAGTGAGGCCCTTTTGAAAGGAATTCTCAGTTTTGAATTCTTGGCATTTCTCTCATTCTGGACCCCTGTTTTGAGAAAGGTGGATATTGTTCAAAAACGCCTCCAGTGCCCTGAGATGACTTTTAAGGACGCTCATGAAGACCTTGAAGCATTAGCATCATGGTTACAAGAGAACCAGGATAACAGTGCCCAGGAAGCAGTCACGAAAAGCATAGAACTGTGCAATAAGTGGGATGTAGAAATTGAAATAAAACGAATGCGCCGAAAAAAGTGTATGCCTGGAGAGTTGACCAGGGATGAACCACTAACCCCTCATCTTGACATGAAGCGAAAACTTCTTTTAGCAGTTGATAGACTTGTTGTAGAAGTGCAGTCAAGAAGTGCTCGACTTCAAGAGACAGATGGTCGTTTTGGAGTTCTTCTTCGCCCTCAAGAGTTGTTTTGTAAAACGGAACAAGAAATTGACGCTGTTTGCAAGGACATGGCCCAAAAATATGACGAAGACATATCACCTTCAGAGCTCTGTCAAGAAGTGCAAGATTTGAAGTTCTTATTGAAGAAGAGAACATCAGAACCTGCTCCAGAACTCCTTGCTTTTATTGATAAATATGGGGAAGGATTCGCAAACCGTGTTGCACTGAGACTTTTATTGACTGTAGGGATATCAGTTGCTTCCTGTGAAAGGTCGTTCAGCAAACTGAAACTTATCAAAACATATCTGAGGAGTTCCATGGGCCAAGATAGACTGTCAAATCTTGCACTTCTTAGCATTGAATCCGACACTCTAATGGATATGAACTTTGATGGCATCATTCATGAATTAGCCAGAAGCAAAGCAAGAAAATTCCTAATGTAATCCTTTGATCCATTTCATTATCTTATGATGATGACATTATTATGGCAATTGTTTTTTTAAATAAATATTTACAGAATATAGTAATACAACTACATTGCTGTCTGAAGGATGTTTTACAATTATTTATGAAAAAATAAAGTTTTCTCTTTATTTTCTACTATATTAAACTGCAAACACAGGAAATGCACCTTTTATTAAGTATCCTATAAATACTCAGTATTATATAATTAAGTGTCCTATAATCATGTTGCCCAAATTAGGGTCATAGGCAGTAATGGATGGTAAAGGTTGGAAGTGCTAATGAAGAGGGGGGGGGGCGCCACTGAGAACTTTGCCCTGGGGCGGCACAAAGGCATGTAAGGGCTCTGACTGGACCTGCTACAGAAACTATGAGCCACCATTGATTGCCGAAAGAGACAGCTCCAGTTACGGAAATCTCCCGACACCCCTCCCCCAGGCCATTTGCACCTGCACACCCCGGCCCAGCCCAGAAGAATCCACTTCCCTTCCTTTCCTCCTCGATCTTCCCCCTCCTCTCCCCACCTCATTCCCAGCAACCACCTTCTTTGCAGTGACCATCCCCTCCCCACCACGAAGCCTGGGTGCCCCTCAACAGGCTTTTGGGTATGTCAGTCCTGTTCTCCCCACACCTGCCACCCGGAACCCTCTTGGCCTGCCTCTTGCCCCCAGCCTTCCTCACCCCTCATCACACAGCAGTCTAAATTGTCAACCTTGCCCCATCCCCCCTCATCCTCCCTAAAGGGCTCGTCATTGGAGAGATGGAAGAAGCCAAGCCCTGTACCCCCTTCCCCTCCAGTTCCCCTGTCCCCCTGACCCCCATCCCTGACCATCTCTCCACATACCAGTCAGACACCCTCTGCCACCTCCTCCTGGATTTCCATGACCTTTTCGTGGCGGGACCCACCGATATTGGATATACCACCTACCTGGCTCATGAGATCCACACGATGGGCCCACCGATCCAACAGCCATCCCGGCAGAAAATTCCCTAGCAGTGGGAAGAGGAAGTCCACCAGGTCCAAGAGATGATTGAGGCCAGAGTCATCTCCTCCTTCACCAGCCCCTGGTCCTCCCCCGTCGTTCTCGTGAAGAAGAATGGCACAATGCGGTTCCGCATGATTACTGCCGACTCAATGACGTGACCAAGGACGCTACTCCACTCCTGCGAATAGACGACTCCCTAGATTCTCTTTACGGCGCCTCATGGTTCTCCACCCTCAACCTCCAGTCGGGGTAATGGCAGGTACCAGTGCGACCGGAAGACAGAGGCAGAACTGCTTTCTCGACCGGCAACGGGAAGCATTATGAATTTAATGTCTTACCCTTCGGCCTCTGTAACACCCCCGCCACCTTCTCGAGACAAATGGAATCTGTCCTCAGCGGCCTCACCTGGGAGATCTGTCTAGCCTACCTAGATGACGTCATTGTATTCGGCAAGACCTGGGCCGACCACCTTCAGTACCTTCGCAAGGTCTTTGAATGGATACAGCCAGCAAGCCTCAAACTCCAGGCCTCCAAGTGCGTCCTGGCTGCCAGAACTGTCTCGTTCCTGGGATATATCATCTCCCAGACTGGCATTTCTCCCGACCCAGACAAGCTCTGCGCAATCGCGGACATCCCCCCATCACAAGACGTCCACGGGATTCGGGCCTTCCTCAGCCTGATTCTTATTACCGATGTTTTGTGAAGGGGTTTGCAGACATTGCTAAACCACTCCATTATTTTGACCCAGAAGGGAGAACCTTTCATCTGGACGGACGAGAAACGAGCCACCATCCAACAACTCAAGGACAAACTCGTTTCTGCCCCAGTCGTGGCCTCCCCCGACTACTCCCTCCCATTCCGATGCTACACCGATCTCTCCTTGATTGCAATAGGCGCTGTGCTAACCCAAGTCCAAGAGAGCCGCAAACACATCATCGCTTGTGCTAGCCGCACCCTCAACCAGGTAGAAAAAATTATGCCGCCACAAAGAGGGAGTGCCTGGGCATCGTCTGGGCACTAAAGCATTTCTGGGGTTACCTTTCGGGGGGTTACCCAAGGCACCATCATTACCGATCACCACTCCCTCCAAAGGCTGCGGCAGTCTGACACTCATAACGCCTAGCTCATCAGATGACACGAGACACTAGAGGAGTTCAACTATGAGATCTCCTGCCACCCCAGCAAACTCCATACAAACGCAGATGCTCTCTCCCAGCTCCACATCAGTGCCATACAACCAGAGCCAGATCTCCTCCAGCAGTGGCATTGTAAGGAATGACCCTCCATGGATTTCCCAACACCTCCTCAAAAAGCTATATCGCCAGGGCGACCACTTGCTCACTCTGTCTGGGCAGATCATTCTCGCCCCCGATGCCGCCCTCGACACCCTCCAGCACCTGCACACCTAGAACAAAATCCGCCTGTGCACAAGGAAATTTCTGGAGGTCTTTAACCCATTGGAGCCCAGTGTCCAGAATAGTGAACAGAACTGGGATTTTTCAAGTCTTTATAAAGTAGGGAACCCCCGGCTAGGGACCCATTAGCTTCACGACCATGAGCCGACAGGCGGAGGGTGGTGGGCTTAGTAGCCATCCAGTGCCGTGCCTCGCCCAGCACCCCTGGGATCCAATGTTTTGATAACTGGCAAACCTATCAGTCTCTTTAACGACACTTACTGGGCGCCCAATCCCTCCACCCTAGCCACGGATATTATCCAGTCATGCTGGGTGTGCGCCTTGGGTAAAGACATCACCCACACTGCTTGTCCATCAGGACACATTACCGACCACAAACCTTCGCAGTTATTGGCGATTGATGTAGTGGGACCCCTACCTCCGAAATCAGGCTATTGGTACGTCATCACTTTCGTTGATACGTATTCAAAATTCATCATAGTCTGCCCGGCAAAAGAACACCATGCTGTCGCAGTCGCTGACGCCCTGATTCGGCATGTTTTCCCCTACTTTGGTATCCTGCAGGCAATCCACTCCAACAACACACCAGAGTTCACCAGCAAAATCTTGGAGGAGCTAGCCCAAATCTTTGGCTACCACTTATCACACTCGTCCCCTACATGGACCCAGGGAAATGCTATCTGCGAACAAAGCCATCGTACACTAGTGAACCAACTCCACACCCCGATAGAAGCCACCAAAGACAACGACTGGCCCCCCCATGTCAAAATCGTGCAATGAGGCATAAACTCCTGCCCCCAAGAGGACGACATTTCACCCTACGAATGAGTGTTTGGGAAAACACCTCTCCTACCCCTGCAACAACACTTAAAGAACCCCACCTCTTCTACCACATCTGACCCCCTCCACCTCCTTAAGCGGCGACTATCCCACCTACAGAATAACCTGGATCTTCGCTCTGACACTGCCTCTAACCCCTACAAGCCGGGAGGCACTGTCATCATAGCACAGCTCCATACCCCCGACAAGCTCGTGCCACAGTTCACGGGACCCTTTACCATCACCCACGTCCTCAACCCTTACCAAGTGACGGTTGAATATCACGGCACCCCTTGCATTCTCAGAAACTGTCACATACACCTTTCGCACCCCCACATCCTCCGCCCCGCCCCACGTCCCACCCTACCCACCTCCCCGGCTCCATTTCCCTCTACCTCATATGACTGCTACATCTCCCAATCGCCGTCTCTCTCCTTCCCCTCCCCCGCCACCTCCACCTCACCCCCCGCCATGCTGCCTCACACCTTATCTCAAGATTCACCAATACCAATACCACACGTCCACCCCCACACACCCCACCCACCTCCCAAACACTCTAACACCGCACGCCCACATCACCTCCTACACCCATCCTTAAAACAACCATCACATGCTCCAGCCGCCTCTCCTGCCCACCCGCCTGATACACCTACACTCCCACACCACCCACATCACTGCAAAATCACACTCCACCTCCTACCCTAAATCATCTCACACTCTTGCTACACCAAGCACAAATCCCAGCCACCTACACTCCTCAGGGACTTCACGCCGCATCACTCTGGCATAAAACCCCACACTCATTGGCCATCTCCAGCATTCAGCGCACAGGTCTCTACAGCAGACAACATCTACCACCATGAGGATTCGCCGAGCCATATGGACGCCGCCCATCAGACGCAAACACCCAGCCATGGTCCCCTCCACCTCCTACGACTCCTCCACACCTCCACCAACCCTTCCACCCTATTCGTCACCTGCGACGCCCAGCTGGATGAAAACCCTGCCACCACATCCTGGCATGTCCTCCTCCAACACCTGCAGCCAGTGTACCACACCTACAACACCAAAGTCTACAACCTTCAGTCACAGAGACGCGACTTTTTTCCACAAGACAGTGATAAAATGCCAAATAGTTTTGCTGAGGGCATCTCAACACCCACAGAAGGAGCCTATGGAGAGGCAAACAGAGTGTGACCTGACTCCGGGCAACAGAGACATAAGTCCGCCCTGGCTGCACGCCCTATGACCTGGAACTCTCCCGCCGCCACCATAGCAGGAAAGAGAGACTAGCTTTTGGGCAAGCTGACCACCGACTGGATCGGGGTGGAGCTATTACTCTAGCTCTAGGCAGCACCGCTGAGATGGCTGGTAGCCGCTCAACCCCCCTATAGGAGACGGCCGGTAGCCGCTCTGGAGGTAATCAGGAGACAGCCAGTAGACGCTGCGAAGGTGCCCTACAAGAGAGTACCGGTAGCCGCTCCGAAGGTGCCCTACAAGAGGCGGCCGGTAACCGCTCGACCCTCCTGCAGGAGACGGCCGGTAGCTGCTCTGGAGGTAATCAGGAGACGGCCAGTAGCCGCTCCTAAGGTGCCCTAGAGGCGGCCTGCAGCCGCTTCCTCACAGACGCCACGGCCAGTAGCCGGCCCCATGCAACGGTTGGTAGCCGTGCCCTTAGGAGGCCAAGGCCAGTAGCCGGGCTCTAAGAGAGGAGACAGCCAGTAGCTGCTCCTCCGTCAGGTGCTGCCTTCCCTCCACGAACTACTACCCAGAGGGAGGTCCCAGCCTTGAGGACTGCTGGAGAGTCCCTGTGACCCCCACCGGGCTCTCCTCTCTACAGCCAGTCCCTGAGGGGCCTCGCCTGATGGACCCCGACAGAGGCCAACGCCGCAGCCAGCTCCAGACAGCATGACTGACCACCAGAGACTGCAGACCACAGGGCCTAGAGACCGTCTCGAAGACCCCTGCTTGGGACATCCCCACATCTCGACACAGGGGACCCTCGTCCTCCGTCAGGCACCTGAGTGAATGTTTCAGGCAGTTGTTCGGCCCCAGTCCAGGGAGCCAGACTCCAGCCCCGAGCCCTGAGAGTGCGAGGCTCCCGGACGAGAGAGGACGCCCCTACGAGTGATCCCGTGGCCCCTGAAAACAGAGGTCCCTGGCAGAACTCGGCCCTGTCAGTAGCCAGGCTGAGCTGTCC
Source organism: Coenobita brevimanus (assembly GCF_032717465.1). Taxonomy (NCBI): domain Eukaryota; kingdom Metazoa; phylum Arthropoda; class Malacostraca; order Decapoda; family Coenobitidae; genus Coenobita; species Coenobita brevimanus. The sequence continues at coordinate 13,470,732 of NC_136996.1, forward strand.
CCCACCACCGTTTTCCTGGCTGCTACCATGCCCAGTCCTGATAGTGAATGACAGTGAAAGTGCAGTGATAGTGATACAGTGAAGCGAGGGCTGAGCAGTGAGTTACTAGAAACCCGTGATTTCGTGTATAAAACCTGTCAGTGTTAATGTAAAAGAAAGGTAACAGTGAGACAGTGAACACAGCTGAGCAGTGAATAAAATATCTGAGTGAACATAATTCCATGATAGTGATGTAGCCTCATGCTAAGAGCAATTAGGGCTCCCAGTACCAAAGTAATGATTAACAGTGTAACAGTGAACTCAAGTAGACAGCCCAACAGTGATAATAGTGCCTTGGCCCTAGTGAAAATGAACTCTGCTTAAACAGATTAAAGTCTAGACTACCCATGAGCAACAGTGATTGATTTCTCGGCCCCAGGATTCCTGATATTAACTAATGTGCTATTCACTTTGTACTTGATCTTGTCCCAAATAATATCCTGCATGATACTACTCCCCACAATATAGACATAAGGTTTATAATTGCCTAAAATAATTACTCTTGTGACATCTGCCCATTCCACTTGTAGAATTTGACAATAGGCTACACGTGTTAGGTTGTTGCCTTGAGTTTTTGTGCCGTGTCTCTCTCTTATTTGTCTAAGCTCTGGTCTAGAAAGAGAACCCAGCTACACACTAGGCGTTAGAGGGAGGGGAAGCTGACCCTAAAACACCTAACATTACACTGGTGGACAGTGGTGGTTCTTGACCCGGGCATACAAGAGAGGCATTCAGGAAATACCAGCAAAATGGCAAAAAACCTCAAGTGCAATTGCCCAAATTCAACCTCGAACAGGATGATGTTCATACATACCTGGCAATTATTAAACCTTTGATAAACATGGGGTTCAAAGATGACAAGCAAAAAATAGCAGTTACACTCCGGCTACTGGGTAAAGTGGCAGGCAATATTGCACGGAAAATCATCCTGGGGCTTACCTTGCAGAATTTCACAAAGCTCGTGATTCAGAACATCACCCCATCACTAGGTAAAGTGATGGCGCTATCCCAATTGGATAGCCTAACTTCTGATGGCAACTTAGATGACACTTTAATCCAGGCTAGACACCTGGTCACCGCTGCCAGATGATGAAACCTGGGAGCAACACAGTTTTAAAACAGTACCCTCCTCAGAGTTCACTCCAGCTTGGTCAAGGAACATTTTACAATCCATGACCCAACAGGAGACATGGATAAGGATATCCAACTCATACCCCACCTCCTGACTGCCCGCCCCACACCCCAGCAAATCAACATGGTGAAAAAGTTCCCGACAAACAACCCGGCTCCTCCAGTCAAGCCACGTCCGCCTATGCCCTACACCAGCCCCACCCCAACACCCAGCCTGCCTAGGGCACACCCCACCCACCGGTGCCCCAGTCACAAGGAGAACCCCAACCTCATTCTGGTAAATCCCTGGGAGTTCTCCATGTGCAGCTCCAGGTGCCCACTGCATATCATTAGGGACCAATTGAAAGCTGCCAGGTGCAAGACCACCACCCCAGGCCGACGTAAAGTCTCCTCCTTAGGGAACGACGAGCCGAAGGACGAACCTGCACCAGCGGAAGATACTGAACCCGGGGATCTGGAGCCGGAAGAAGAAGAAAGCAGCCCCCGGCAATTGGATTTTTAGGACCGCCCCCATACCGTCCTATGGCGGCGGGGGCCACGTCCCCTAAATATCGCCCCCGCAGTCTACCACAAGATGAAGCTGAACCGGGTGAAAGCCAGACTTAAGGTCGACACAGGAGCGGCCAGATCCGGCCTGTATAGTCACTATTTGTCCCATCATAAGTCGACTTTCAGTCCGCTATTCCAGAAGGCTACTCATCTTGTGGACGCAGGGGATGGCCCCCTGCTGATCCGTGGGGAAACTCAGGCCCTGCGTGTCGACACCAACCAACTGGCATCACACATCATAAATTCATCGTATTGACTCCACCTGGTGCAACTACGATGGATATCTGGAACTTGACCCACGGCTCTCACTTGGGGGGGGGGCAGGGAGGGGCATTTGCCCGGGGCGGGACTTTAAGGGGAGCGGATATTCTAGCCTGGCCTTGTCACCCACAAGGGTGACAATAATAATAATAATAATAATAGTAATAATAATAATAATAATCAAGGTCAAAGAAGCCTGAATTATTTATATTATTTTTTTTATTAAAAATGCTATTTTCTGTGTCTTGAAGGCCCGTCCAGATATTGTTTTAAATAGTATGAAATTAATATTTATTACTCTCCTTTTCTCAGATTCTACTTGCTAGTTGCTATGCCACCAAAGCGTGTTCGGTTAAGTGGGAGCGCATACAAGAAGATGAGAAAGAAGCGAAAGATGGAAGACGAGAAGCTTGCTGGTTCATTAGAAACCTTCATTGTGACGACTAAGAAGAGTTAAACTTGTGTTCTAAATGAAGATCTTGTGAGTGAATGTGAAGATACGGAGGAAGAGGAATTTAGGAGTTCATATGAGTCTGAGCCTATTACGGAAGGGAAAGAAACCAGTGTTCAGGAGGCTGAGGAGGGTAAGGAAGAAACTAATTGCGAGGGAAGAGCAGGACTTGAGTATATTCAAAGAAGAGACTTTGGTTTGATTCCATTTGGGCACTTGACATCTGACGTCCGTGATGCTCTTGTTTCTATTGGAGCTGAAAATTTTCAGAATTCAAAAGGGCCCTTTGTTACTGGGAGTAAGAGTAGAAAAATGACTGAGGCATTTTTCTACAGAAAACTTGCAGTTGGTAAAGGTGAAGTTGTGAAGAGAACATGGCTACTCTACTCACCATCCAAAGAAGCAACCTACTGTTTTTGCTGCGTTCTATTTTCGCACACTCCACAGAATGCAATTTCCAAGTTCGAGTCACCGGAAGGATTTAATGGTGGAGGTAAGTGGAAGGACAGTACTCCAATAGCTGCACATGAGAGTACAACCTGGCATAGAAAAGCCTTTCTTGCATGGAAAGAGGCTGAGGAGCACCTAAGAGGGGAGAAGGGTATTGATAAGGAATTTGTTCGGCAAGTGAATGCTGAGAGAGAGAAAGGAAGACAGATACTGTTGCGAATTATTTCCTGTATCCGGTTCTTGGCTTCCAGAAATTTGGCATTTCAAGGAAGCATTGACTATATTGGCACAGTTGACACAGCAGATAGGAAAAGGGAAGGCAACTTCGTGGCACTAATACGATTCATTGCTGACTTTGATCCAGTTCTCAAAGAACACTTGAATAAACACACAGATGGGGCTAAAGGAAGGGCTACATACTTATCTCCAGTGACACAAAATGAATTCATTGCCTTGCTGGCAAATACCATTCGAGAAAAACTTGTGGCAGATGTCAAGGAAAGCAAGTACTATGGTGTCATGTGTGACTCTACTCCAGACATCTCACACCAGGATCAGCATTCCTTAGTAGTACGCTAAGTAGTTCTGAAAGAAGGCCAATTTGTTGTGAAAGAGACATTTCTAGGCTACATGAAACTTGGGGGAAAAAATGCTGAAGCTATTGAGGAAGGGATTCGTAATGGTTTAGAGTCTTTCGGTCTGGACTTCAACAATTGCAGGGCTGTTTGTTTTGATAATGCCAGTGTCATGGTTGGGAAACACAGAGGCGTTCAACGTCGACTGTGTGAAAAAAAACTCAAAAATTGTGTTTATTAACTGTAACAATCATAGCCTCAACTTAGCAGGCGCAGATGCAGTTAAGACTGATGTGGGTTCAATGATTTTTCTCAATGTTCTCAACGAAGTTTTCAATTTCTTCAGCAGAAGCACAGAAAGGTGGGATGCACTGAAGAAAGTTACTGCTATAACTCTGAAGAGTAGCACTGACACACGATGGAGCTCTAGGGCAGATGCCACCCATGCCCTTGAGACTGAATTGAATGGTGTGCTGGAGTCTCTAGAAAATATATCTTCATCAGACAACTTCACAGCTGAGTCACGGGCAGACAGTGAGGCCCTTTTGAAAGGAATTCTCAGTTTTGAATTCTTGGCATTTCTCTCATTCTGGACCCCTGTTTTGAGAAAGGTGGATATTGTTCAAAAACGCCTCCAGTGTCCTGAGATGACTTTTAAGGACGCTCATGAAGACCTTGAAGCATTAGCAACATGGTTACAAGAGAACCAGGATAACAGTGCCCAGGAAGCAGTCACGAAAAGCATAGAACTGTGCAATAAGTGGGATGTAGAAATTGAAATAAAACGAATGCGCCGAAAAAAGTGTATGCCTGGAGAGTTGACCAGGGATGAACCACTAACCCCTCATCTTGACATGAAGCGAAAACTTCTTTTAGCAGTTGATAGACTTGTTGTAGAAGTGCAGTCAAGAAGTGCTCGACTTCAAGAGACAGATGGTCGTTTTGGAGTTCTTCTTCGCCCTCAAGAGTTGTTTTGTAAAACGGAACAAGAAATTGACGCTGTTTGCAAGGACATGGCCCAAAAATATGATGAAGACATATCACCTTCAGAGCTCTGTCAAGAAGTGCAAGATTTGAAGTTCTTATTGAAGAAGAGAACACCAGAAACTGCTCCAGAACTCCTTGCTTTTATTGATAAATATGGGGAAGGATTCGCAAACCGTGTTGCACTGAGACTTTTATTGACTGTAGGGATATCAGTTGCTTCCTGTGAAAGGTCGTTCAGCAAATTGAAACTTATCAAAACATATCTGAGGAGTTCCATAGGCCAAGATAGACTGTCAAATCTTGCACTTCTTAGCATTGAATCCGACACTCTAATGGATATGAACTTTGATGGCATCATTCATGAATTTGCCAGAAGCAAAGCAAGAAAATTCCTAATGTAATCCTTTGATCCATTTGATATCTTATGATGATGACATTATTATGGCAATTGTTTTTTGAAATAAATATTTACAGAATATAGTAACACAACTACATTGCTGTCTGAAGGATGTTTTACAATTATTTATGAAAAAATAAAGTTTTCTCTTTATTTTCTACTATATTAAACTGCAAACACAGGAAATGCACCTTTTATTAAGTGTCCTATAAATACTCAGTATTATATAATTAAGTGTCCTATAATCATGTTGCCCAAATTAGGGTCATAGGCAGTAATGGATGGTAAAGGTTGGAAGTGCTAATGAAGAGGGGGGGGGGCGCCACTGAGAACTTTGCCCTGGGGCGGCACAAAGGCATGTAAGGGCTCTGACTGGACCTGCTACAGAAACTATGAGCCACCATTGATTGCCGAAAGAGACAGCTCCAGTTACGGAAATCTCCCGACACCCCTCCCCCAGGCCATTTGCACCTGCACACCCCGGCCCAGCCCAGAAGAATCCACTTCCCCTCCTTTCCTCCTCGATCTTCCCCCTCCTCTCCCCCTCTCCTCCCCACCTCATTCCCAGCAACCACCTCCTTTGCAGTGACCATCCCCTCCCCACCACGAAGCCTGGGTGCCCCTCAACAGGCTTTTGGGTATGTCAGTCCTGTTCTCCCCACACCTGCCACCCGGAACCCTCTTGGCCTGCCTCTTGCCCCCAGCCTTCCTCACCCCTCATCACACAGCAGTCTAAATTGTCAACCTTGCCCCATCCCCCCTCATCCTCCCTAAAGGGCTCGTCATTGGAGAGATGGAAGAAGCCAAGCCCTGTACCCCCTTCCCCTCCAGTTCCCCTGTCCCCCTGACCCCCATCCCTGACCATCTCTCCACATACCAGTCAGACACCCTCTGCCACCTCCTCCTGGATTTCCATGACCTTTTCGTGGCGGGACCCGCCGATATTGGATATACCACCTACCTGGCTCATGAGATCCACACGATGGGCCCACCGATCCAACAGCCATCCCGGCAGAAAATTCCCTAGCAGTGGGAAGAGGAAGTCCACCAGGTCCAAGAGATGATTGAGGCCAGAGTCATCTCCTCCTTCACCAGCCCCTGGTCGTCCCCCGTCGTTCTCGTGAAGAAGAATGGCACAATGCGGTTCCGCGTGATTACTGCCGACTCAATGACGTGACCAAGGACGCTACTCCACTCCTGCGAATAGACGACTCCCTAGATTCTCTTTACGGCGCCTCATGGTTCTCCACCCTCAACCTCCAGTCGGGGTAATGGCAGGTACCAGTGCAACCGGAAGACAGAGGCAGAACTGCTTTCTCGACCGGCAACGGGAAGCATTATGAATTTAATGTCTTACCCTTCGGCCTCTGTAACACCTCCGCCACCTTCTCGAGACAAATGGAATCTGTCCTCAGCGGCCTCACCTGGGAGATCTGTCTAGCCTACCTAGATGACGTGATTGTATTCGGCAAGACCTGGGCCGACCACCTTCAGTACCTTCGCAAGGTCTTTGAATGGATACAGCCAGCAAGCCTCAAACTCAAGGCCTCCAAGTGCGTCCTGGCTGCCAGAACTGTCTCGTTCCTGGGATATATCATCTCCCAGACTGGCATTTCTCCCGACCCAGACAAGCTCTGCGCAATCGCGGACATCCCCCCGTCACAAGACGTCCACGGGATTCGGGCCTTCCTCAGCCTGATTCTTATTACCGATGTTTTGTGAAGGGGTTTGCAGACATTGCTAAACCACTCCATTATTTTGACCCAGAAGGGAGAACCTTTCATCTGGACGGACGAGAAACGAGCCACCATCCAACAACTCAAGGACAAACTCGTTTCTGCCCCAGTCGTGGCCTCCCCCGACTACTCCCTCCCATTCCGATGCTACACCGATGTCTCCTTGATTGCAATAGGCGCTGTGCTAACCAGAGTCCAAGAGAGCCGCAAACACATCATCGCTTGTGCTAGCCGCACCCTCAACCAGGTAGAAAAAATTATGCCGCCACAAAGAGGGAGTGCCTGGGCATCGTCTGGGCACTAAAGCATTTCTGGGGTTACCTTTCGGGGGGTTACCCAAGGCACCATCATTACCGATCACCACTCCCTCCAAAGGCTGCGGCAGTCTGACACTCATAACGCCTAGCTCATCAGATGACACGAGACACTAGAGGAGTTCAACTATGAGATCTCCTACCACCCCAGCAAACTCCATACAAACGCAGATGCTCTCTCCCAGCTCCACATCAGTGCCATACAACCAGAGCCAGATCTCCTCCAGCAGTGGCATCGTAAGGAATGACCCTCCATGGATTTCCCAACACCTCCTCAAAAAGCTATATCGCCAGGGCGACCACTTGCTCACTCTGTCTGGGCAGATCATTCTCGCCCCCGATGCCGCCCTCGACACCCTCCAGCACCTGCACACCTACAACAAAATCCGCCTGTGCACAAAGAAACTTCTGCAGGTCTTTAACCCATTGGAGCCCAGTGTCCAGAATAGTGGACAGAACTGGGATTTTTCAAGTCTTTATAAAGTAGGGAACCCCCGGCTAGGGACCCATTAGCTTCACGACCATGAGCCGACAGGCGGAGGGCGGTGGGCTTAGTAGCCACCCAGTGCCGTGCCTCACCCAGCACCCCTGGGATCCAATGGGTTGATAACTGGCAAACCTATCAGTCTCTTTAACGACACTTACTGGGCGCCCAATCCCTCCACCCTAGCCACGGATATTATCCAGTCCTGCTGGGCGTGCGCCTTGGGTAAAGACATCACCCACACTGCCTGTCCATCAGGACACATTACCGACCACAAACCTTGGCAGTTATTGGCGATTGATGTAGTGGGACCCCTACCTCCGAAATCAGGCTATTGGTACGTCATCACTTTCGTTGATACGTATTCAAAATTCATCATAGTCTGCCCGGCAAAAGAACACCATGCTGTCGCAGTCGCTGACGCCCTGATTCGGCATGTTTTCCCCTACTTTGGTATCCTGCAGGCAATCCACTCCAACAACACACCAGAGTTCACCAGGAAAATCTTGGAGGAGCTAGCCCAAATCTTTGGCTACCACTTATCACACTCGTCCCCTACATGGACCCAGGGAAATGCTATCTGCGAACAAAGCCATCATACACTAGTGAACCAACTCCACACCCCGATAGAAGCCACCAAAGACAACGACTGGCCCCCCCATGTCAAAATCGTGCAATGGGACATAAACTCCTGCCCCCAAGAGGACGACATTTCACCCTACGAATGAGTGTTTGGGAAAACACCTCTCCTACCCCTGCAACAACACTTAAAGAACCCCACCTCTTCTACCACATCTGACCCCCTCCACCACCTTAAGCGGCGACTATCCCACCTTCAGAATAACCTGGACCTTTGCTCTGACACCGCCTCTAACCCCTACAAGCCGGGAGGCACTGTCATCATAGCACAGCTCCATACCCCCCACAAGCTCGTGCCACGGTTCACGGGACCCTTTACCATCACCCACGTCCTCAACCCTTACCAAGTGACGGTTGAATATCACGGCACCCCTTGCATTCTCAGAAACTGTCACATACACCTTTCGCACCCCCACATCCTCCATTCCGCCCCACGTCCCACCCTACCCACCTCCCCGGCTCCATTTCCCTCTACCTCATATGACTGCTATATCTCCCAATCGCCGTCTCTCTCCTTCCCCTCCCCCGCCACCTCCACCTCACCCCCCGCCATGCTGCCTCACACCTTATCTCAAGATTCACCAATACCAATACCACACGTCCACCCCCACACACCCCACCCACCTCCCAAACACTCCAACACCGCACGCCCACATCACCTCCTACACCCATCCTTAAAACAACCATCACATGCTCCAGCCGCCTCTCCTGCCCACCCGCCTGATACACCTACACTCCCACACCACCCACATCACTACAAAATCACACTCCACCTCCTACCCTAAATCATCTCACACTCTTGCTACACCAAGCACAAATCCCAGCCACCTTCACTCCTCAGGGACTTCACGCCGCATCACTCTGGCATAAAACCCCACACTCATTGGCCATCTCCAGCATTCAGCACAGGTCTCTACAGCAGACAACATCTACCACCATGAGGATTCGCCGAGCCATATGGACGCCGCCCTTCAGACGCAAACACCCATCCATGGTCCCCTCCACCTCCTACGACTCCTCCACACCTCCACCAACTCATCCACCCTATTCGTCACCTGCGACGCCCAGCTGGATGAAAACCCTGCCACCACATCCTGGCATGTCCTCCTCCAACACCTGCAGCCAGTGTACCACACCTACAACACCAAAGTCTACAACCTTCAGTCACAGAGACGTGACTTTTTTCCATAAGACAGTGATAAAATGCCAAATAGTTTTGCTGAGGGCATCTCAACACCCCCAGAAGGAGCCTATGGAGAGGCAAACAGAGTGTGACCTGACTCCGGGCAACAGAGACATAAGTCTGCCCTGGCTGCACGCCCTATGACCTGGAACTCTCCCGCCGCCACCATAGCAGGAATGAGAGACTAGCTTTTGGGCAAGCTGACCACCGACAGGATCGGGGTGGAGCTATTACTCTAGCTCTAGGCAGCACCGCTGAGATGGCTGGTAGCCGCTCAACCCCCCTATAGGAGACGGCCGGTAGCCGCTCTGGAGGTAATCAGGAGACAGCCAGTAGACGCTGCGAAGGTGCCCTACAAGAGAGTACCGGTAGCCGCTCCGAAGGTGCCCTACAAGAGGCGGCCGGTAACCGCTCGACCCTCCTGCAGGAGACGGCCGGTAGCTGCTCTGGAGGTAATCAGGAGACGGCCAGTAGCCGCTCCTAAGGTGCCCTAGAGGCGGCCTGCAGCCGCTTCCTCACAGACGCCACGGCCAGTAGCCGGCCCCATGCAACAGTTGGTAGCCGTGCCCTTAGGAGGCCAAGGCCAGTAGCCGGGCTCTAAGAGAGGAGACAGCCAGTAGCTGCTCATCCATCAGGTGCTGCCTTCCCTCCACGAACTACTACCCAGAGGGAGGTCCCAGCCTTGAGGACTGCTGGAGAGTCCCTGTGACCCCCACCGGGCTCTCCTCTCTACAGCCAGTCCCTGAGGGGCCTCGCCTGATGGACCCCAACAGAGGCCAACGCCGCAGCCAGCTCCAGACAGCATGACTGACCACCAGAGACTGCAGACCACAGGGCCTAGAGACCGTCTCGAAGACCCCTGCGTGGGACATCCCCACACCTCGACACAGGGGACCCTCGTCCTCCGTCAGGCACCTGAGTGAATGTTTCAGGCAGTTGTTCGGCCCCAGTCCAGGGAGCCAGACTCCAGCCCCGAGCCCTGAGAGTGCGAGGCTCCCGGACGAGAGAGGACGCCCCTACGAGTGATCCCGTGGCCCCTGAAAACAGAGGTCCCTGGCAGAACTCGGCCCTGTCAGTAGCCAGGCTGAGCTGTCCCCCACCACCGTTTTCCTGGCTGCTACCATGCCCAGTCCTGATAGTGAATGACAGTGAAAGTGCAGTGATAGTGATACAGTGAAGCGAGGGCTGAGCAGTGAGTTACTAGAAACCCGTGATTTCGTATATAAAACCTGTCAGTGTTAATGTAAAAGAAAGGTAACAGTGAGACAGTGAACACAGCTGAGCAGTGAATGAAATATCTGAGTGAACATAATTCCATGATAGTGATGTAGCCTCATGCTAAGAGCAATCAGGGCTCCCAGTACCAAAGTAATGATTAACAGTGTAACAGTGAGCTCAAGTAGACAGCCCAACAGTGATAATAGTGCCTTGGCCCTAGTGAAAATGAACTCTGCTTAAACAGATTAAAGTCTAGACTACCCATGAGCAACAGTGATTGATTTCTCGGCCCCAGGATTCCTGATATTAACTAATGTGCTATTCACTTTGTACTTGATCTTGTCCCAAATAATATCCTGCATGATACTACTCCCCACAATATAGACATAAGGTTTATAATTGCCTAAAATAATTACTCTTGTGACATCTGCCCATTCCACTTGTAGAATTTGACAATAGGCTGCACGTGTTAGGTTGTTGCCTTGAGTTTTTGTGCCGTGTCTCTCTCTTATTTGTCTAAGCTCTGGTCTAGAAAGAGAACCCAGCTACACACTAGGCGTTAGAGGGAGGGGAAGCTGACCCTAAAACACCTAACATTACACTGGTGGACAGTGGTGGTTCTTGACCCGGGCATACAAGAGAGGCATTCAGGAAATACCAGCAAAATGGCAAAAAACCTCAAGTGCAATTGCCCAAATTCAACCTCGAACAGGATGATGTTCATACATACCTGGCAATTATTAAACCTTTGATAAACATGGGGTTCAAAGATGACAAGCAAAAAAATAGCAGTTACACTCCGGCTACTGGGTAAAGTGGCAGCCAATATCGCACCGAAAATCGTCCTGGGGCTTACCTTGCAGAATTTCACAAAGCTCGTGATTCAGAACATCACCCCATCACTAGGTAAAGTGATGGCGCTATCCCAATTGGATAGCCTAACTTCTGATGGCAACTTAGATGACACTTTAATCCAGGCTAGACACCTGGTCACCGCTGCCAGATGATGAAACCTGGGAGCAACACAGTTTTAAAACAGTACCCTCCTCAGAGTTCACTCCAGCTTGGTCAAGGAACATTTTACAATCCATGACCCAACAGGAGACATGGATAAGGATATCCAACTCATACCCCACCTCCTGACTGCCCGCCCCACACCCCAGCAAATCAACATGGTGAAAAAGTTCCCGACAAACAACCCGGCTCCTCCAGTCAAGCCACGTCCGCCTATGCCCTACACCAGCCCCACCCCAACACCCAGCCTGCCTAGGGCACACCCCACCCACCGGTGCCCCAGTCACAAGGAGAACCCCAACCTCATTCTGGTAAATCCCTGGGAGTTCTCCATGTGCAGCTCCAGGTGCCCACTGCATATCATTAGGGACCAATTGAAAGCTGCCAGGTGCAAGACCACCACCCCAGGCCGACGTAAAGTCTCCTCCTTAGGGAACGACGAGCCGAAGCACGAACCTGCACCAGCGGAAGATACTGAACCCGGGGATCTGGAGCCGGAAGAAGAAGAAAGCAGCCCCCGGCAATTGGATTTTTAGGACCGCCCCCATACCGTCCTATGGCGGCGGGGGCCACGTCCCCCAAATATCGCCCCCCCAGTCTACCACAAGATGAAGCTGAACAGGGTGAAAGCCAGACTTAAGGTCGACACAGGAGCGGCCAGATCCGGCCTGTATAGTCACTATTTGTCCCATCATAAGTCGACTTTCAGTCTGCTATTCCAGAAGGCTACTCATCTTGTGGACGCAGGGGATGGCCCCCTGCTGATCCATGGGGAAACTCAGGCCCTGCGTGTCGACACCAACCAACTGGCATCACACATCATAAATTCATCGTATTGACTCCACCTGGTGCAACTACGATGGATATCTGGAACTTGACCCACGGCTCTCACTTGGGGGGGGGCAGGGAGGGGCTTTTGCCCGGGGGCGGCACTTTAACCCGCCCCGTCCCGGCCACTTTTTGACCACTGGTACCCCCCAATCCCGGGCAATTTTCGACCTTTTTTTTTTTTGCTAAAACTTTCGCTTTTGGTGAGAAACATCGAAATTTCATAGAGAAATCGCTCACCTGAGGTTTAAAATACTCATTACAGGTAGGAGAGGCTCCTTACTTTACTGGGTTTTCTATCAGGCTGGCGCCAAAGAAAACGAGTTCTATGGGAGGATAACTATTTCACACCACTCATAAACGGTATTTATTTATTTACTGTTACGAATTTATATGTAGTACAAGAGTATATTGGTTTTCAAGCAGTAATATAGGCATTATAAGCATTGTTTCACTCACTAATACCTGACCTTTTTTTGCCACATTACCTGATCATCATTTCTAACTGTTTCTTCCTCTAATGCTATGTAAAGTTTGTCCTCCACATTGTCATTGATTGGGGAATCACTCTGGCCCTGAATTTCATACCGTGGCATGACATGGCTATACTGGCCAGGTCACTAATAACAGGTGGATTGCTGAGAAAAGGGCATGCAGGGGGGGGGAGGAGGTCATGCTGGGTAACGCATTGTCTCTGCCTGGCATCTTGTTGAGGCAGGTGTCCCATGTTTACGTACCAAAAATGACTCGCGAAAATTGAAAATTGTGGAAATTATGAACCTTGCAATTGCAGAACGTTAAGTACGTCCTCGGGATTATCTGTGACAAAACGTGAGGACGTGGAAGTACGTCCTCGGGACGGCGCGGGTTGAGGGGAGCGGCAATTCTAGCCTGGCCTTGTCACCCACAAGGGTGACAATAATAATAATAATAATAATAGTAATAATAATAATAATAATCAAGGTCAAAGAAGCCTGAATTATTTATATTATTTTTTTTATTAAAAATGCTATTTTCTGTGTCTTGAAGGCCCGTCCAGATATTGTTTTAAATAGTATGAAATTAATATTTATTACTCTCCTTTTCTCAGATTCTACTTGCTAGTTGCTATGCCACCAAAGCGTGTTCGGTTAAGTGGGAGTGCATACAAGAAGATGAGAAAGAAGCGAAAGATGGAAGACGAGAAGCTTGCTGGTTCATTAGAAACCTTCATTGTGACGACTAAGAAGAGTTAAACTTGTGTTCTAAATGAAGATCTTGTGAGTGAATGTGAAGATACGGAGGAAGAGGAATTTAGGAGTTCATATGAGTCTGAGCCTATTACGGAAGGGAAAGAAACCAGTGTTCAGGAGGCTGAGGAGGGTAAGGAAGAAACTAATTGCGAGGGAAGAGCAGGACTTGAGTATATTCAAAGAAGAGACTTTGGTTTGATTCCATTTGGGCACTTGACATCTGACGTCCGTGATTCTCTTGTTTCTATTGGAGCTGAAAAGTTTCAGAATTCAAAAGGGCCCTTTGTTACTGGGAGTAAGAGTAGAAAAATGACTGAGGCATTTTTCTACAGAAAACTTGCAGTTGGTAAAGGTGAAGTTGTGAAGAGAACATGGCTACTCTACTCACCATCCAAAGAAGCAACCTACTGTTTTTGCTGCGTTCTATTTTCGCACACTCCACAGAATGCAATTTCCAAGTTCGAGTCACCGGAAGGATTTAATGGTGGAGGTAAGTGGAAGGACAGTACTCCAATAGCTGCACATGAGAGTACAACCTGGCATAGAAAAGCCTTTCTTGCATGGAAAGAGGCTGAGGAGCACCTAAGAGGGGAGAAGGGTATTGATAAGGAATTTGTTCGGCAAGTGAATGCTGAGAGAGAGAAAGGAAGACAGATACTGTTGCGAATTATTTCCTGTATCCGGTTCTTGGCTTCCAGAAATTTGGCATTTCAAGGAAGCATTGACTATATTGGCACAGTTGACACAGCAGATAGGAAAAGGGAAGGCAACTTCGTGGCACTAATACGATTCATTGCTGACTTTGATCCAGTTCTCAAAGAACACTTGAATAAACACACAGATGGGGCTAAAGGAAGGGCTACATACTTATCTCCAGTGACACAAAATGAATTCATTGCCTTGCTGGCAAATACCATTCGAGAAAAACTTGTGGCAGATGTCAAGGAAAGCAAGTACTATGGTGTCATGTGTGACTCTACTCCAGACATCTCACACCAGGATCAGCATTCCTTAGTAGTACGCTAAGTAGTTCTGAAAGAAGGCCAATTTGTTGTGAAAGAGACATTTCTAGGCTACATGAAACTTGGGGGAAAAAATGCTGAAGCTATTGAGGAAGGGATTCGTAATGGTTTAGAGTCTTTCGGTCTGGACTTCAACAATTGCAGGGCTGTTTGTTTTGATAATGCCAGTGTCATGGTTGGGAAACACAGAGGCGTTCAACGTCGACTGTGTGAAAAAAAACTCAAAAATTGTGTTTATTAACTGTAACAATCATAGCCTCAACTTAGCAGGCGCAGATGCAGTTAAGACTGATGTGGGTTCAATGACTTTTCTCAATGTTCTCAACGAAGTTTTCAATTTCTTCAGCAGAAGCACAGAAAGGTGGGATGCACTGAAGAAAGTTACTGCTATAACTCTGAAGAGTAGCACTGACACACGATGGAGCTCTAGGGCAGATGCCACCCATGCCCTTGAGACTGAATTGAATGGTGTGCTGGAGTCTCTAGAAAATATATCTTCATCAGACAACTTCACAGCTGAGTCACGGGCAGACAGTGAGGCCCTTTTGAAAGGAATTCTCAGTTTTGAATTCTTGGCATTTCTCTCATTCTGGACCCCTGTTTTGAGAAAGGTGGATATTGTTCAAAAACGCCTCCAGTGTCCTGAGATGACTTTTAAGGACGCTCATGAAGACCTTGAAGCATTAGCAACATGGTTACAAGAGAACCAGGATAACAGTGCCCAGGAAGCAGTCACGAAAAGCATAGAACTGTGCAATAAGTGGGATGTAGAAATTGAAATAAAACGAATGCGCCGAAAAAAGTGTATGCCTGGAGAGTTGACCAGGGATGAACCACTAACCCCTCATCTTGACATGAAGCGAAAACTTCTTTTAGCAGTTGATAGACTTGTTGTAGAAGTGCAGTCAAGAAGTGCTCGACTTCAAGAGACAGATGGTCGTTTTGGAGTTCTTCTTCGCCCTCAAGAGTTGTTTTGTAAAACGGAACAAGAAATTGACGCTGTTTGCAAGGACATGGCCCAAAAATATGACGAAGACATATCACCTTCAGAGCTCTGTCAAGAAGTGCAAGATTTGAAGTTCTTATTGAAGAAGAGAACACCAGAAACTGCTCCAGAACTCCTTGCTTTTATTGATAAATATGGGGAAGGATTCGCAAACCGTGTTGCACTGAGACTTTTATTGACTGTAGGGATATCAGTTGCTTCCTGTGAAAGGTCGTTCAGCAAACTGAAACTTATCAAAACATATCTGAGGAGTTCCATGGGCCAAGATAGACTGTCAAATCTTGCACTTCTTAGCATTGAATCCGACACTCTAATGGATATGAACTTTGATGGCATCATTCATGAATTTGCCAGAAGCAAAGCAAGAAAATTCCTAATGTAATCCTTTGATCCATTTGATATCTTATGATGATGACATTATTATGGCAATTGTTTTTTGAAATAAATATTTACAGAATATAGTAACACAACTACATTGCTGTCTGAAGGATGTTTTACAATTATTTATGAAAAAATAAAGTTTTCTCTTTATTTTCTACTATATTAAACTGCAAACACAGGAAATGCACCTTTTATTAAGTATCCTATAAATACTCAGTATTATATAATTAAGTGTCCTATAATCATGTTGCCCAAATTAGGGTCATAGGCAGTAATGGATGGTAAAGGTTGGAAGTGCTAATGAAGAGGGGGGGGGCGTCACTGAGAACTTTGCCCTGGGGCGGCACAAAGGCATGTAAGGGCTCTGACTGGACCTGCTACAGAAACTATGAGCCACCACTGATTGCCGAAAGAGACAGCTCCAGTTACGGAAATCTCCCGACACCCCTCCCCCAGGCCATTTGCACCTGCACACCCCGGCCCAGCCCAGAAGAATCCACTTCCCCTCCTTTCCTCCTCGATCTTCCCCCTCCTCTCCCCCTCTCCTCCCCACCTCATTCCCAGCAACCACCTCCTTTGCAGTGACCATCCCCTCCCCACCACGAAGCCTGGGTGCCCCTCAACAGGCTTTTGGGTATGTCAGTCCTGTTCTCCCCACACCTGCCACCCGGAACCCTCTTGGCCTGCCTCTTGCCCCCAGCCTTCCTCACCCCTCATCACACAGCAGTCTAAATTGTCAACCTTGCCCCATCCCCCCTCATCCTCCCTAAAGGGCTCGTCATTGGAGAGATGGAAGAAGCCAAGCCCTGTACCCTCTTCCCCTCCAGTTCCCCTGTCCCCCTGACCCCCATCCCTGACCATCTCTCCACATACCAGTCAGACACCCTCTGCCACCTCCTCCAGGATTTCCATGATCTTTTCGTGGCGGGACCCGCCGATATTGGATATACCACCTACCTGGCTCATGAGATCCACACGATGGGCCCACCGATCCAACAGCCATCCCGGCAGAAAATTCCCTAGCAGTGGGAAGAGGAAGTCCTCCAGGTCCAAGAGATGATTGAGGCCAGAGTCATCTCCTTCTTCACCAGCCCCTGGTCCTCCCCCGTCGTTCTCGTGAAGAAGAATGGCACAATGCGGTTCCGCATGACTACTGCTGACTCAATGACGTGACCAAGGACGCTACTCCACTCCTGCGAATAGACGACTCCCTAGATTCTCTTTACGGCGCCTCATGGTTCTCCACCCTCAACCTCCAGTCGGGGTAATGGCAGGTACCAGTGCGACCGGAAGACAGAGGCAGAACTGCTTTCTCGACCGGCAACGGGAAGCATTATGAATTTAATGTCTTACCCTTCGGCCTCTGTAACACCCCCGCCACCTTCTCGAGACAAATGGAATCTGTCCTCAGCGGCCTCACCTGGGAGATCTGTCTAGCCTACCTAGATGACGTCATTGTATTCGGGAAGACCTGGGCTGACCAACTTCAGTACCTTCGCAAGGTCTTTGAATGGATACAGCCAGCAAGCCTCAAACTCCAGGCCTCCAAGTGCGTCCTGGCTGCCAGAACTGTCTCGTTCCTGGGATATATCATCTCCCAGACTGGCATTTCTCCCGACCCAGACAAGCTCTGCGCAATCGCGGACATCCCCCCATCACAAGACGTCCACGGGATTCGGGCCTTCCTCAGCCTGATTCTTATTACCAATGTTTTGTGAAGGGGTTTGCAGACATTGCTAAACCACTCCATTATTTTGACCCAGAAGGGAGAACCTTTCATCTGGACGGACGAGAAACGAGCCACCATCCAACAACTCAAGGACAAACTCGTTTCTGCCCCAGTCGTGGCCTCCCCCGACTACTCCCTCCCATTCCGATGCTACACCGATGTCTCCTTGATTGCAATAGGCGCTGTGCTAACCCAAGTCCAAGAGAGCCGCAAACACATCATCGCTTGTGCTAGCCGCACCCTCAACCAGGTAGAAAAAATTATGCCGCCACAAAGAGGGAGTGCCTGGGCATCGTCTGGGCACTAAAGCATTTCTGGGGTTACCTTTCGGGGGGTTACCCAAGGCACCATCATTACCGATCACCACTCCCTCCAAAGGCTGCGGCAGTCTGACACTCATAACGCCTAGCTCATCAGATGACACGAGACACTAGAGGAGTTCAACTATGAGATCTCCTACCACCCCAACAAACTCCATACAAACGCAGATGCTCTCTCCCAGCTCCACATCAGTGCCATACAACCAGAGCCAGATCTCCTCCAGCAGTGGCATCGTAAGGAATGACCCTCCATGGATTTCCCAACACCTCCTCAAAAAGCTATATCGCCAGGGCGACCACTTGCTCACTCTGTCTGGGCAGATCATTCTCGCCCCCGATGCCGCCCTCGACACCCTCCAGCACCTGCACACCTACAACAAAATCCGCCTGTGCACAAAGAAACTTCTGCAGGTCTTTAACCCATTGGAGCCCAGTGTCCAGAATAGTGGACAGAACTGGGATTTTTCAAGTCTTTATAAAGTAGGGAACCCCCGGCTAGGGACCCATTAGCTTCACGACCATGAGCCGACAGGCGGAGGGCGGTGGGCTTAGTAGCCACCCAGTGCCGTGCCTCACCCAGCACCCCTGGGATCCAATGGGTTGATAACTGGCAAACCTATCAGTCTCTTTAACGACACTTACTGGGCGCCCAATCCCTCCACCCTAGCCACGGATATTATCCAGTCCTGCTGGGCGTGCGCCTTGGGTAAAGACATCACCCACACTGCCTGTCCATCAGGACACATTACCGACCACAAACCTTCGCAGTTATTGGCGATTGATGTAGTGGGACCCCTACCTCCGAAATCAGGCTATTGGTACGTCATCACTTTCGTTGATACGTATTCAAAATTCATCATAGTCTGCCCGGCAAAAGAACACCATGCTGTCGCAGTCGCTGACGCCCTGATTCGGCATGTTTTCCCCTACTTTGGTATCCTGCAGGCAATCCACTCCAACAACACACCAGAGTTCACCAGGAAAATCTTGGAGGAGCTAGCCCAAATCTTTGGCTACCACTTATCACACTCGTCCCCTACATGGACCCAGGGAAATGCTATCTGCGAACAAAGCCATCATACACTAGTGAACCAACTCCACACCCCGATAGAAGCCACCAAAGACAACGACTGGCCCCCCCATGTCAAAATCGTGCAATGGGACATAAACTCCTGCCCCCAAGAGGACGACATTTCACCCTACGAATGAGTGTTTGGGAAAACACCTCTCCTACCCCTGCAACAACACTTAAAGAACCCCACCTCTTCTACCACATCTGACCCCCTCCACCACCTTAAGCGGCGACTATCCCACCTTCAGAATAACCTGGACCTTCGCTCTGACACCGCCTCTAACCCCTACAAGCCGGGAGGCACTGTCATCATAGCACAGCTCCATACTCCCCACAAGCTCGTGCCACGGTTCACGGGACCCTTTACCATCACCCACGTCCTCAACCCTTACCAAGTGACGGTTGAATATCACGGCACCCCTTGCATTCTCAGAAACTGTCACATACACCTTTCGCACCCCCACATCCTCCGCCCCGCCCCACGTCCCACCCTACCCACCTCCCCGGCTCCATTTCCCTCTACCTCATATGACTGCTACATCTCCCAATCGCCGTCTCTCTCCTTCCCCTCCCCCGCCACCTCCACCTCACCCCCCGCCATGCTGCCTCACACCTTATCTCAAGATTCACCAATACCAATACCACACGTCCACCCCCACACACCCCACCCACCTCCCAAACACTCCAACACCGCACGCCCACATCACCTCCTACACCCATCCTTAAAACAACCATCACATGCTCCAGCCGCCTCTCCTGCCCACCCGCCTGATACACCCACACTCCCACACCACCCACATCACTGCAAAATCACACTCCACCTCCTACCCTAAATCATCTCACACTCTTGCTACACCAAGCACAAATCCCAGCCACCTACACTCCTCAGGGACTTCACGCCGCATCACTCTGGCATAAAACCCCACACTCATTGGCCATCTCCAGCATTCAGCACAGGTCTCTACAGCAGACAACATCTACCACCATGAGGATTCGCCGAGCCATATGGACGCCGCCCTTCAGACGCAAACACCCATCCATGGTCCCCTCCACCTCCCACGACTCCTCCACACCTCCACCAACTCATCCACCCTATTCGTCACCTGCGACGCCCAGCTGGATGAAAACCCTGCCACCACATCCTGGCATGTCCTCCTCCAACACCTGCAGCCAGTGTACCACACCTACAACACCAAAGTCTACAACCTTCAGTCACAGAGACGTGACTTTTTTCCATAAGACAGTGATAAAATGCCAAATAGTTTTGCTGAGGGCATCTCAACACCCCCAGAAGGAGCCTATGGAGAGGCAAACAGAGTGTGACCTGACTCCGGGCAACAGAGACATAAGTCCGCCCTGGCTGCACGCCCTATGACCTGGAACTCTCCCGCCGCCACCATAGCAGGAAAGAGAGACTAGCTTTTGGGCAAGCTGACCACCGACAGGATCGGGGTGGAGCTATTACTCTAGCTCTAGGCAGCACCGCTGAGATGGCTGGCAGCCGCTCAACCCCCCTATAGGAGACGGCCGGTAGCCGCTCTGGAGGTAATCAGGAGACAGCCAGTAGACGCTGCGAAGGTGCCCTACAAGAGAGTACCGGTAGCCGCTCCGAAGGTGCCCTACAAGAGGCGGCCGGTAACCGCTCGACCCTCCTGCAGGAGACGGCCGGTAGCTGCTCTGGAGGTAATCAGGAGACGGCCAGTAGCTGCTCCTAAGGTGCCCTAGAGGCGGCCTGCAGCCGCTTCCTCACAGACGCCACAGCCAGTAGCCGGCCCCATGCAACAGTTGGTAGCCGTGCCCTTAGGAGGCCAAGGCCAGTAGCCGGGCTCTAAGAGAGGAGACAGCCAGTAGCTGCTCATCCGTCAGGTGCTGCCTTCCCTCCACGAACTACTACCCAGAGGGAGGTCCCAGCCTTGAGGACTGCTGGAGAGTCCCTGTGACCCCCACCGGGCTCTCCTCTCTACAGCCAGTCCCTGAGGGGCCTCGCCTGATGGACCCCAACAGAGGCCAACGCCGCAGCCAGCTCCAGACAGCATGACTGACCACCAGAGACTGCAGACCACAGGGCCTAGAGACCGTCTCGAAGACCCCTGCGTGGGACATCCCCACACCTCGACACAGGGGACCCTCGTCCTCCGTCAGGCACCTGAGTGAATGTTTCAGGCAGTTGTTCAGCCCCAGTCCAGGGAGCCAGACTCCAGCCCCGAGCCCTGAGAGTGCGAGGCTCCCGGACGAGAGAGGACGCCCCTACGAGTGATCCCGTGGCCCCTGAAAACAGAGGTCCCTGGCAGAACTCGGCCCTGTCAGTAGCCAGGCTGAGCTGTCCCCCACCACCGTTTTCCTGGCTGCTACCATGCCCAGTCCTGATAGTGAATGACAGTGAAAGTGCAGTGATAGTGATACAGTGAAGCGAGGGCTGAGCAGTGAGTTACTAGAAACACGTGATTTCGTATATAAAACCTGTCAGTGTTAATGTAAAAGAAAGGTAACAGTGAGACAGTGAACACAGCTGAGCAGTGAATAAAATATCTGAGTGAACATAATTCCATGATAGTGATGTAGCCTCATGCTAAGAGCAATCAGGGCTCCCAGTACCAAAGTAATGATTAACAGTGTAACAGTGAACTCAAGTAGACAGCCCAACAGTGATAATAGTGCCTTGGCCCTAGTGAAAATGAACTCTGCTTAAACAGATTAAAGTCTAGACTACCCATGAGCAACAGTGATTGATTTCTCGGCCCCAGGATTCCTGATATTAACTAATGTGCTATTCACTTTGTACTTGATCTTGTCCCAAATAATATCCTGCATGATACTACTCCCCACAATATA
Source organism: Coenobita brevimanus (assembly GCF_032717465.1). Taxonomy (NCBI): domain Eukaryota; kingdom Metazoa; phylum Arthropoda; class Malacostraca; order Decapoda; family Coenobitidae; genus Coenobita; species Coenobita brevimanus. The sequence continues at coordinate 13,492,582 of NC_136996.1, forward strand.
GACATAAGGTTTATAATTGCCTAAAATAATTACTCTTGTGACATCTGCCCATTCCACTTGTAGAATTTGACAATAGGCTACACGTGTTAGGTTGTTGCCTTGAGTTTTTGTGCCGTGTCTCTCTCTTATTTGTCTAAGCTCTGGTCTAGAAAGAGAACCCAGCTACACACTAGGCGTTAGAGGGAGGGGAAGCTGACCCTAAAACACCTAACATTACACTGGTGGACAGTGGTGGTTCTTGACCCGGGCATACAAGAGAGGCATTCAGGAAATACCAGCAAAATGGCAAAAAACCTCAAGTGCAATTGCCCAAATTCAACCTCGAACAGGATGATGTTCATACATACCTGGCAATTATTAAACCTTTGATAAACATGGGGTTCAAAGATGACAAGCAAAAAAATAGCAGTTACACTCCGGCTACTGGGTAAAGTGGCAGCCAATATCGCACCGAAAATCGTCCTGGGGCTTACCTTGCAGAATTTCACAAAGCTCGTGATTCAGAACATCACCCCATCACTAGGTAAAGTGATGGCGCTATCCCAATTGGATAGCCTAACTTCTGATGGCAACTTAGATGACACTTTAATCCAGGCTAGACACCTGGTCACCGCTGCCAGATGATGAAACCTGGGAGCAACACAGTTTTAAAACAGTACCCTCCTCAGAGTTCACTCCAGCTTGGTCAAGGAACATTTTACAATCCATGACCCAACAGGAGACATGGATAAGGATATCCAACTCATACCCCACCTCCTGACTGCCCGCCCCACACCCCAGCAAATCAACATGGTGAAAAAGTTCCCGACAAACAACCCGGCTCCTCCAGTCAAGCCACGTCCGCCTATGCCCTACACCAGCCCCACCCCAACACCCAGCCTGCCTAGGGCACACCCCACCCACCGGTGCCCCAGTCACAAGGAGAACCCCAACCTCATTCTGGTAAATCCCTGGGAGTTCTCCATGTGCAGCTCCAGGTGCCCACTGCATATCATTAGGGACCAATTGAAAGCTGCCAGGTGCAAGACCACCACCCCAGGCCGACGTAAAGTCTCCTCCTTAGGGAACGACGAGCCGAAGCACGAACCTGCACCAGCGGAAGATACTGAACCCGGGGATCTGGAGCCGGAAGAAGAAGAAAGCAGCCCCCGGCAATTGGATTTTTAGGACCGCCCCCATACCGTCCTATGGCGGCGGGGGCCACGTCCCCCAAATATCGCCCCCCCAGTCTACCACAAGATGAAGCTGAACAGGGTGAAAGCCAGACTTAAGGTCGACACAGGAGCGGCCAGATCCGGCCTGTATAGTCACTATTTGTCCCATCATAAGTCGACTTTCAGTCCGCTATTCCAGAAGGCTACTCATCTTGTGGACGCAGGGGATGGCCCCCTGCTGATCCGTGGGGAAACTCAGGCCCTGCGTGTCGACACCAACCAACTGGCATCACACATCATAAATTCATCGTATTGACTCCACCTGGTGCAACTACGATGGATATCTGGAACTTGACCCACGGCTCTCACTTGGGGGGGGGGCAGGGAGGGGCTTTTGCCCGGGGGCGGCACTTTAACCCGCCCCGTCCCGGCCACTTTTCGACCACTGGTACCCCCCAATCCCGGGCAATTTTCGACCTTTTTTTTTTTTGCTAAAATTTTCGCTTTTGGTGAGAAACATCGAAATTTCATAGAGAAATAGCTCACCTGAGGTTTAAAATACTCATTACAGGTAGGAGAGCCTCCTTACTTTACTGGGTTTTCTATCAGGCTGGCGCCAAAGAAAACGAGTTCTATGGGAGGATAACTATTTCACACCACTCATAAACGGTATTTATTTATTTACTGTTACGAATTTATATGTAGTACAAGAGTATATTGGTTTTCAAGCAGTAATATAGGCATTATAAGCATTGTTTCACTCACTAATATCTGACCTTTTTTTGCCACATTACCTGATCATCATTTCTAACTGTTTCTTCCTCTAATGCTATGTAAAGTTTGTCCTCCACATTGTCATTGATTGGGGAATCACTCTGGCCCTGAATTTCATACCGTGGCATGACATGGCTATACTGGCCAGGTCACTGATAACAGGTGGATTGCTGAGAAAAGGGCATGCAGGGGGGGGGAGGAGGTCATGCTGGGTAAGGCATTGTCTCTGCCTGGCATCTTGTTGAGGCAGGTGTCCCGTGTATACGTACCAAAAATGACTCGCGAAAATTGAAAATTGTGGAAATTATGAACCTTGCAATTGCAGAACGTTAAGTACGTCCTCGGGATTAGCTGTGACAAAACGTGAGGACGTGGAAGTACGTCCTCGGGACGGCGCGGGTTAAGGGGAGCGGCAATTCTAGCCTGGCCTTGTCACCCACAAGGGTGACAATAATAATAATAATAATAATAGTAATAATAATAATAATAATCAAGGTCAAAGAAGCCTGAATTATTTATATTAGTTTTTTTATTAAAAATGCTATTTTCTGTGTCTTGAAGGCCCGTCCAGATATTGTTTTAAATAGTATGAAATTAATATTTATTACTCTCCTTTTCTCAGATTCTACTTGCTAGTTGCTATGCCACCAAAGCGTGTTCGGTTAAGTGGGAGTGCATACAAGAAGATGAGAAAGAAGCGAAAGATGGAAGACGAGAAGCTTGCTGGTTCATTAGAAACCTTCATTGTGACGACTAAGAAGAGTTAAACTTGTGTTCTAAATGAAGATCTTGTGAGTGAATGTGAAGATACGGAGGAAGAGGAATTTAGGAGTTCATATGAGTCTGAGCCTATTATGGAAGGGAAAGAAACCAGTGTTCAGGAGGCTGAGGAGGGTAAGGAAGAAACTAATTGCGAGGGAAGAGCAGGACTTGAGTATATTCAAAGAAGAGACTTTGGTTTGATTCCATTTGGGCACTTGACATCTGACGTCCGTGATGCTCTTGTTTCTATTGGAGCTGAAAATTTTCAGAATTCAAAAGGGCCCTTTGTTACTGGGAGTAAGAGTAGAAAAATGACTGAGGCATTTTTCTACAGAAAACTTGCAGTTGGTAAAGGTGAAGTTGTGAAGAGAACATGGCTACTCTACTCACCATCCAAAGAAGCAACCTACTGTTTTTGCTGCGTTCTATTTTCGCACACTCCACAGAATGCAATTTCCAAGTTCGAGTCACCGGAAGGATTTAATGGTGGAGGTAAGTGGAAGGACAGTACTCCAATAGCTGCACATGAGAGTACAACCTGGCATAGAAAAGCCTTTCTTGCATGGAAAGAGGCTGAGGAGCACCTAAGAGGGGAGAAGGGTATTGATAAGGAATTTGTTCGGCAAGTGAATGCTGAGAGAGAGAAAGGAAGACAGATACTGTTGCGAATTATTTCCTGTATCCGGTTCTTGGCTTCCAGAAATTTGGCATTTCAAGGAAGCATTGACTATATTGGCACAGTTGACACAGCAGATAGGAAAAGGGAAGGCAACTTCGTGGCACTAATACGATTCATTGCTGACTTTGATCCAGTTCTCAAAGAACACTTGAATAAACACACAGATGGGGCTAAAGGAAGGGCTACATACTTATCTCCAGTGACACAAAATGAATTCATTGCCTTGCTGGCAAATACCATTCGAGAAAAACTTGTGGTAGATGTCAAGGAAAGCAAGTACTATGGTGTCATGTGTGACTCTACTCCAGACATCTCACACCAGGATCAGCATTCCTTAGTAGTACGCTAAGTAGTTCTGAAAGAAGGCCAATTTGTTGGGAAAGAGACATTTCTAGGCTACATGAAACTTGGGGGAAAAAATGCTGAAGCTATTGAGGAAGGGATTCGTAATGGTTTAGAGTCTTTCGGTCTGGACTTCAACAATTGCAGGGCTGTTTGTTTTGATAATGCCAGTGTCATGGTTGGGAAACACAGAGGCGTTCAACGTCGACTGTGTGAAAAAAACTCAAAAATTGTGTTTATTAACTGTAACAATCATAGCCTCAACTTAGCAGGCGCAGATGCAGTTAAGACTGATGTGGGTTCAATGACTTTTCTCAATGTTCTCAACGAAGTTTTCAATTTCTTCAGCAGAAGCACAGAAAGGTGGGATGCACTGAAGAAAGTTACTGCTATAACTCTGAAGAGTAGCACTGACACACGATGGAGCTCTAGGGCAGATGCCACCCATGCCCTTGAGACTGAATTGAATGGTGTGCTGGAGTCTCTAGAAAATATATCTTCATCAGACAACTTCACAGCTGAGTCACGGGCAGACAGTGAGGCCCTTTTGAAAGGAATTCTCAGTTTTGAATTCTTGGCATTTCTCTCATTCTGGACCCCTGTTTTGAGAAAGGTGGATATTGTTCAAAAACGCCTCCAGTGTCCTGAGATGACTTTTAAGGACGCTCATGAAGACCTTGAAGAATTAGCAACATGGTTACAAGAGAACCAGGATAACAGTGCCCAGGAAGCAGTCACGAAAAGCATAGAACTGTGCAATAAGTGGGATGTAGAAATTGAAATAAAACGAATGCGCCGAAAAAAGTGTATGCCTGGAGAGTTGACCAGGGATGAACCACTAACCCCTCATCTTGACATGAAGCGAAAACTTCTTTTAGCAGTTGATAGACTTGTTGTAGAAGTGCAGTCAAGAAGTGCTCGACTTCAAGAGACAGATGGTCGTTTTGGAGTTCTTCTTCGCCCTCAAGAGTTGTTTTGTAAAACGGAACAAGAAATTGACGCTGTTTGCAAGGACATGGCCCAAAAATATGACGAAGACATATCACCTTCAGAGCTCTGTCAAGAAGTGCAAGATTTGAAGTTCTTATTGAAGAAGAGAACACCAGAAACTGCTCCAGAACTCCTTGCTTTTATTGATAAATATGGGGAAGGATTCGCAAACCGTGTTGCACTGAGACTTTTATTGACTGTAGGGATATCAGTTGCTTCCTGTGAAAGGTCGTTCAGCAAACTGAAACTTATCAAAACATATCTGAGGAGTTCCATGGGCCAAGATAGACTGTCAAATCTTGCACTTCTTAGCATTGAATCCGACACTCTAATGGATATGAACTTTGATGGCATCATTCATGAATTTGCCAGAAGCAAAGCAAGAAAATTCCTAATGTAATCCTTTGATCCATTTGATATCTTATGATGATGACATTATTATGGCAATTGTTTTTTGAAATAAATATTTACAGAATATAGTAACACAACTACATTGCTGTCTGAAGGATGTTTTACAATTATTTATGAAAAAATAAAGTTTTCTCTTTATTTTCTACTATATTAAACTGCAAACACAGGAAATGCACCTTTTATTAAGTATCCTATAAATACTCAGTATTATATAATTAAGTGTCCTATAATCATGTTGCCCAAATTAGGGTCATAGGCAGTAATGGATGGTAAAGGTTGGAAGTGCTAATGAAGAGGGGGGGGGGCGCCACTGAGAACTTTGCCCTGGGGCGGCACAAAGGCATGTAAGGGCTCTGACTGGACCTGCTACAGAAACTATGAGCCACCATTGATTGCCGAAAGAGACAGCTCCAGTTACGGAAATCTCCCGACACCCCTCCCCCAGGCCATTTGCACCTGCACACCCCGGCCCAGCCCAGAAGAATCCACTTCCCCTCCTTTCCTCCTCGATCTTCCCCCTCCTCTCCCCCTCTCCTCCCCACCTCATTCCCAGCAACCACCTCCTTTGCAGTGACCATCCCCTCCCCACCACGAAGCCTGGGTGCCCCTCAACAGGCTTTTGGGTATGTCAGTCCTGTTCTCCCCACACCTGCCACCCGGAACCCTCTTGGCCTGCCTCTTGCCCCCAGCCTTCCTCACCCCTCATCACACAGCAGTCTAAATTGTCAACCTTGCCCCATCCCCCCTCATCCTCCCTAAAGGGCTCGTCATTGGAGAGATGGAAGAAGCCAAGCCCTGTACCCTCTTCCCCTCCAGTTCCCCTGTCCCCCTGACCCCCATCCCTGACCATCTCTCCACATACCAGTCAGACACCCTCTGCCACCTCCTCCTGGATTTCCATGACCTTTTCGTGGCGGGACCCGCCGATATTGGATATACCACCTACCTGGCTCATGAGATCCACACGATGGGCCCACCGATCCAACAGCCATCCCGGCAGAAAATTCCCTAGCAGTGGGAAGAGGAAGTCCACCAGGTCCAAGAGATGATTGAGGCCAGAGTCATCTCCTCCTTCACCAGCCCCTGGTCCTCCCCCGTCGTTCTCGTGAAGAAGAATGGCACAATGCGGTTCCGCATGACTACTGCCGACTCAATGACGTGACCAAGGACGCTACTCCACTCCTGCGAATAGACGACTCCCTAGATTCTCTTTACGGCGCCTCATGGTTCTCCACCCTCAACCTCCAGTCGGGGTAATGGCAGGTACCAGTGCGACCGGAAGACAGAGGCAGAACTGCTTTCTCGACCGGCAACGGGAAGCATTATGAATTTAATGTCTTACCCTTCGGCCTCTGTAACACCCCCGCCACCTTCTCGAGACAAATGGAATCTGTCCTCAGCGGCCTCACCTGGGAGATCTGTCTAGCCTACCTAGATGACGTCATTGTATTCGGCAAGACCTGGGCTGACCACCTTCAGTACCTTCGCAAGGTCTTTGAATGGATACAGCCAGCAAGCCTCAAACTCCAGGCCTCCAAGTGCGTCCTGGCTGCCAGAACTGTCTCGTTCCTGGGATATATCATCTCCCAGACTGGCATTTCTCCCGACCCAGACAAGCTCTGCGCAATCGCGGACATCCCCCCATCACAAGACGTCCACGGGATTCGGGCCTTCCTCAGCCTGATTCTTATTACCAATGTTTTGTGAAGGGGTTTGCAGACATTGCTAAACCACTCCATTATTTTGACCCAGAAGGGAGAACCTTTCATCTGGACGGACGAGAAACGAGCCACCATCCAACAACTCAAGGAGAAACTCGTTTCTGCCCCAGTCGTGGCCTCCCCCGACTACTCCCTCCCATTCCGATGCTACACCGATGTCTCCTTGATTGCAATAGGCGCTGTGCTAACCCAAGTCCAAGAGAGCCGCAAACACATCATCGCTTGTGCTAGCCGCACCCTCAACCAGGTAGAAAAAATTATGCCGCCACAAAGAGGGAGTGCCTGGGCATCGTCTGGGCACTAAAGCATTTCTGGGGTTACCTTTCGGGGGGTTACCCAAGGCACCATCATTACCGATCACCACTCCCTCCAAAGGCTGCGGCAGTCTGACACTCATAACGCCTAGCTCATCAGATGACACGAGACACTAGAGGAGTTCAACTATGAGATCTCCTACCACCCCAACAAACTCCATACAAACGCAGATGCTCTCTCCCAGCTCCACATCAGTGCCATACAACCAGAGCCAGATCTCCTCCAGCAGTGGCATCGTAAGGAATGACCCTCCATGGATTTCCCAACACCTCCTCAAAAGCTATATCGCCAGGGCGACCACTTGCTCACTCTGTCTGGGCAGATCATTCTCGCCCCGATGCCGCCCTCGACACCCTCCAGCACCTGCACACCTACAACAAAATCCGCCTGTGCACAAAGAAACTTCTGCAGGTCTTTAACCCATTGGAGCCCAGTGTCCAGAATAGTGGACAGAACTGGGATTTTTCAAGTCTTTATAAAGTAGGGAACCCCCGGCTAGGGACCCATTAGCTTCACGACCATGAGCCGACAGGCGGAGGGCGGTGGGCTTAGTAGCCACCCAGTGCCGTGCCTCACCCAGCACCCCTGGGATCCAATGGGTTGATAACTGGCAAACCTATCAGTCTCTTTAACGACACTTACTGGGTGCCCAATCCCTCCACCCTAGCCACGGATATTATCCAGTCCTGCTGGGCGTGCGCCTTGGGTAAAGACATCACCCACACTGCCTGTCCATCAGGACACATTACCGACCACAAACCTTCGCAGTTATTGGCGATTGATGTAGTGGGACCCCTACCTCCGAAATCAGGCTATTGGTACGTCATCACTTTCGTTGATACGTATTCAAAATTCATCATAGTCTGCCCGGCAAAAGAACACCATGCTGTCGCAGTCGCTGACGCCCTGATTCGGCATGTTTTCCCCTACTTTGGTATCCTGCAGGCAATCCACTCCAACAACACACCAGAGTTCACCAGGAAAATCTTGGAGGAGCTAGCCCAAATCTTTGGCTACCACTTATCACACTCGTCCCCTACAGGGACCCAGGGAAATGCTATCTGCGAACAAAGCCATCATACACTAGTGAACCAACTCCACACCCCGATAGAAGCCACCAAAGACAACGACTGGCCCCCCCATGTCAAAATCGTGCAATGGGACATAAACTCCTGCCCCCAAGAGGACGACATTTCACCCTACGAATGAGTGTTTGGGAAAACACCTCTCCTACCCCTGCAACAACACTTAAAGAACCCCACCTCTTCTACCACATCTGACCCCCTCCACCACCTTAAGCGGCGACTATCCCACCTTCAGAATAACCTGGACCTTCGCTCTGACACCGCCTCTAACCCCTAGAAGCCGGGAGGTCACTGTAATCATAGCACAGCTCGATACTCCCCACAAGCTCGTGCCACGGTTCATGGGACCCTTTACCATCACCCACGTCCTCAACCCTTACCAAGTGACGGTTGAATATCACGGCACCCCTTGCATTCTCAGAAACTGTCACATACACCTTTCGCACCCTCACATCCTCCGCCCCGCCCCACGTCCCACCCTACCCACCTCCCCGGCTCCATTTCCCTCTACCTCATATGACTGCTACATCTCCCAATCGCCGTCTCTCTCCTTCCCCTCCCCCGCCATGCTGCCTCACACCTTATCTCAAGATTCACCAATACCAATACCACACGTCCACCCCCACACACCCCACCCACCTCCCAAACACTCCAACACCGCACGCCCACATCACCTCCTACACCCATCCTTAAAACAACCATCACATGCTCCAGCCGCCTCTCCTGCCCACCCGCCTGATACACCCACACTCCCACACCACCCACATCACTGCAAAATCACACTCCACCTCCTACCCTAAATCATCTCACACTCTTGCTACACCAAGCACAAATCCCAGCCACCTACACTCCTCAGGGACTTCACGCCGCATCACTCTGGCATAAAACCCCACACTCATTGGCCATCTCCAGCATTCAGCACAGGTCTCTACAGCAGACAACATCTACCACCATGAGGATTCGCCGAGCCATATGGACGCCGCCCTTCAGACGCAAACACCCATCCATGGTCCCCTCCACCTCCTACGACTCCTCCACACCTCCACCAACCCTTCCACCCTATTCGTCACCTGCGACGCCCAGCTGGATGAAAACCCTGCCTCCACATCCTGGCATGTCCTCCTCCAACACCTGCAGCCAGTGTACCACACCTACAACACCAAAGTCTACAACCTTCAGTCACAGAGACGTGACTTTTTTCCATAAGGCAGTGATAAAATGCCAAATAGTTTTGCTGAGGGCATCTCAACACCCCCAGAAGGAGCCTATGGAGAGGCAAACAGAGTGTGACCTGACTCCGGGCAACAGAGACATAAGTCCGCCCTGGCTGCACGCCCTATGACCTGGAACTCTCCCGCCGCCACCATAGCAGGAAAGAGAGACTAGCTTTTGGGCAAGCTGACCACCGACAGGATCGGGGTGGAGCTATTACTCTAGCTCTAGGCAGCACCGCTGAGATGGCTGGTAGCCGCTCAACCCCCCTATAGGAGACGGCCGGTAGCCGCTCTGGAGGTAATCAGGAGACAGCCAGTAGACGCTGCGAAGGTGCCCTAAAAGAGAGTACCGGTAGCCGCTCCGAAGGTGCCCTACAAGAGGCGGCCGGTAACCGCTCGACCCTCCTGCAGGAGACGGCCGGTAGCTGCTCTGGAGGTAATCAGGAGACGGCCAGTAGCCGCTCCTAAGGTGCCCTAGAGGCGGCCTGCAGCCGCTTCCTCACAGACGCCACGGCCAGTAGCCGGCCCCATGCAACAGTTGGTAGCCGTGCCCTTAGGAGGCCAAGGCCAGTAGCCGGGCTCTAAGAGAGGAGACAGCCAGTAGCTGCTCATCCGTCAGGTGCTGCCTTCCCTCCACGAACTACTACCCAGAGGGAGGTCCCAGCCTTGAGGACTGCTGGAGAGTCCCTGTGACCCCCACCGGGCTCTCCTCTCTACAGCCAGTCCCTGAGGGGCCTCGCCTGATGGACCCCGACAGAGGCCAACGCCGCAGCCAGCTCCAGACAGCATGACTGACCACCAGAGACTGCAGACCACAGGGCCTAGAGACCGTCTCGAAGACCCCTGCGTGGGACATCCCCACACCTCGACACAGGGGACCCTCGTCCTCCGTCAGGCACCTGAGTGAATGTTTCAGGCAGTTGTTCGGCCCCAGTCCAGGGAGCCAGACTCCAGCCCCGAGCCCTGAGAGTGCGAGGCTCCCGGACGAGAGAGGACGCCCCTACGAGTGATCCCGTGGCCCCTGAAAACAGAGGTCTCTGGCAGAACTCGGCCCTGTCAGTAGCCAGGCTGAGCTGTCCCCCACCACCGTTTTCCTGGCTGCTACCATGCCCAGTCCTGATAGTGAATGACAGTGAAAGTGCAGTGATAGTGATACAGTGAAGCGAGGGCTGAGCAGTGAGTTACTAGAAACACGTGATTTCGTATATAAAACCTGTCAGTGTTAATGTAAAAGAAAGGTAACAGTGAGACAGTGAACACAGCTGAGCAGTGAATAAAATATCTGAGTGAACATAATTCCATGATAGTGATGTAGCCTCATGCTAAGAGCAATCAGGGCTCCCAGTACCAAAGTAATGATTAACAGTGTAACAGTGAACTCAAGTAGACAGCCCAACAGTGATAATAGTGCCTTGGCCCTAGTGAAAATGAACTCTGCTTAAACAGATTAAAGTCTAGACTACCCATGAGCAACAGTGATTGATTTCTCGGCCCCAGGATTCCTGATATTAACTAATGTGCTATTCACTTTGTACTTGATCTTGTCCCAAATAATATCCTGCATGATACTACTCCCCACAATATAGACATAAGGTTTATAATTGCCTAAAATAATTACTCTTGTGACATCTGCCCATTCCACTTGTAGAATTTGACAATAGGCTACACGTGTTAGGTTGTTGCCTTGAGTTTTTGTGCCGTGTCTCTCTCTTATTTGTCTAAGCTCTGGTCTAGAAAGAGAACCCAGCTACACACTAGGCGTTAGAGGGAGGGAAGCTGACCCTAAAACACCTAACATTACACTGGTGGACAGTGGTGGTTCTTGACCCGGGCATACAAGAGAGGCATTCAGGAAATACCAGCAAAATGGCAAAAAACCTCAAGTGCAATTGCCCAAATTCAACCTCGAACAGGATGATGTTCATACATACCTGGCAATTATTAAACCTTTGATAAACATGGGGTTCAAAGATGACAAGCAAAAAAATAGCAGTTACACTCCGGCTACTGGGTAAAGTGGCAGCCAATATCGCACCGAAAATCGTCCTGGGGCTTACCTTGCAGAATTTCACAAAGCTCGTGATTCAGAACATCACCCCATCACTAGGTAAAGTGATGGCGCTATCCCAATTGGATAGCCTAACTTCTGATGGCAACTTAGATGACACTTTAATCCAGGCTAGACACCTGGTCACCGCTGCCAGATGGTGAAACCTGGGAGCAACACAGTTTTAAAACAGTACCCTCCTCAGAGTTCACTCCAGCTTGGTCAAGGAACATTTTACAATCCATGACCCAACAGGAGACATGGATAAGGATATCCAACTCATACCCCACCTCCTGACTGCCCGCCCCACACCCCAGCAAATCAACATGGTGAAAAAGTTCCCGACAAACAACCCGGCTCCTCCAGTCAAGCCACGTCCGCCTATGCCCTACACCAGCCCCACCCCAACACCCAGCCTGCCTAGGGCACACCCCACCCACCGGTGCCCCAGTCACAAGGAGAACCCCAACCTCATTCTGGTAAATCCCTGGGAGTTCTCCATGTGCAGCTCCAGGTGCCCACTGCATATCATTAGGGACCAATTGAAAGCTGCCAGGTGCAAGACCACCACCCCAGGCCGACGTAAAGTCTCCTCCTTAGGGAACGACGAGCCGAAGCACGAACCTGCACCAGCGGAAGATACTGAACCCGGGGATCTGGAGCCGGAAGAAGAAGAAAGCAGCCCCCGGCAATTGGATTTTTAGGACCGCCCCCATACCGTCCTATGGCGGCGGGGGCCACGTCCCCCAAATATCGCCCCCCCAGTCTACCACAAGATGAAGCTGAACAGGGTGAAAGCCAGACTTAAGGTCGACACAGGAGCGGCCAGATCCGGCCTGTATAGTCACTATTTGTCCCATCATAAGTCGACTTTCAGTCCGCTATTCCAGAAGGCTACTCATCTTGTGGACGCAGGGGATGGCCCCCTGCTGATCCGTGGGGAAACTCAGGCCCTGCGTGTCGACACCAACCAACTGGCATCACACATCATAAATTCATCGTATTGACTCCACCTGGTGCAACTACGATGGATATCTGGAACTTGACCCACGGCTCTCACTTGGGGAGGGGGCAGGGAGGGGCATTTGCCCGGGGGCGGCACTTTAAGGGGAGCGGATATTCTAGCCTGGCCTTGTCACCCACAAGGGTGACAATAATAATAATAATAATAATAGTAATAATAATAATAATAATCAAGGTCAAAGAAGCCTGAATTATTTATATTATTTTTTTATTAAAAATGCTATTTTCTGTGTCTTGAAGGCCCGTCCAGATATTGTTTTAAATAGTATGAAATTAATATTTATTACTCTCCTTTTCTCAGATTCTACTTGCTAGTTGCTATGCCACCAAAGCGTGTTCGGTTAAGTGGGAGCGCATACAAGAAGATGAGAAAGAAGCGAAAGATGGAAGACGAGAAGCTTGCTGGTTCATTAGAAACCTTCATTGTGACGACTAAGAAGAGTTAAACTTGTGTTCTAAATGAAGATCTTGTGAGTGAATGTGAAGATACGGAGGAAGAGGAATTTAGGAGTTCATATGAGTCTGAGCCTATTACGGAAGGGAAAGAAACCAGTGTTCAGGAGGCTGAGGAGGGTAAGGAAGAAACTAATTGCGAGGGAAGAGCAGGACTTGAGTATATTCAAAGAAGAGACTTTGGTTTGATTCCATTTGGGCACTTGACATCTGACGTCCGTGATGCTCTTGTTTCTATTGGAGCTGAAAATTTTCAGAATTCAAAAGGGCCCTTTGTTACTGGGAGTAAGAGTAGAAAAATGACTGAGGCATTTTTCTACAGAAAACTTGCAGTTGGTAAAGGTGAAGTTGTGAAGAGAACATGGCTACTCTACTCACCATCCAAAGAAGCAACCTACTGTTTTTGCTGCGTTCTATTTTCGCACACTCCACAGAATGCAATTTCCAAGTTCGAGTCACCGGAAGGATTTAATGGTGGAGGTAAGTGGAAGGACAGTACTCCAATAGCTGCACATGAGAGTACAACCTGGCATAGAAAAGCCTTTCTTGCATGGAAAGAGGCTGAGGAGCACCTAAGAGGGAGAAGGGTATTGATAAGGAATTTGTTCGGCAAGTGAATGCTGAGAGAGAGAAAGGAAGACAGATACTGTTGCGAATTATTTCCTGTATCCGGTTCTTGGCTTCCAGAAATTTGGCATTTCAAGGAAGCATTGACTATATTGGCACAGTTGACACAGCAGATAGGAAAAGGGAAGGCAACTTCATGGCACTAATACGATTCATTGCTGACTTTGATCCAGTTCTCAAAGAACACTTGAATAAACACACAGATGGGGCTAAAGGAAGGGCTACATACTTATCTCCAGTGACACAAAATGAATTCATTGCCTTGCTGGCAAATACCATTCGAGAAAAACTTGTGGCAGATGTCAAGGAAAGCAAGTACTATGGTGTCATGTGTGACTCTACTCCAGACATCTCACACCAGGATCAGCATTCCTTAGTAGTACGCTAAGTAGTTCTGAAAGAAGGCCAATTTGTTGTGAAAGAGACATTTCTAGGCTACATGAAACTTGGGGGAAAAAATGCTGAAGCTATTGAGGAAGGGATTCGTAATGGTTTAGAGTCTTTCGGTCTGGACTTCAACAATTGCAGGGCTGTTTGTTTTGATAATGCCAGTGTCATGGTTGGGAAACACAGAGGCGTTCAACGTCGACTGTGTGAAAAAAAAAAAACTCAAAAATTGTGTTTATTAACTGTAACAATCATAGCCTCAACTTAGCAGGCGCAGATGCAGTTAAGACTGATGTGGGTTCAATGACTTTTCTCAATGTTCTCAACGAAGTTTTCAATTTCTTCAGCAGAAGCACAGAAAGGTGGGATGCACTGAAGAAAGTTACTGCTATAACTCTGAAGAGTAGCACTGACACACGATGGAGCTCTAGGGCAGATGCCACCCATGCCCTTGAGACTGAATTGAATGGTGTGCTGGAGTCTCTAGAAAATATATCTTCATCAGACAACTTCACAGCTGAGTCACGGGCAGACAGTGAGGCCCTTTTGAAAGGAATTCTCAGTTTTGAATTCTTGGCATTTCTCTCATTCTGGACCCCTGTTTTGAGAAAGGTGGATATTGTTCAAAAACGCCTCCAGTGTCCTGAGACGACTTTTAAGGACGCTCATGAAGACCTTGAAGCATTAGCAACATGGTTACAAGAGAACCAGGATAACAGTGCCCAGGAAGCAGTCACGAAAAGCATAGAACTGTGCAATACGTGGGATGTAGAAATTGAAATAAAACGAGTGCGCCGAAAAAAATGTATGCCTGGAGAGTTGGCCAGGGATGAACCACTAACCCCTCATCTTGACATGAAGCGAAAACTTCTTTTAGCAGTTGATAGACTTGTTGTAGAAGTGCAGTCAAGAAGTGCTCGACTTCAAGAGACAGATGGTCGTTTTGGAGTTCTTCTTCGCCCTCAAGAGTTGTTTTGTAAAACGGAACAAGAAATTGACGCTGTTTGCAAGGACATGGCCCAAAAATATGATGAAGACATATCACCTTCAGAGCTCTGTCAAGAAGTGCAAGATTTGAAGTTCTTATTGAAGAAGAGAACACCAGAAACTGCTCCAGAACTCCTTGCTTTTATAGATAAATATGGAGCAGGATTCGCAAACCGTGTTGCACTGAGACTTTTATTGACTGTAGGGATATCAGTTGCTTCCTGTGAAAGGTCGTTCAGCAAACTGAAACTTATCAAAACATATCTGAGGAGTTCCATGGGCCAAGATAGACTGTCAAATCTTGCACTTCTTAGCATTGAATCCGACACTCTAATGGATATGAACTTTGATGGCATCATTCATGAATTTGCCAGAAGCAAAGCAAGAAAATTCCTAATGTAATCCTTTGATCCATTTGATATCTTATGATGATGACATTATTATGGCAATTGTTTTTTGAAATAAATATTTACAGAATATAATAACACAACTACTGTACATTGCTGTCTGAAGGATGTTTTACAATTATTTATGAAAAAATAAAGTTTTCTCTTTATTTTCTACTATATTAAACTGCAAACACAGGAAATGCACCTTTTATTAAGTATCCTATAAATACTCAGTATTATATAATTAAGTGTCCTATAATCATGTTGCCCAAATTAGGGTCATAGGCAGTAATGGATGGTAAAGGTTGGAAGTGCTAATGAAGAGGGGGGGGGGCGCCACTGAGAACTTTGCCCTGGGGCGGCACAAAGGCATGTAAGGGCTCTGACTGGACCTGCTACAGAAACTATGAGCCACCATTGATTGCCGAAAGAGACAGCTCCAGTTACGGAAATCTCCCGACACCCCTCCCCCAGGCCATTTGCACCTGCACACCCCGGCCCAGCCCAGAAGAATCCACTTCCCCTCCTTTCCTCCTCGATCTTCCCCCTCCTCTCCCCCTCTCTTCCCCACCTCATTCCCAGCAACCACCTCCTTTGCAGTGACCATCCCCTCCCCACCACGAAGCCTGGGTGCCCCTCAACAGGCTTTTGGGTATGTCAGTCCTGTTCTCCCCACACCTGCCACCCGGAACCCTCTTGGCCTGCCTCTTGCCCCCAGCCTTCCTCACCCCTCATCACACAGCAGTCTAAATTGTCAACCTTGCCCCATCCCCCCTCATCCTCTCTAAAGGGCTCGTCATTGGAGAGATGGAAGAAGCCAAGCCCTGTACCCCCTTCCCCTCCAGTTCCCCTGTCCCCCTGACCCCCATCCCTGACCATCTCTCCAAATACCAGTCAGACACCCTCTGCCACCTCCTCCTGGATTTCCATGACCTTTTCGTGGCGGGACCCGCCGATATTGGATATACCACCTACCTGGCTCATGAGATCCACACGATGGGCCCATCGATCCAACAGCCATCCCGGCAGAAAAATCCTTAGCAGTGGGAAGAGGAAGTCCACCAGGTCCAAGAGATGATTGAGGCCAGAGTCATCTCCTCCTTCACCAGCCCCTGGTCGTCCCCCGTCGTTCTCGTGAAGAAAAATGGCACAATGCGGTTCTGCATGATTACTGCCGACTCAATGACGTGACCAAGGACGCTACTCCACTCCTGCGAATAGACGACTCCCTAGATTCTCTTTACGGCGCCTCATGGTTCTCCACCCTCAACCTCCAGTCGGGGTAATGGCAGGTACCAGTGCGACCGGAAGACAGAGGCAGAACTGCTTTCTCGACCGGCAACGGGAAGCATTATGAATTTAATGTCTTACCCTTCGGCCTCTGTAACACCCCCGCCACCTTCTCAAGACAAATGGAATCTGTCCTCAGCGGCCTCACCTGGGAGATCTGTCTAGCCTACCTAGATGACGTCATTGTATTCGGCAAGACCTGGGCCGACCTCCTTCAGTACCTTCGCAAGGTCTTTGAATGGATACAGCCAGCAAGCCTCAAACTCCAGGCCTCCAAGTGCGTCCTGGCTGCCAGAACTGTCTCGTTCCTGGGATATCTCATCTCCCAGACTGGCATATCTCCCGACCCAGACAAGCTCCGTGCCATCACGGACATCCCCCCACCACAAGACGTCCACGGGATTCAGGCCTTCCTCAGCCTGATTCCTATTACTGACGTTTTGTGAAGGGGTTTGCAGACATTGCTAAACCACTCCATTATTTTGACCCAGAAAAGAGAACCTTTTATCTGGACGGACGAGAAACGAGCCACCATCCAACAACTCAAGGACAAACTCGTTTCTGCCCCAGTCGTGGCCTTCCCGACTACTCCCTCCCATTCTGATGCTACACCGATGTGTCCTTCATTGCAATAGGCGCTGTGCTAACCCAAGTCCAAGAGAGCCGCGAACACATCATCGCTTGTGCTAGCCGCACCCTCAACCAGGCAGAAAAAAACTACGCAGCCACAAAGAGGGAGTACCTGGGCATTGTCTGGGCACTAGAGCATTTCTGGGCATACCTTTCGGGGGGTTACCCAAAGCACCATCATTACCGATCACCACTCTCTCCAATGGCTGCGGCAGTCTGACACTGATAACGCCTAGCTCATCAGATGACACGAGACACTAGAGAAGTTCAACTATGAGATCTCCTACCGCCCCAGTAAACTCCATACAAACACAGATGCTGTATCCAAGCTCCACATCAGTGCCATACAACCAGAGCCAGATCTCCACCAGCAGTGGCATCGTAAGGAATGACCCTCCATGGATTTCCCAACACCTCTTCAAAAAGCTATATCGCCTGGGCGACCACCTGCTCACTCTGTCTGGGCATATCATTCTCGCCCCCGATGCCACCCTCGACACCCTCCAGCACCTGCACACCTACAACAAAATCCGCCTGTGCACAAAGAAACTTCTGCAGGTCTTTAACCCATTGGAGCCCAGTGTCCGGAATAGTGGACAGAACTGGGATTTTTCAAGTCTTTATAAAGTAGGGAACCCCCGGCTAGGGACCCATTAGCTTCACGACCATGAGCCGACAGGCGGAGGGCGGTGGGCTTAGTAGCCACCCAGTGCCGTGCCTCGCCCAGCACCCCTGGGATCCAATGGGTTGATAACTGGCAAACCTATCAGTCTCTTTAACGACACTTACTGGGCGCCCAATCCCTCCACCCTAGCCACGGATATTATCCAGTCCTGCTGGGCGTGCGCCTTGGGTAAAGACATCACCCACACCGCCTGTCCATCAGGACACATTACCGACCACAAACCTTGGCAGTTATTGGCGATTGATGTAGTGGGACCCCTACCTCCGAAATCAGGCTATTGGTACGTCATCACTTTCGTTGATACGTACTCTAAATTCGTCAAAGTCTGCCTGGCAAAAGAACACCATGCTTTTGCAGTCGCTGACGCCCTGATTCGGGATGTTTTCCCCTACTTTGGCATCCTGCAGGCAATCCACTATAACAACACACCAGAGTTCACCAGCAAAATCTTGGAGGAGCTAGCCCAAATCTTTGGCTACCACTTATCACACTCGTCCCCTACATGGACCCAGGGAAATGCTATCTGCGAACAAAGCCATCGTACACTAGTGAACCAACTCCACACCCTGATAGAAGCCACCAGAGACAACGACTGGCCCCCCCATGTCAAAATCGTGCAATGGGGCATAAACTCCTGCCCCCGAGAGGACGGCATTTCACCCTACAAATGAGTGTTTGGGAAAACACCTCTCCTACCCCTGCAACAACACTTACAGATCCCCACCTCTTCTACCACATCTGACCCCCTCCACCACCTTAAGCGGTGACTATCCCACCTTCAGAATAACCTGGACCTTCGCTCTGACACCTTCTCTAACCCCTACAAGCCGGGAGGCACTGTCATCATAGCACAGCTCCCTACCCCCTACAAGCTCGCGCCACAGTTCACGGGACCCTTTACCATCACCCACGTCCCCAACCCTTACCAAGTGACGGTTGAATATCACGGCACCCCTTGCATTCTCAGAAACCGTCACATACACCCCTTTCGCACCCCCACATCCTCCGCCCCACCCCACACCCCACCCCACCCACTTCCTCATTCTGGTAAATCCCTGGGAGTTCTCCATGTGCAGCTCCAGGTGCCCACTGCATATCATTAGGGACCAATTGAAAGCTGCCAGGTGCAAGACCACCACCCCAGGCCGACGTAAAGTCTCCTCCTTAGGGAACGACGAGCCGAAGCACGAACCTGCACCAGCGGAAGATACTGAACCCGGGGATCTGGAGCCGGAAGAAGAAGAAAGCAGCCCCCGGCAATTGGATTTTTAGGACCGCCCCCATACCGTCCTATGGCGGCGGGGGCCACGTCCCCCAAATATCGCCCCCCCAGTCTACCACAAGATGAAGCTGAACAGGGTGAAAGCCAGACTTAAGGTCGACACAGGAGCGGCCAGATCCGGCCTGTATAGTCACTATTTGTCCCATCATAAGTCGACTTTCAGTCCGCTATTCCAGAAGGCTACTCATCTTGTGGACGCAGGGGATGGCCCCCTGCTGATCCGTGGGGAAACTCAGGCCCTGCGTGTCGACACCAACCAACTGGCATCACACATCATAAATTCATCGTATTGACTCCACCTGGTGCAACTACGATGGATATCTGGAACTTGACCCACGGCTCTCACTTGGGGGGGGGGGCAGGGAGGGGCATTTGCCCGGGGGCGGCACTTTAAGGGGAGCGGCAATTCTAGCCTGGCCTTGTCACCCACAAGGGTGACAATAATAATAATAATAATAATAGTAATAATAATAATAATAATGAAGGTCAAAGAAGCCTGAATTATTTATATTATTTTTTTTATTAAAAATGCTATTTTCTGTGTCTTGAAGGCCCGTCCAGATATTGTTTTAAATAGTATGAAATTAATATTTATTACTCTCCTTTTCTCAGATTCTACTTGCTAGTTGCTATGCCACCAAAGCGTGTTCAGTTAAGTGGGAGTGCATACAAGAAGATGAGAAAGAAGCGAAAGATGGAAGACGAGAAGCTTGCTGGTTCATTAGAAACCTTCATTGTGACGACTAAGAAGAGTTAAACTTGTGTTCTAAATGAAGATCTTGTGAGTGAATGTGAAGATACGGAGGAAGAGGAATTTAGGAGTTCATATGAGTCTGAGCCTATTACGGAAGGGAAAGAAACCAGTGTTCAGGAGGCTGAGGAGGGTAAGGAAGAAACTAATTGCGAGGGAAGAGCAGGACTTGAGTATATTCAAAGAAGAGACTTTGGTTTGATTCCATTTGGGCACTTGACATCTGACGTCCGTGATGCTCTTGTTTCTATTGGAGCTGAAAATTTTCAGAATTCAAAAGGGCCCTTTGTTACTGGGAGTAAGAGTAGAAAAATGACTGAGGCATTTTTCTACAGAAAACTTGCAGTTGGTAAAGGTGAAGTTGTGAAGAGAACATGGCTACTCTACTCACCATCCAAAGAAGCAACCTACTGTTTTTGCTGCGTTCTATTTTCGCACACTCCACAGAATGCAATTTCCAAGTTCGAGTCACCGGAAGGATTTAATGGTGGAGGTAAGTGGAAGGACAGTACTCCAATAGCTGCACATGAGAGTACAACCTGGCATAGAAAAGCCTTTCTTGCATGGAAAGAGGCTGAGGAGCACCTAAGAGGGGAGAAGGGTATTGATAAGGAATTTGTTCGGCAAGTGAATGCTGAGAGAGAGAAAGGAAGACAGATACTGTTGCGAATTATTTCCTGTATCCGGTTCTTGGCTTCCAGAAATTTGGCATTTCAAGGAAGCATTGACTATATTGGCACAGTTGACACAGCAGATAGGAAAAGGGAAGGCAACTTCATGGCACTAATACGATTCATTGCTGACTTTGATCCAGTTCTCAAAGAACACTTGAATAAACACACAGATGGGGCTAAAGGAAGGGCTACATACTTATCTCCAGTGACACAAAATGAATTCATTGCCTTGCTGGCAAATACCATTCGAGAAAAACTTGTGGCAGATGTCAAGGAAAGCAAGTACTATGGTGTCATGTGTGACTCTACTCCAGACATCTCACACCAGGATCAGCATTCCTTAGTAGTACGCTAAGTAGTTCTGAAAGAAGGCCAATTTGTTGTGAAAGAGACATTTCTAGGCTACATGAAACTTGGGGGAAAAAATGCTGAAGCTATTGAGGAAGGGATTCGTAATGGTTTAGAGTCTTTCGGTCTGGACTTCAACAATTGCAGGGCTGTTTGTTTTGATAATGCCAGTGTCATGGTTGGGAAACACAGAGGCGTTCAACGTCGACTGTGTGAAAAAAAACTCAAAAATTGTGTTTATTAACTGTAACAATCATAGCCTCAACTTAGCAGGCGCAGATGCAGTTAAGACTGATGTGGGTTCAATGACTTTTCTCAATGTTCTCAACGAAGTTTTCAATTTCTTCAGCAGAAGCACAGAAAGGTGGGATGCACTGAAGAAAGTTACTGCTATAACTCTGAAGAGTAGCACTGACACACGATGGAGCTCTAGGGCAGATGCCATCCATGCCCTTGAGACCGAATTGAATGGTGTGCTGGAGTCTCTAGAAAATATATCTTCATCAGACAACTTCACAGCTGAGTCACGGGCAGACAGTGAGGCCCTTTTGAAAGGAATTCTCAGTTTTGAATTCTTGGCATTTCTCTCATTCTGGACCCCTGTTTTGAGAAAGGTGGATATTGTTCAAAAACGCCTCCAGTGTCCTGAGATGACTTTTAAGGACGCTCATGAAGACCTTGAAGCATTAGCAACATGGTTACAAGAGAACCAGGATAACAGTGCCCAGGAAGCAGTCACGAAAAGCATAGAACTGTGCAATACGTGGGATGTAGAAATTGAAATAAAACGAGTGCGCCGAAAAAAATGTATGCCTGGAGAGTTGGCCAGGGATGAACCACTAACCCCTCATCTTGACATGAAGCGAAAACTTCTTTTAGCAGTTGATAGACTTGTTGTAGAAGTGCAGTCAAGAAGTGCTCGACTTCAAGAGACAGATGGTCGTTTTGGAGTTCTTCTTCGCCCTCAAGAGTTGTTTTGTAAAACGGAACAAGAAATTGACGCTGTTTGCAAGGACATGGCCCAAAAATATGATGAAGACATATCACCTTCAGAGCTCTGTCAAGAAGTGCAAGATTTGAAGTTCTTATTGAAGAAGAGAACACCAGAAACTGCTCCAGAACTCCTTGCTTTTATTGATAAATATGGGGAAGGATTCGCAAACCGTGTTGCACTGAGACTTTTATTGACTGTAGGGATATCAGTTGCTTCCTGTGAAAGGTCGTTCAGCAAACTGAAACTTATCAAAACATATCTGAGGAGTTCCATGGGCCAAGATAGACTGTCAAATCTTGCACTTCTTAGCATTGAATCCGACACTCTAATGGATATGAACTTTGATGGCATCATTCATGAATTTGCCAGAAGCAAAGCAAGAAAATTCCAAATGTAATCCTTTGATCCATTTGATATCTTATGATGATGACATTATTATGGCAATTGTTTTTTGAAATAAATATTTACAGAATATAATAACACAACTACATTGCTGTCTGAAGGATGTTTTACAATTATTTATGAAAAAATAAAGTTTTCTCTTTATTTTCTACTATATTAAACTGCAAACACAGGAAATGCACCTTTTATTAAGTATCCTATAAATACTCAGTATTATATAATTAAGTGTCCTATAATCATGTTGCCCAAATTAGGGTCATAGGCAGTAATGGATGGTAAAGGTTGGAAGTGCTAATGAAGAGGGGGGGGGGCGCCACTGAGAACTTTGCCCTGGGGCGGCACAAAGGCATGTAAGGGCTCTGACTGGACCTGCTACAGAAACTATGAGCCACCATTGATTGCCGAAAGAGACAGCTCCAGTTACGGAAATCTCCCGACACCCCTCCCCCAGGCCATTTGCACCTGCACACCCCGGCCCAGCCCAGAAGAATCCACTTCCCCTCCTTTCCTCCTCGATCTTCCCCCTCCTCTCCCCCTCTCTTCCCCACCTCATTCCCAGCAACCACCTCCTTTGCAGTGACCATCCCCTCCCCACCACGAAGCCTGGGTGCCCCTCAACAGGCTTTTGGGTATGTCAGTCCTGTTCTCCCCACACCTGCCACCCGGAACCCTCTTGGCCTGCCTCTTGCCCCCAGCCTTCCTCACCCCTCATCACACAGCAGTCTAAATTGTCAACCTTGCCCCATCCCCCCTCATCCTCTCTAAAGGGCTCGTCATTGGAGAGATGGAAGAAGCCAAGCCCTGTACCCCCTTCCCCTCCAGTTCCCCTGTCCCCCTGACCCCCATCCCTGACCATCTCTCCACATACCAGTCAGACACCCTCTGCCACCTCCTCCTGGATTTCCATGACCTTTTCGTGGCGGGACCCGCCGATATTGGATATACCACCTACCTGGCTCATGAGATCCACACGATGGGCCCACTGATCCAACAGCCATCCCGGCAGAAAAATCCCTAGCAGTGGGAAGAGGAAGTCCACCAGGTCCAAGAGATGATTGAGGCCAGAGTCATCTCCTCCTTCACCAGCCCCTGGTCGTCCCCCGTCGTTCTCGTGAAGAAAAATGGCACAATGCGGTTCTGCATGATTACTGCCGACTCAATGACGTGACCAAGGACGCTACTCCACTCCTGCGAATAGACGACTCCCTAGATTCTCTTTACGGCGCCTCATGGTTCTCCACCCTCAACCTCCAGTCGGGGTAATGGCAGGTACCAGTGCGACCGGAAGACGGAGGCAGAACTGCTTTCTCGACCGGCAACGGGAAGCATTATGAATTTAATGTCTTACCCTTCGGCCTCTGTAACACCCCCGCCACCTTCTCAAGACAAATGGAATCTGTCCTCAGCGGCCTCACCTGGGAGATCTGTCTAGCCTACCTAGATGACGTCATTGTATTCGGCAAGACCTGGGCCGACCTCCTTCAGTACCTTCGCAAGGTCTTTGAATGGATACAGCCAGCAAGCCTCAAACTCCAGGCCTCCAAGTGCGTCCTGGCTGCCAGAACTGTCTCGTTCCTGGGATATCTCATCTCCCAGACTGGCATATCTCCCGACCCAGACAAGCTCCGTGCCATCACGGACATCCCCCCACCACAAGACGTCCACGGGATTCAGGCCTTCCTCAGCCTGATTCCTATTACTGACGTTTTGTGAAGGGGTTTGCAGACATTGCTAAACCACTCCATTATTTTGACCCAGAAAAGAGAACCTTTTATCTGGACGGACGAGAAACGAGCCACCATCCAACAACTCAAGGACAAACTCGTTTCTGCCCCAGTCGTGGCCTTCCCCGACTACTCCCTCCCATTCTGATGCTACACCGATGTGTCCTTCATTGCAATAGGCGCTGTGCTAACCCAAGTCCAAGAGAGCCGCGAACACATCATCGCTTGTGCTAGCCGCACCCTCAACCAGGCAGAAAAAAACTACGCAGCCACAAAGAGGGAGTACCTGGGCATTGTCTGGGCACTAGAGCATTTCTGGGCATACCTTTCGGGGGGTTACCCAAAGCACCATCATTACCGATCACCACTCTCTCCAATGGCTGCGGCAGTCTGACACTGATAACGCCTAGCTCATCAGATGACACGAGACACTAGAGAAGTTCAACTATGAGATCTCCTACCGCCCCAGTAAACTCCATACAAACACAGATGCTGTATCCAAGCTCCACATCAGTGCCATACAACCAGAGCCAGATCTCCACCAGCAGTGGCATCGTAAGGAATGACCCTCCATGGATTTCCCAACACCTCTTCAAAAAGCTATATCGCCTGGGCGACCACCTGCTCACTCTGTCTGGGCATATCATTCTCGCCCCCGATGCCACCCTCGACACCCTCCAGCACCTGCACACCTACAACAAAATCCGCCTGTGCACAAAGAAACTTCTGCAGGTCTTTAACCCATTGGAGCCCAGTGTCCGGAATAGTGGACAGAACTGGGATTTTTCAAGTCTTTATAAAGTAGGGAACCCCCGGCTAGGGACCCATTAGCTTCACGACCATGAGCCGACAGGCGGAGGGCGGTGGGCTTAGTAGCCACCCAGTGCCGTGCCTCGCCCAGCACCCCTGGGATCCAATGGGTTGATAACTGGCAAACCTATCAGTCTCTTTAACGACACTTACTGGGCGCCCAATCCCTCCACCCTAGCCACGGATATTATCCAGTCCTGCTGGGCGTGCGCCTTGGGTAAAAACATCACCCACACCGCCTGTCCATCAGGACACATTACCGACCACAAACCTTGGCAGTTATTGGCGATTGATGTAGTGGGACCCCTACCTCCGAAATCAGGCTATTGGTACGTCATCACTTTCGTTGATACGTACTCTAAATTCGTCAAAGTCTGCCTGGCAAAAGAACACCATGCTTTTGCAGTCGCTGACGCCCTGATTCGGGATGTTTTCCCCTACTTTGGCATCCTGCAGGCAATCCACTATAACAACACACCAGAGTTCACCAGCAAAATCTTGGAGGAGCTAGCCCAAATCTTTGGCTACCACTTATCACACTCGTCCCCTACATGGACCCAGGGAAATGCTATCTGCGAACAAAGCCATCGTACACTAGTGAACCAACTCCACACCCTGATAGAAGCCACCAGAGACAACGACTGGCCCCCCCATGTCAAAATCGTGCAATGGGGCATAAACTCCTGCCCCCGAGAGGACGTCATTTCACCCTACAAATGAGTGTTTGGGAAAACACCTCTCCTACCCCTGCAACAACACTTACAGATCCCCACCTCTTCTACCACATCTGACCCCCTCCAACACCTTAAGCGGCGACTATCCCACCTTCAGAATAACCTGGACCTTCGCTCTGACACCTTCTCTAACCCCTACAAGCCGGGAGGCACTGTCATCATAGCACAGCTCCCTACCCCCTACAAGCTCGCGCCACAGTTCACGGGACCCTTTACCATCACCCACGTCCCCAACCCTTACCAAGTGACGGTTGAATATCACGGCACCCCTTGCATTCTCAGAAACCGTCACATACACCCCTTTCGCACCCCCACATCCTCCGCCCCACCCCACACCCCACCCCACCCACTTCCTCTGCTCCATTTCCCTCTACCTCATATGACTGCTACATCTCCGAATCGCCGTCTCTCTCCTCCCCCTCCCCCGCCAACCTCCACCTCACCCCCTGCCATACCGCCTCACACCTTACCTGAAGATTCACCAGTACCACCAAGCCCGGACCTCTCCCTCACCCTCTCGCCCCCGCCTGCCCCATCCTCCTTACCCTACCCCGTCAGCACTGCCCACACACCCACGACACCACCACCCACCAGGTCTACACCCTGCCCAGTGCCCCGCGCCACCCCCAACCCCGCCATCACACGTCCACCCCCACACACCCCACCCACCTCCCAAACACTCCGACACCGCATGCCCACATCACCTCCTACACCCATCCTTAAAACAACCATCACACGCTCCAGCCGCCTCTTCTGCCCACCCGCCTGATACACCCACACTCCCACACCACCCACCTCACTGCAAAATCACACTCCACCTCCTACCCTAAATCATCTCACACTCTTGCTACACCAAGCACAAATCCCAGCCACCTACTCTCCCCAGGGACTTCACGCCGCATCACTCTGGCATAAAACCCCAGACTCGTTGGCCGTCTCCAGCATTCAGCATAGCTCTCTACAGCAGACAACACCTACCACCATGAGGATTCGCCGAGCCATATGGACGCCACCCTTCAGACGCAAATACCCAGTTCATGGTCCCCTCCACCTCCTACGACTCCTCTGCACCTCCACCAACCCATCCACCCTATTCGTTACCTGCGACGCCCAGCTGGATGAAAACCCTGCCACCACAGCCTGGCATGTCCTCCTGCAACACCTGCAGCCAGTGTACCACACCTAAACACCAAAGTCTACAACCTCCAGTCACAGAGACGTGACTTTTTTCCATAAGACAGTGATAAAATGCCAAATAGTTTTGCTGAGGGCATCTCAACACCCCCAGAAGGAGTCTATATAGAGGCAAACAGAGTGTGACCTGACTCCGGGCAACAGGGACATAAGTCCGCCCTGGCTGCACGCCCTATGACCTGGAACTCTTCCGCCGCCACCATAGCAGGAAAGAGAGACTACCTTTCGGGCAAGCTGACCACTGACAGGATCGGGGTGGAGCTATTACTCTAGCTCCAGGCAGCACCCCTGAGATGGCTGGTAGCCACTCAACCCTCCTATAGAAGACGGCCGGTAGCCGCTCTGGAGGTAATCAGAAGACGGCCGGTAGCCGCTCTGGGGGTAATAATGAGACGGCCGGTAGCCGCTCTGGAGGTAATCAGGAGACAGCCGGTAGCCGCTCTGAAGGTGCCCTGGAGTCGGCCTGCACCAGCTCCCCCACACAGGCCACGGCCAGTAGCTGGGCCCTTGTAATGGCCGGTAGCTGTGCCCTTAGTAGGCCACTTCCAGTAACCAGGCCCTACGAGAGGAGACGGCCGGTAGCCGCTCCTCGATCAGGTGCTGCCTCCCCTCAACAAGACTACTACCCAGAGGGAGGTCCCAGCCTTGAAGACTGCTGAAGAGGCCCTGTGACCCCCACCGGGCTCTCCTCTCTACAGCCAGTCCCTGAGGGGCGTCACCTGGAGGACCCCGATGGAGGCCAACGCCACAGCCAGCTCCTGACGGCGTCACTGACCACCAGAGACCACAGCCCGCAGGACTCCTGGGTGGGACATCCCCACACCTCGACACCGGAGACCCTCGTCCTCCGTCAGGCACCTGAGTGAACGATTCAGGCAGCTGTTTGGCCCCAGTCCAGAGGGCCAGACTCCAGCCCCTAGCCCTAAGCGTGCGGGGCCCCCGGACAAGAGAGGATGCCCCTACGAGTGATCCCGTGGCCCCTGAATACAGAGGCCCCTGGCGGAACTCGGCCCCGTCAGTAGCAGGGCTGAGCTGTTTCCCACTGCCCTTTTCCTGGTCGCTACCAGGCCTAGTACCGATAGTGAATGACAGTGAAAGTATAGTGATAGTGATACAGTGAAGCGAGGGCTGAGCAGTGAGTTACTAGAAACATGGGAAGTCAGTAATAAAACCTGTCAGTGTTAATGCAAAAGAAAGGGAACAGCGAGACGGTGAACACGGCCGAGCAGTGAATAAAGTGTCTGTTTGAGTGAACATAATTCCATCACAGTGACGTTGCCTAACGCTAAGACCAATCGGGGCTCCCAGAACCAAAGCAATGATTAACAGTGTAACAGTGAACTCAAGCAGACAGCCCAACAGTGATAACAGTGCCTCGGCCCTAGTGAAAATGAACTCTGCTTAAACAGATTAAAGTCTAGACTTCCCACGAGCGACAGCGATTGATTTCTCGCCCTAGGACTCCTGGTATTAACTAATGTGCTATTCACTTTGTGCCTGATCTTGTCCCGATTAGTATCCTGCGTGTTACTACTGCCCACAGTCTAGACATAAGGGTTATAATTGCCCAGAATAGTTACTCTTGTGACATCTCCCCGTTCCACTTGTAGAATTTGACAATACACGTGTAAGATTGTTGCCTTGAGTTTTTGTGTCCTGCCTCTCTCTTATTTGTATAAGTTCCGGTCTAGAAAGAGAATCCAGCTACACACTAGGCGTTAGAGGGAGGGGAAGCCGACCCTAAACCACCTAGCATTACAGGAACGATTTCTGGCAGTAATGGTTTATATCTCTCTCTCTCTCTCTCTCTCTCTCTCTCTCTCTCTCTCTCTATATATATATATATATATATATATATATATATATATATATAATGGACCCATTGGTGTAAATCATGTATTGGACGGACATATAAATATAACATTTTTCGGAAACTGTCAATAATGGTAATAAAATGTTGGCCCAATCTATGTATTGCTGATCACGTCAATAAAGGAGCTAACAGCTATCTATCTATCTATCTATTGCCAGACGCCTCAATCCCGTTTAGGGCGGCCACAAACAAATTGCCTCCAAGTCTCCCTGTCCCCCGCCATTTCACTGCCCTGCTCCCAAATCACACCCCCCTCTCTCATATACCTCACCACCCCATCCCTCCATCTCATCCTCGGCCTCCCCCTCCCTCTTCTCCCCTCCACCTCACTCACATACACTCTCTTCGCCAGTCTTTCACCCTCCATCCTCTCCACATGGCCAAACCACCTCAGTGTGTTCCTCATAACGCTTCCTATCACATCCACATCAACACCACAACGCTTCTTTATATCCTCATTCGTCAGCCTGTCTCTCCATGTGACTCCACAGGCTCCTCTTAAATAACTCATTTCCACTGCTCTCACTCTTGACGTGTCCTTCCAACAACGTCCAAGCTTCACTTCCGTACGTTAGAGTTGGTATCACAATACTGTCATGTAGTAACTTTTTCACTTCCATGCTCACTTCCCTGTTTCTTATCACTGCTTTCAAAGAACCAGCAACCTTTCTTCCCTGCTGTACCCTTTCAAGCACTTCACCCTCCAAACCTCCATCCTTACTTATCACACTACCCAAGTACTTAAACGAACTCACATTTTCCAATTCCTCACCATCCAACCTCGCTGTACATTCACTGACTTCACCTCTCTCAAAGACCATCACTTTACTCTTCCCTACATTCACCTTTAGATTCCGTTTCTTACACACTCTCTCAAACTCATCCACCAAGCCTCGCAGCTCCCCTTCGTCTTCACTCATCTGCAAACAACAGTACAGGGAGTTTCCAAACACTATCCTCTCTCACCAGGGCCACTCCAACATCCACTACCCTACCGTGTACCTCAGCTAACAGCTGAGTGATATACATCATCTATCACAGATCATTTTCGTATATTGGATAACTGAAATATGTTTTATATAATATGGAAATTTCGACAAAGACGGGAGTTTTCCACAGACAACTGTCTTGTTATAAAATGAAAGTCTTATTTTTGGTATTGCTTTTGTAGAACTGAACTTGTTTTCAGCTTACTAGATCATAATTGATATTATTAAAGGGACATTGATATACACACAAAATATATATAACTGGGTCTATTAAATGGGCAGAGTCGCACTAACAATTAAGAAGATCGTCCGTGCCTCAGTGGTAGTATGCACATACTGTATTCAGTGTGTTGGAGGCACGGATTCGAGCCCCACACCAGCTAGTTAATTTAATTTGTTTCATTTCAGACATTCCATCACTTGGCAGCAATTCGGGACAGACGGAGATACTGAGCTGGCATCATAGTGTGTATTCATAGATGTAGGTAACTTAGGTAAGAGAGACTCCACTCACTAAATCAGTTGTCAGCTGTGTGGACTGTACGGTAGGCATTCAGAGGACAAAGGTTCTAATCCTGATTTTTTTTTTAAGCATTTAAAGGATAAGTTTACAACGTTATTCCCTCAAAGGAAGAAAAAGTAAATTTCAAGATCTGTTAATTTCGAGTGATAACGACACACTTACTTGTAAATTGGCTCGATTACTGACACCCAATTCAGATTTGATTACTGGCTTCCAATACAGACATGATGTTGGGCACTGGGACGATTCAGGTCCTCTGGCTTGCAAGTGCCATTCCGACACCACGTGCCATCACAAGCCAGCATCGGTACTGTTCTGATACAACACAGTCATGTCTGATGGGGTATCATTTCTGAAATCATCCAAAATTCTCTCATGGGTAGCAACTGCTTATCTCATTTCACTAGCCTTTGCTCTCAGTGAATTTACCTCAGCTGATAGGTCATCTATTGTTGTGGCTTTTCTGTTTATTTCCTTTATTAATTCCTCATTTTTTCCTTCTGTCGTCATAGCTCATTCGTGATTTCTTCAATTTCCATTTGAAAAGATCTCTCTACTCTACTTACTCTTTCAACTAATATATCATAAGTTTCCTTTTCAACCAGGTCTGGGTAGAAGTCATCATCCTGTTTATTACCTTTGTATCTTTTCATAACACCTTCTAAAGGCATCTTTCCAATTTAAGCCATCTTAAAGAAAAGATCTCTACTTACAGCTTTTGCATCACTGTCGTCTTCTAACCTTGGTGTTGTTCAGCTGACGTAAGGAAATTCATCACTTTCCTTGACCACTGATATACTTACTTTAGAGTATACTTCTTTGTCATTTCTTGTTTTACTATGTTGAATTATCATATAAATTTGCCTGATACAAGCTTGACCCATAAATAGATACAATTTAGGTATCCCAGGAGTGGAGTTCAGTGATACATGTCCAACCCGTGTGCTCGTCACTCAGTGTGTGTCCATATGCATCCAGTTGAGACTTTACTTAGTTTTGTTATGAATGTCATTCAGGTTTATCTCCAATAATTTGAAAGGCACATATTCATCAATAAAGATATAATTGCTTTAATCTGTAACAGTATAATCCGGTATCTTACAAATAAATGAGGGTTTTGTTTAGAATACAAAGTCAATTTGGTGCACTTTCAAACACGACAGAAATTGACCAATCACCGCTAGAGAGCATGGCGGAATGTTACCAATACCACCTGTCCTCAGCTGGCGAAATCAGTGCGTCAGACTCCCTAAAACCGACTATAGTTAGTAAGCTTCACCATCATTATAAATGGCGAAGTTCGTTGTTCTCATAAGTATTATTATTTTTCTTTGCATTTTTTTTTTAGACCTTGATGATATACAGAAATGTACCCAGGGGTGACTAATGTACTTATGCCAAATTTTAATGACCTTGACCTATTTTTGAAGGTCCTTAACTCATTTTTGGTGCAAAAACTGAATATTTCAAATTGAAATATCTCATAACCTAATTGACATACAGCTATTTGGTTGAAAAACCCATGATAAACAAGTTTGCTGAGAAGTATGGCTGAATATTTTGCATTTAGCCAAGTGCCAGATTCAAATGTGCTCAATGGTTTCTTTGTCGCATATATTAAACCACAAAAGCTGAAAAGCTGTAACTTTACAGAAATATAGGTGTGGTCCCTCTTGTCCGAAACAAATATGGTTACAATTAATGATACAGGTAGCCAGTTATTGAGGGAAATGTAAAATGTTCCCATGCGTTTTTCCACACCTTTGTCTTCATATCTTGTTGATATTACACAAGAATCTATCTTAGGGCGTGCCATCTGTCTGATTTTTACGAGTCCAAAAATTCATTAAATATTTGATGATTGGTTGATATTTATGCCACACGTAAAGGGAAAGACGAGAGGAAGGAGTAATTGCAAGGAGAGTGGAAAGGTTACAAGAGGATGAGAAAAAGGCAGAGTATAAGAGAGAAGTGGAGGAACGATTGGGTAAATATGAATTGGAGCAGATGGGAGACGTGGAAGATGTGTGTAGGATATTTACAGAAGAAATATGTGCAGCGTGTGATGTGGTGTGTGGAAGGAAGAGAAGACGGAGGGGGGTGCAAGGAACAGCGTGGTGGACTGAAGAGGTGAAACAGGCTGTGGCACAAAAGAAGAAAGCATACAATGAATGGATGAGAAACAGGGGCGTGGAAGAAGTTGAGAGGCGGAAGAGAGAGTGTTATGTAGAAAGAAAGAGAGGTGAAAAGATTAGTAAGAGTAAGAAGAGAGTGGATGAGGAATTTGGAAGGAATTTGAGTGTAAAGTGGAGGGACTGTAAGAAAACGTTCTGGAAAAAGGTGAAAAGAGTAAGACAGGGTGGAAGTGAAGTTAGCAGGGGAGTGAAAGATAAAAATGGTAGATTACTAGTGGAGAAGGGAGAAAAAGTGAGCAGATGGAGAGAACACTTTAAGGAATTGTTGAACATAGAGGATGGAAGTAATGCGAGTATAAGTGGCTTGGGAATGGCTGGGAGAAGGAGAGAGGTGAGAAGACAGGAAGAAATCAGTAGGATAGAAGTTGTGAAAGCAATGAAGAAAGTTAAATTGGGGAAAGCCCCAGGAATTAATGGAGTGTGTGGTGAAATGCTGAAGCATGGGGGAGAGATAGTAGTAGAATGGATGTGGAAGATGTGCAGATTGGCCTGGGAGGAAGGTAGAGTCCCGGAGGATTGGAAGTCAGGTATAATTATTCCCTTGTACAAAGGAAAAGGGGAAAAAGAAGTGTGTGGTAATCATAGGGGCATTTGTATTCTCAGTATAATAGTAAAAGTGCATGGTAGGATACTTATTGACAGAGTTAGAGAAAGAACTGAGAAATTAGTTGGAGAAGAACAGGGAGGCTTTAGGAAGGGAAGAGGTTGTGTAGATCAGATATTCATTCTTAGATCTTTAGTGGAAAAGTTTCTAGAGAAGGGAAAGAAGTTGTATGCGGCTTTCATGGATTTGGAGAAAGCATATGACAGGGTGGATAGACAATGATTGTGGAAATTGTTAAGAATATATGGAGTAGATGGGAAGTTGTTGAATGCTGTGAAGAGTATGTACGATGGTGCGAAGGCTGCAGTGCGTGTTGATGGTGAACTAAGTGAATTTTTCTCTCTGAAAGTTGGGTTGAAACACGGATGTGTCATGTCTCCATGGTTGTTCAATTTGTACATGGATGGGATAATAAAAGAGGTACAAGGTAGGGTAGTGGACGTTGGAGTGGCCCTGGTGAGAGAGGATAGTGTTTGGAAACTCCCTGTACTGTTGTTTGCAGATGATACTGTGTTGTTGAGTGAAGTCGAAGGGGAGCTGCGAGGCTTGGTGGTTGAGTTTGGGAGAGTGTGTAAGAAACAGAATCTAAAGGTGAATGTAGGGAAGAGTAAAGTGATGGTCTTTGAGAGAGAAGTCAGTGAATGTACAGCGAGGTTGGATGGTGAGGAATTGGAAAATGTGAGTTCGTTTAAGTACTTGGGTAGTGTGATGAGTAAGGATGGAGGTTTGGAGGGTGAAGTGCTTGAAAGGGTACAGCAGGGAAGAAAGGTTGCTGGTTCTTTGAAAGCAGTGATAAGAAACAGGGAAGTGAGCATGGAAGTGAGAAAGTTACTACATGACAGTATTGTGATACCAACTCTAACGCACGGAAGTGAAGCTTGGACGTTGTTGGAAGGACACAAGTCAAGAGTGAGAGCAGTGGAAATGAGTTATTTAAGGGGAGCCTGTGAAGTCACATGGAGAGACAGGCTGACGAATGAGGATATAAAGAAGCGTTGTGGTGTTGATGTGGATGTGATAGGAAGCGTTATGAGGAACACACTGAGGTGGTTTGGCCATGTGGAGAGGATGGAGGGTGAAAGACTGACGAAGAGAGTGTACGTGAGTGAGGTTGAGGGGGAAAAGGGAGGGGAAGGCCGAGGATGAGATGGAGGGATGGGGTGGAGAGGTATATGAGAGAGGGGGGTGTGAGCTGGGAGTAGGGCAGTGAAATGGAGGGGGACAGGGCGACTTGGAGGCGATTTGTTTGTGGCCACCCCAAACGGGATTGAGGCGTCTGGCAGTAGATACATAGATAGTAAAGGAAACTATAACCTACATTAATTTTAACCACCTTAAACCCAATGAACCATGCATTGTTATCCCATTTGTTCCTCTCCGAAATTTAAAATCCCTGTTCTTCTCCAACTAATGGAACTATATGTTTCAAACCGATATGGCTGAAGGACCTTATTATGTTCTTTAAGCGATGGGAGTGATAATCATTTCTTTATGAAACATCTTTTTTATTTAAAAAAATAAATTTTGAGTCAAAAAATCTGCCCAATTTTTCCCGTTCTAAATATATTTATGGTATAATAGGTGTGAAACTGCAGCATCATAAACAATGTGACCTTTATAAGTTAGTCAGAGTCATTCATATTTGGAACATGTACTTAGATTAACCTATGGTAGCTTCTTGTGTAATACCAACAAGATCTGAAGACAGAGATGTGCAAAAATACATGGGTACGTTTTACATTTCTCTTTGTAACTGGCTAACTGTATGGTCAACTGTAACCATATCCTTTCAGATAATAGGAGAGGGCACAGCTATATTTCTGGAATGTTGCAGTTTTACAGGTTTTGTGGTTTTCTCCAAAATATGCGACAAAGAAAACACTGAAAAGATTTGAATTCGGTACTTTCCACTCGGTTAAATGATAATTATATTCAACCAAAATTCTCAGGAAACTTTTTTATCATAGGACTTTCAACCAAATAGAGTTATCACAATTAATTTCCGAGATATTTCAATTTCATATATGGAATTTTTCCATCGGAGATTAGCATAACACAGTAAATTTTAGCAAGGTTTAGACTCGATAAAGGTCATTTGTAACACACAAATAGTTATTTTCATACATGAAAAACATCATGGCCACCATCCCGCTCCACTCCTCCAGTTCCTTCCAACTAGTGGCATTATTTATATTTATATTTATGTTATTTCAGTATGTACTGCATTCATATTTGTTATTGTGTCAGTGTTATTATTTCATGTACTGTGTGTGTTAGTTATGTTGGTATAGGTAGCCTACATTTCAGAATCTCTAGAATATCGGAATAATTGCCGGACAGTATTGGAGAATTCGGACAAAATATGGTAAAAGGACGGGCAATGGTATGTGAGGCAATTTTATATTATGCATAAGTACTTTGATCCTAAGGTACAGTCGTCAGCATAAATTCGCTGCAATCTACTCGTGTGATGTGTCCTTTTGTCTGGCAACTGTGTAAGGGGACTAGTTGCCACATAGACTGGTATACACTTTAAAGATGTGTTTTTAAGAAGTGGTAATAGAGACTGCCTAGAGTACACTATTCTGTGTACTGTATTTAATTAGTTTAAAAAAAAGTGCAAGAGTTGACAAAAGAATGTTATGGAACGACGAACGAACGTAATATTCTGGCATTCCTCATTATAACCGTATCTAAACTCCCTTCCCCTCTCTCTCTTTTACTTCTTCTGATGTCCACCCACACCTCCTTCTCCCTCCTACCCCCCACTCACTTTCATACCTCTCCACTTTCTCCTCTCCCCACCCTCTCTACCTTCACTCATTTATCCACGGCACTAACCCGACTGGTGCATCGCAGTTCTCTCTTGATTGTTTACTAAACCCAGCCCGTCCTGTTCTCAATTGCTCGCACGACGTTAATAAAACTAACAGCATCCAAGGCTAATTCTCAATATTCCTTCCTGTTCTAGTCCCAATCTCACCCTGATGATTGATTGATATTTATGCCCACTCCTTTTATTTCAGCTGTCATTCTTTTCTCCACTCCTGGTCACCACTAACAGCCGCTAGATACAGATGGGTTTGAGCCTTGAGGTCTCGCTCTTGTGGTGTATTCCTTACTGTGTGTGTGTGTGTGTGTGTGTGTGTGTGTGTGTGTGTGTGTTAGTGAGCCTGGCTGTCGGTGGCTATTATTTCAGTAGGCGAAATTAAAAATTTTTTGTTCATCCCTTCTACTTGTCTCTCGTTGCAAGGAAATTGTTCCCATCCTCCTCATATCGTTCACTGATTCATGGAGCATGATCAGAACCAGTAATGTTTCGAATTGCTGCATCATGTTTGGAGTAGAGCGTGAAAGAAAAAGACTGGCATGGCAAGATGCTCTCGAATGTTGAGGAGCTAAAAAGTTACAAGAATAGACAAGAAATGGAGAAGAGTGCGATTCATTACGTAGATTGCGCCGTGGATAAGGGAGACAGGGTGCGGAGAGAGGGGACTGGTAATGAAGAGCAGGTGGGGGCGGGGGGTTGAGAGAAAGGGTGGGGAGGGACATGGGATTGGTACAAGGGAGAGAGCAAAAGTTTTATAATTTCACAACATTCTTCTGTCGTCTTTTGCACACTTTTATGCTAATCAGATATAAAGAATATTGCATTCTGGGCGATTTTTAGTACTAATTCTTACAAACACGTCTTTAAAGCGTATAAAAGCCTGTGTGGCAACTAGTTCCTATACACTGTTGTCAGACAGAACAACCGCATCACAAGAGCAGGCTTGCAGTGAATTAGTGCTGACGACTGTACTTCCTGTATAGTAACATCACTAAAAGAAAAGTACAAAGTAAAATAATAATACTTGCAAAAATAATATTCTTCACCATTTATTGGCAAAGCTCAGGTAGTTACGCATTTACTTACTTTGTAGCCAAAACAAGAAGTTGCTATAACTATTTATGGTATATAAAGCATGAAATTTTGGCATCATACACAAGTCTATTACCTTTAAAAGCAGTTTAAAGTCATTAATATTTGGAACATGTACTTAGATTAATCTAAGGTAGAGTCTTGTGTAATATCAACAAGATCTGAAGACAAAGGTGTGGAAGAATGCATGGTAAATTTTAAATTCATCTTAATAATTTGCTAACTGTATGTTTAACTGTAACTATATTCCCTTCGGATTGCAAAAGGGACCAAAACTATATTTCTGTAAAGTTACAGCTTTATGGCTTTCGTGGTTTTCTCTAAAACATGTGACAAAGAAAACACACAGCAGATTTGCATTTGGTGCTTTCTGTTAAGCTGATTGGCGAATTATTCAACCAACAGTCTCAGCAAACTCTTTTATATCATGGGATTTTCAACCAAATAGCTGTATCTAGAATTGTTTCTGAGATGTATCAATTTCAAATATCCAATTTTTGCACCAAATTTTTTTTATAATTATGATCTTCAAAAATAGATAAAGGTCATTTACATTTGCCACAAGAATTTGGGTTCCCGGAGGGTACATTAGTGTAATATATCATGAAGATCTAGGAGAAAAAAAATGCAACGACAAACAGTTGTTTATTTACTTACTGTGTAGCCACAAGAAGAAACTTTTGTCAAAACTATTGATGGTATATCTATCTATCTATCTATTGCCAGACTCCTCAATCCCGTTTGGGGTGGCCACAAACAAATCGCCTCCAAGTCGCCCTGTCCCCCGCCATTTCACTGCCCTGCTCCCAACTCACACCCCCCTCTCTCATATACCTCTCCACCCCTTCCCTCCATCTCATCCTCGGTCTCCCCCTCCCTCTTCCCCCCTCCACCTCACATACACTCTCTTCGTCAGTCTTTCACCCTCCATCCTCTCCACATGGCGAAACCACCTCAGTGTGTTCCTCATAACGCTTCCTATCACATCCACATCCACACCACAACGCTTCTTTATATCCTCATTCATCAGCCTGTCTCTCTATGTGACTTCACAGGCTCCTCTTAAATAACTCATTTCCACTGCTGTCACTCTTGACTTGTGTCCTTCCAACAACGTCCAAGCTTCACTTCCGTACGCTAGAGTTGGTATCACAATACTGTCATGTAGTAACATTTTCACTTCCATGCTCACTTCCCTGTTTCTTATCACTGCTTTCAAAGAACCAGCAACCTTTCTTCCCTGCTGTACCCTTTCAAGCACTTCACCCTCTACACCTCCATCCTTACTCATCACACTACCCAAGTACTTAAACGTACTCACATTTTCCAATTCCTCACCATCCAACCTCGCTGTACAATCACTGACTTCACCTCTCTCAAAGACCATCACTTTACTCTTCCCTACATTCACCTTTAGATTCCGTTTCTTACACACTCTCCCAAACTCATCCATCAAGCCTTGCAGCTTGATGTTATATAAGGTATAAAATTTTGGCAACATAAACAAGTCTGTGACCTTTAAAAGTAGTTCAGGGTCATTCGTATTTGGAACATGTACTTAGATTAACCAAAGTTACATTCTGAAATATCAGGATCTGAAGACATAGATTTGGAAGAATGCATGGGTAAATTTTACATTTCTCTAAATAACTAGCTGAATGTATCCTTAACTGTAACTCTATTCCTTTCAGATAATTAGAGGGGCCACAGCAATATTTTTATAAAGTTACACCTTTACAGCTTTTTTGGTTTTCTCTAAATCATTAAAAAAAAATGCTGATTTGAATTTGGCACTTTCCACTGGGCTAAAGTGCAAAATTAAGCCAAACTTCTCAGAAAATATTTTTATCATAGACTTTTAAACCAAGTAGCTGTGTCGCAATTAGTTTCTGAGATATATCAATTTCAAATATGCAGATTTTGCTCAAGGAATGAGTATATGACCTTGAAAAATAGATCAAGGTCATTTATATTTGGCACAAGTACTTCGGTTACCCTAGGGTTCCTTCTTATATAATATGAAGATATAAGAAAAAAAAGTGCAAAGAAAAATAATAATAATATGAACACAATGAACGTCACTATTTATGTTGTGAAGCTTAACTAGTTACTTATTTACTTATTCTGTAGCCATAATAAGGAAGCTTTGCCATAACTATTTATGGTATTGACTGTCATCGTAAGCGTGGATACATTTTACATTTTGTCTCGGTAACTGGCTAACTGTATGCTTAACTGTAACCATATTCCTTTCAGGTAAACAGAAGCACCACTACTATATATCTGTAAAGTTTCAGCTTTACATCGTTTGTGATTTTCTCTAAAACATGTCACAAATAAACACAGTTAATCTGAATTCATTACTTTCCATGAGACTAAATGGAAAAACCTTCTGCAAAAATTCTCAACAAACATTTTAATTAAAGAATTTTCAACCAAATAGTTGTACAGTATTTCAATTACTTTATGATAGATTTGAATTTCAAATATGTAATTTTGCACCAGAAGTGAGTATATGACCTTCAAAATAGATCAGTATCATTTATATTTGGCACAAGCACATGGGTTAATACTTATCAAAACTAAGTGCTTTGTCATTTATATGATGATGCTTAATAATAATAGTAGCAGTAGTAGTAGTAGTAGTAGTAGTAGTAGTAGTTGTAATAATAATAATAATTATAATAATAATAATAATAATAATAATAATAATAATAATATTATTATTATTATTATTATTATTATAACTAGTTACCTATTTACTTATTCAGTAATCATAATAGGGAGGCTTCACCATGCCTGTTTATGGTACTGATTGTCTTTATAAGCATGGGTACACTTTGCATTCGTCTCAGTAACTGGCTAACTGTATGCTTAACTGTACTTATACTTCTTTCAGATAATATGAGGAGCTACAGCTCTATTTCTGTTAAGTTACAGCTACGTAGCTTTTGTGGATTTCTCTAAAATGTGTTACAAAGAGAACACTGCACGGATTTGAATTCGGTACCCTCAACTAGGCTGTGGCAAAATATTTTGCAAAAATTCTCAGCAAACTTTTATCATAGGGTTTTCAACCAAATAGCTGTACCTCATTTAGTTTCTGAGATATTTCAATTTCAACTATGCAATTTTTGCACCACGTATTAGTATATGACTTTCAAAATTAGGTCGAGGTCATTTATATTTGGCAGAAGTGCGTGGGTTACCCTAAGGTACCTCCTGATATCATCAAAACCTATGAAAAGAATGAGAAGAAAAGTGATAATATACTTAGCAAAACAATAAGCTTCGTCATATGTCTATTTAGCAAAGCGCAATAACAATATGACTTGGAGGAGATGGGAGAGGTGGAGGGGGATGCAGAATATTCACACAAGTAATCTGTGCAGCATGTGGGGTGGTGTATGGGAAGAAGGCAAAGGGGGGTGCAAGGAATAGCTTGGTGGAATGAGGTGAGAGAAGCTTTGGAACAAAAGGAGAAAGCATATACTGAGCTGATGGGAAACAGAAGCGTGGAGAAAGTTGAGAGACAGAAGAGAGAGTTATATCTAGAGAGGAAGACAAAGGTGAAAAAGATTAGTAAGAGGGAGAGTGCATGAGGAATTTGGAAGGAATTTGAGTTTAAAATGAAGGGAATGTAAGAAAATGTTCAAGAAAGAGGTAAAGAGAGTTTGACAGGGTGATGAATAAGTTAGTCAGGGAGAGAAAAATGAAAATGGTAGAGTGTTTTTGGAGAAGGGAGAAATAATGAGCAGAAGGATACAACAGTTTCAGGAACTATGAAACACAGAGAATGAAAGTTATGCGAGAATAGGTGCTTGGCTGGGAGAATGAGAGAGGTGAGAAGAAAGGAAGAAATCAGTGGGATGGAAGTAGTAGAAGCAATGAAGAAAGTCAACATGGGGAAAGCCCCAGGAATTGATGGAGTGTATGGTGAAATGCTGAAACATGGGGGGAAATATAGTAATAGAATGGATATGGAAGATGTGCAGATTGTCCTGGGAGGAAGGTAGAGTCTCGGAGTATTGGAAGTCAGGTTTAATTATTCCCCAGTACAAAGGATAAGAGGAAAAAGAAGTGTGAGGTAAGCATAAGAGCATTTTTCTTCTTAGTGTAACAGGAACAGTGTATGGAAGAATACTTTTTGACAGAGTTAAGAAATTAACAGAAGGATTAGCTGGCGAAGAATAGGGAGGTTTTAGGAACGGAGGAGGTTGTGTAGATCACATACTCATTCTTGAGTCTTTGGTGGAAAAGTTTCTAAAGAAAGGAAAGAAGTTGTATGCGGCTTTCATGGATTCGAAGAAAGACTATGACAGGGTGGACAGACAAGACATGTGGAAGTATTAAGAATAAATGGAGTACATGGGAAGTTGCTGAATTCCATAAACAGTATGTATGAGGAGCCTAAGATGGCAGTACATGTGGATAGTGAATTGAGTGAATTCTTCTGTTTGAATGTTGGACTGAAAGAGGGATGTGTCATTCTTCATGTTTGTTCAGTCAGTATATGGATGGAGTTATAAAAGAGATCCATGGTAGGACAGTGGATGTTGGAGCGGCTTTAATGAGAGATGGCAGCATTTGAAAACTCCCTGTTCCGTTGATTACAGATAATACTGTATTGCTAAGTGAAGGCAAAGGGGAACTGCAAGGCTTGGTGAATGAGTTTGAATGAGTTTGTAAGAAACAGAATATAAAGGTGATTGTAGGGAAGAATAAAGTAATCGTCTTCGAGAGAAATGAAGTCACTGGATTTACAGTGAGGCTTGATGATAAGGAAATGGATAATGTGAGTGCATTTAAGAGTCTGGGTAATGTGATGCGTAAGGATGGAAGTTTGGCGGGTGAAGCACTTGAAAGGGTACAAAAAGAGAGAAAGGTTGCTGGTTCTTTGAAAGCAGTGATAAGAAACACGGAAGTGATCATGGAAGTAATAAAGTCGTTGCATGACAGTATTGTGATACCAACTCCAGCGTATTGAAGTGAAGCTTGGACCTTGTTGGAAGGACACAAATTGAGAGTGAGAGTAGTGGACGTGAGTTATATGAGAGGTGCATGTGGAGTTGCATGGAGAGACAGATCGACAAATGAGGAAGTGAAGGAGCATTGTGATGTGGATGTGGACGTTAGGAAAATACTCTGAGGTGGTTT
Organism: Coenobita brevimanus; assembly: GCF_032717465.1. NCBI lineage: Eukaryota > Metazoa > Arthropoda > Malacostraca > Decapoda > Coenobitidae > Coenobita > Coenobita brevimanus. Next base: position 13,534,723 of record NC_136996.1, read on the forward strand.
GGCCATGTGGATTGGATGTAGAACGAAAGATTAACGAGGAGAGTGCATGTGAGTTAGGTGGAGACGGGTGGGGAGAGGGAGGAGGAGACCAAGAATGAGATGGAGGGATGAAGTAGAGAGGTATATGAGAGAAGGAGTGTTAGCTGGAAGCAGGGCAGTGAAATGGCGGAGGACCAGGTGACATGGAGGCAATTTGTTTGTGGCCATCTCTTACAGGACTGGGGCGTCTGACAGGAGACAGAAAAGTAGATATAATAATAATAATAATAATAATAATAATAATAATAATGATAATAATAATAATAATAATAATAATAATAATAATAATAATAATAATAATAATAATAATAATAATAATGATAATAATAATAATAATAATAATAATAATAATAATAATAATATTATTATTATTATTATTATTATTATTTATTATTATTATTATTATTATCATTATTAATTATTAATATTATTATTAATTATTATTATTATTGTTATTATTATTATTATTATTATTATTATTATTATTATTATTATTATCTTCCACCCACTTAATGTAGCAGTACTCCGTTTTTAGGGTAGCCATGTGTTTTCCTGTAAACCAGGAAATCATTGACAGCTCTGGGTGGTAACCTTACAACTAACCAACACGTGTTCCCTACGTGACAACAAATGGGTTGGCGGAGGGTTAGTGCCCCTCCCTGGAAAATAGCTAACTGAAAAATATGGACAAGAATCCTCGGGCTAAGACTGACCAACAGGTAACAACTAAGGACCGAAGAAAGGACATGGTATGGATTGTGACATGAAATTTAATGGGTGCAAATGACCAAGTGAAAGGGAGAGAGATTGTCCAGGTGCTTGAGAATGGAAAAGTGGATGTATGTGGATTAACTGAAACTAAATGATGAGGTGGGAGTGTGAGAGAATGGGGGTATGGATGGGGAATAAGTGCGGGAGTTGGTGAGAATGAGAGGGCAAAAGGAGTGTGTATTGTTGTGTGCAAGAGATGGAAGGAGAATATAAGAGAGTATGGATCAGTTGGCTCAAGGACTGTGTGGGTAAGATTGAAAGTTGGACTACAAAATAAAATATGAGGGATTTTGTGTGTGTATGTACCAATGCAAGATCATACAAGCAGAGTGAAAGAAGAGTTCTGGACAAATGTGGAAGCTTACATGGAATAGTTTGAATGGAATGTTTTTGATTGGAGATATGTTGCACACAACAATACACACTCCTTTTGCCCTCTCATTCTCACCAACTCCCGCACTTATTCCCCATCCATACCCCCATTCTCTCACACTCCCATCTCATGGAGTAGTTGGTGAGTGGGGTGTGCCTGCATAAGTGGATGAGAATGGCAGTGCTCTAGTGGACATTTGTGCCAAGAGGGGCTTGGCGATAGCCAATACCCTCTTCAGACACAAAATGATCCACAGGTATACGTGGCGAGTGATGAGAAGGGTGGGTGGTGAACTGAATCAATGGAAGGCTATGATTGATTATGTGAGTTTGGATGATAGAATGAGAAGGTGTGTAACGTATGCAAGAGCATATAGAGGTTGGGGGAGCAGACTTTCTGACCACCTCTTGGTGGTGATGAAAGTCAAGGTTCAAATGAAATGAAGGAATAGACGAAGGGAAGGACAGGAGGAAGTAGTTCATACAGTGAGGATGGAAGAGTTATAAGAGGATGGAAAAAAGGCAAAATATAAGAGAGAAGTGGAGGTGCGATTGGTAAATATGATTTGGAGCAGATGGGAGACGTGGAAGGTGTGTACATGATATTCTAAGCAGAAATCTGTGCAGCATGTGAGGTGGTGTGTGGAGTGAAGAGAAGACGAAAGGGTGTGCAAAGAAATGCATGGTAAAATGAAGTGGTGAGAAGACTGTGGCACAAAAAAGGAAACCAAATTGTGAGTGGATGAGAAACAGGGGAGCGAAGGAAGTTGATAGATGGAAGAGAACGCTATATGTAGAGAGGAACATAGAGGCAAAAAGATAAGTAAGAGAGAGTGGTTGAGGAATTTGGAAGGAATTTGAGTGTAAAGTGGAGGGGATGTAAGAAAATGTTCTGGAAAGAGGTAAAGAGTCATACAGTGTGTTAATGAAGTCAGTCTGGGAGTGAAAGATAAAAATGGTAGATTAGTAGTGAAGGAGTGAGAAAAAGTGAGCAGGTGAAGAGAGCACCTTAAGGAATTGTTGAACATAAATAATGAAAGTAATGCGAGTAGAAGTGCCTACTGAATGGCTGGGAGAAGGGGGGATGTGAGAAGAAAAAATCAGTATGGAAGCTGTGGATGCAATAAGAAAAAGTCAAAATGGGGAAAGCCCAGGAATCAATGGACAGTGTGGTGAAATGCTGAAGCATGTGGGAGAGATAGTAGGAGAATGGATGTGGAAAATGAACAGACTGGCGTGGGAGGAAGGTAAAGTCCCGGAGGATTGAAAGTCAGGTATAATTATTCCCCTGTCTAACGGAAAAAGGGAAAAAGTAGTGTGTGGGATTCACAGGGGGATTTGTCTTCTTAGTGTAATAGGAGATGTATATAGTAGGATACTTACTGACAGAATTAGTGAATTTACAGAGGAATTAGTTGTAGAAGAAAAGGGTGGTTTTAGGAAGGGAAGAAGTTGTGTAGATCAGATATTTTTTCTTAGGTCTTTCGTGGAAAAGAGTCCAGAGAAGGGAAAGAAGTTGTATGTGCCTTCATGGATTTGGAGAAAGCATAGGTCATGGTGGATAGAGAAGGATTGTGGAAAGTATTAAGAATATTGGAGTAAATGGAAGGTTATTGAATGCCGTGAAGAGTATGAATGAGGGTGCTAAGACTGCAGTGCGTGTGGACAGAGAAATGAGTGAATTTTTCTATTTTAATGTTGGACTGAAAGAGGGATGTGTCATGTCTCCATGGTTGTTCAATCTGTAAATGGATGGGGTTATAAAAGAGATACTGTACAGGGTAGGGCAGTGGATGTTGAAGCGACCCTAGTGAGTGAGGCCAGTGTGTGGAAACTCCCTGTACTGTTGTTTGCAGATGATACTGTGTTGTTAAGTGAAAACGAAGGGGAGCTGCAAGGCTTGGTGAATGAGTTTGGGAGAGTTTGTATGAAACAGAATCTAAAGGTGAATGTAAGGAAGAGCAAAGTTGTGGTCTTCGAGAGCAATGACGTCACTGAATGTACAGTGAGGTTGGCTGAGGAGGAAATGTAAATTGTGAGTGTCTTTAAGTACTTGGGTAATGTGATGAGTAAGGATGGAAGTATTGAGGGGGAAGTGCTTGAAAGGGTACATAAGGAAGAAAGGTTGCTGGTTCTTTCATAACAGTGATACGAAACAAGGAAGTGAGCATGAAAATGAAAAAGTTACTGCATGGCAGTATTGTGATATCAAGTCTAACGTATGGAAGTGAAGCTTGGACTTTGTTGGAGGGATGCAAGTTCAGGAGTGAGACCAGTGGAAATGAGTTATTTGAGAGGAGCATGTGGAGTCACATGGGGAGACAGACTGACAAATGAGAAAGTGAAGGAGTGTTGTGGTGTGGATGTGGGTGTGATAGAAAGCGTTAGGAGAAACACACTGAGGTGGTTTGGCCATGTGAAGGGGATGGAGAGTGAGAGGCTGACGAGGAGTGTGTATGTGAGTGAGGTTGAGGGGGGGAGAGGGAGAAGGAGACCACGGATGAGATGGAGGGATGGAGTGGAGAGGTATATGAGAGAAGACTGTGTGAGCTGGGAGCAGGGCACTGGGATGGCGAGGGAACAGGACAACATGGACGTGATTTGTTTGTGGTCACCCCTTATGGGATTAAGGCATCTAGCAATAGACAGAAAGATTATTATTGTTATTAATTATTATTATTATCGTTATTATTATTATTATTATTATTATTATTATTCTTATTATTATTATTATTATCACCATTATTATCGTTATCATTACTGCTTGTACTACTACTACTACTACTAGTAGTAGTAGTAGTAGTAGTAGTAGTGGTAGTAGTTGTAGTTATTAGTTGATGCCTCAAATGCATTTAATTCCATCAACCGGGAGGCAATGCTGCACAACATCAAGGTTAAATACCCAGCATTAGCCCAATATGTGGAAAACACCTACAAGAACCAGCAGACCTCTACATTGTGGGTAAGACAGCTGCTCACGATGTCAGTGTAATCCAGTCCATAGAAGGAACTAGCCAGGGGGACCCCGTTGCCATGGCTATGTACGCCCTGGCGATGAGAGTGCTGCAACAACAGATCAAATACAAGGCCACCAATGTAAAACAGGTAGCCTATGTAGATGATCTCACCGGTGCTGGCAAGGTTGAGGATGTGAGGAAATGGTGGGCCCTTGTAACATCTCATGGCCCTGAAATAGGTTACTACCCTAATGCAAGTAAGTCCATCTTGATCGTGAAACCAGCTTACTATCAAGATGCACAAGAAGCATTTAGAGACACAAACGTGATAGTGACCAAGGAAGGTCAGAGGCATCAAGAGGCTGTGATTGAAACTAAGGAATTCAAAGATAAATATGTGAGTGATAAGGTAAAGACATGGTAGAAGAAGTTCATACACTGTCCAGCCACGTAAAAACAGAACCCCTTGCAGAATACAGTGCATTTACCTATGGTGTAAAGAACAAGTGGACCTTCGTGATGAGGACCATACCAGACATCGAGTTGCTGCTACAGACACTGGAGGATGCAATCAGGGATTCATTCCTCTCATCTCTAACCAATGGCCACATCCCCACACCAGAAGAGAGGGACCTTCTAGCACTACCTCCCAGGATGGGAGGCCTTGGCATTATAAATTCAGTAGCCGTGGCAAGCTATGAACACAGAAATTCACTCAGGCTCACCGAATCCTTGTCACAGAAGATCTGCGCCCAGGTTGAGACGAGTGAAATCGACCACCAAAGGCAGAAAGACATAAAGACACAGATAAGCAAGGAGCGTGAAGCAAGATAAAAAGACCAGCTGCAGCACATAATCGAACATCTAACACCAGACCAGTGCAGAAGAGTTGAAATTGCACAGGAGGTTGGGGCATCGAACTGGCTCACAACCCTGCCTCTCAAGGCAAAAGGCTTCCACTTCAACAAACAAGAATTTATTGACGCCATAGCTTTGAGATACGGGTGGCCAATAGAGAACCTACCTCAACACTGTGCCTGTGGCACTGCCTTTGATGCAAACCATGCAATGGTATGCAAGAAGGGAGGCTTTATTTGCATCCGACACGATGAAGTACGCGACCTCACTGCCAAAATGCTGCAGGAAATATGCCATGATGTCACGATTGAGCCAGCTCTGCTACCCCTGGACGGCGAGCACTTCACCCACAGAACAGTAAACACATCAAATGATGCAAGAGAGGATGTTAGTGCTCGAGGTTTCTGGACACGTGAGCAGAGGGCGTTCTTCGACATCAGGATATTTGATCCCATGGCAGCATGTCATCGTGAACTGTCTCTCGAAGCTGCACACAAAAGGAATGAACAAGAAAAAAATAGAAATTATCAAGAAAGGATCCAACATGTGGACCACGATCGATTCACTCCCCTTGTGTTCACGACATCAGGTGGGATGTGTCCAGAGGCAGTGAAATTCTACTCGAGACTGGCAGAGTTTTTTTCTGAGAAGAAACGTCAACCGCAGAGTTCTGTTATGGCCTGGATGAGATGTCGACTCTTATTCTCCCTCGTGAGGTCTGCTCTGTTATGTCTAAGGGGCACAAGGTCATCAGCCTTCAGGCCTGTCTCCCTGGCGGGTATGGATTATGAAGCTACAGTGGTCGAGAGTCGCATAGACCAGCGACTCCAATAGTTTAATGTCTTTCTTTACACTGGAATATAAATAAATATAAAACAAAATAAATAATAATAATAGATGGTTGGTAACCACAGCCGTTGGCGTGCTTGGGGCCAACGGATTGTAATTTGAGGGTTAGTGTTAACCTTTATATTACAACTCCAAATGGAGGACTGTATAGGAAGGTTGGTTTTGATCTTCACAATATAATTCCCCGATGGATGGAGGTGATTAAAAAAAAAAAGTAGCAGCAGTAGTAGTAGTAGTAGTATAGTAATAACCGTAGTTGTAGTTGTACATTAGTAGTAGTAGTAGTAGTAGTAGTAGTAGGAGTAGTAGTAGTAGTAGTAGTAATAATGGTAGTAGCAGCATCAATAGAAGCTGAAGTATTCTTGGCGACAGTATGCTCAGTAGTCATGGGGTTAAAATATTTTCTGCACCTCGAGACCTCCACTTTAGAACTATTATCATAAAATTCTTAGTCGCTTGAGTCCATAAAAGGTTTCCAATTATTTTTACAATCTAACAATCTAACCTCTACATTATATATATATATATATATATATATATATATATATATATATATATATATATATATATATATATATATATATATATATGAGTTAAAGAATTTTAAGGCCCCAGGTGAGGATGGAATATTCCCTGAAATGCTTAAGGTGGAAAATGTCGAGTTGATGAATGCGCTTTTGAAACTTTTTAATGTGGCTTGGGATAATGGTGGAATTCCAGAGTGGAAAAATGGAGTGATTATAAAAATACCAAAAAAAAAAGGAGATTTAAGTGTGTGTGGCAATTGGAGGGGGATAACTTTGACACCAGTAGTTGCAAAAGTCTTTTCCAAAATCCTCTTAACAGAATAGAGCCAGTAATTGATAAAATTTTAAGAGAACAAGCGGGATTTAGAAAGGGTGGAGGATGTAATGATCAGATTTTTATTGTAAGGCATCTAAAGCAACTAATGAGATGAAAATGCCACTTAGTATGTGTTTTGTGGATTTTGAAAAGGCGTTTGATATTGTTTCACGTGGAGCTATGTTGAAAATTATGAGATTCTATGGTATACCAGAAAAGTTTGTAAATATCATAAGAAGCCTGCATGAAGGTACTTTTTGTAAGGTAATGGTGGGTGGTTCTTTGAGTGATCCATTTGAAGTTAGGTCAGGAGTGATTCAAGGAAGAGTTCTTTCGCCATTGTTGTTTGTTTTGGTTATGGATTATGTTATGAAAAAGGTTGTAAGGAGAACAGGTGCAGGAATTAACTGGAAAGAAAATAAGAAGCTGATGATACTGTACTGATTTGCTGAAGTATTTACGAGATGCAGAGGGTTCTTGATTGTCTGGTGGAGGGAGGAGAAAAAGTGAGATTGGTAATAAATTGTGGAAAGTCTGAAACTATTAATATGAACGTGGAGAACCAAATCGATTGTGCAATTCGGAATAATGTGGTGAAGAATGTAGAAAACTTTAAATATCTGGGAACGATTGTATCATCTAATGGATCATTAAACAATGAAACTGAGGAGAGGATTAGACAGGCTTGGCGAGCTGTTGGAATGTTGAAATCTGTTTGGAATAATAATATGCTTTCGGTACATACTAAAGTGAAAATTTAAAAGTCCATGGTTAGACCAATTTTAATTTACGGGCATGAGTCATGGTACAGTACAATTGCAACAGATCAGAAAGTTTTCGGATTTGAGAATAAAATACGGAGAAGGATTCTTGGGATAAAGTGGCAAGACAGAGTTACAAATGTAAGAGTAAGGGATATTACGAGAGTGGAACCAGTTAATGAATAAGTGAGACTGTCTCGCTGGAAGTGGCTGGGGCACATATTCAGAAAAGAAGGTAGTTTAATACAGGATGTGCCAGAGTGGACTGCTAGAGGAAGAAGAGGTAGAGGTAGGCCGAGGGAAACCTGGTTGAGGACAATGAAAAGAGAAGCAGGAAAGGAGTGTTGGTGGGACCTGAAGGAGATGGCAAGAGACAAATATTGGTGGAGAGAGTTCATCGAGGCCCTATGCATCCCTTGGGGTGCCACAGGAAATTATATATATATATATATATATATATATATATATATATATATATATATATACTGTATATAATGATTTACAAAATTGTGTATATATATATATATATATATATATATATATATATATATATAGTTACATAGCCTATGATTTCATCATCCTTTGTATAAGTCAAACGTACAGTATGCTGCATGTTTCATCACGATTCGCCTCGTGGCTTCCATAGTGCGTGTTCTACCTCACTCCCCCCTTCTCCCCTTATAGTAGAGTAAGTCGTTCTTTCTGTTGTTCAGAGCAGGATTGTCAACTCTTTGTCCCCTATGGCTTCATTTGCGCGTCCTTCTTACAAGTTGTATCAAGCTCTGCCGGCCCCTATATAATGAGCTCAGTCTCTGCATTAATTGCCACTTAGATCTACTCCTCATTTTGTTCACATCTCTGTCCTCCCCTGTACAGTTATTATTTTTGTGAGTGCTCAGGAAGTCTCCAACCATCTAGCTGATGTGTATTTTGAGTATAAGTGTTGTTGCGTTTTTTCTTGTACTCTGTAGCATGGGGTGTTGATTCGTGGGCCTGGTGAGGTTTTTGTGATTAGTGTGGAGTTTTTACTGTCAGCCAGTAGTAATATTATTTTGTATCTGTAATAATATATATTGCATTAACTGAGCATTATCCGGTTTTCTCATTTTATCAGGGCTGACTTAGATAAATTTACTCTTGCTAATTTCGTGTTAATAGAGGCTATTGCAGTTAACCATATATTTAACCTGTTTTTTGCCATTACATTATCCTTATCAGTCCTGAATGTTTTGTTGTTAGTTTGAGCATTAAACTTTAACTTGTAATTTTACCTAACTCTTTTGTTTTGAACCTGAAACTTTGCGGGACAGTTTTCTCTGTTCCGTAACATAAATTTGGTGATCTCTTATCAGGATATTCAGGATATTATCATAAGGATATTGCTTGATGTATTGTGACTGTGATTTATTCATGATGTCTACTATTACTACGTTTGATGAAACCAAATATTTTTTGTCAAATGTGCAAACAGTGTGTGATGTAGAAAACAGAACAAAGAATGAACTTAAGCTTGTTGCTCAACAATTGGGAATTGCTGTTCGCTCTCATCATTCAAAAGATCAAATTGTTGACATAATTAATAAAAGCTTGTTTAATGTAACTCCTCCAGATGAGCAAACGCAGATTGAATTAGCTAAGTTACAGCTAGCCCTGCAGGAGGTTCGTGCTAAGGAGGCTGAGTTTCACGCACAAGTTGAACTTGTTAGGATTCAGGCAGACCATGAGTATCGCATGAAACAAGGTGGAACTGGATCATCTAGCTCTGATGATTTTGATGTGGCTAAAAAGGTTAAACTTGTCCCTCCTTTTAATGAATCTGATTTAACAAAGTATTTTCAGTTGTTTGAGAGGGTAGCTACAGGTTTTAATTGGCCCAAAAAGTATTGGCCAGTACTCCTTCAAACTGTTCTCATCGGTAAAGCTCAAGTAACTTATGCATCTTTGCCTCAGGATCAATCTGATAATTATGATGTAGTTAAGAGCTTGATTCTTAAGGCCTATGAGCTTGTTCCTGAAGCCTATAGAGTAAAATTTAGGACAACTTATAAGCAAGATAAGCAATCCCATGTTGAGTATGCAAAAATCAAAGAAGATCTGTTAGAGCAGTGGTTAAATTCTAAGAATGTGGATTCTGATTTTGGTAAATGTAAGCAGATGATTTTGCTGGAGGACTTCAAAAGGTGCATTAATAAAGATGTAAGCCTATATCTTGATGAGAAAAGAATAGATAATTTGTCTGATGCTGCAGTTTTAGCTGATGAATATGTTCTCACTCACAAGAGATATTCTAAAGAAAAAAGGAAAGCTGAGAGTAAGTACGTTGCCTCTACTCAGAGTACAGGTAACAGGAAAGAGAATAAAGATGATGTTTCTCAGGAAGTAAATACCAGCTTCACCTCTAGATTTCAGAAAAGTAAATGTACTTATTGTAGTAAGCTTGGTCATACTTCGGAGAAATGTTTCAGGAGACAGCGTGATGTGAACAAAAAGGAGTCTTTAAATATTCAGTCAATTGATCTAGTGTCCACCCTTGAGAGTTCCCAGAATTCTTTAACTGAGTTAACTGAACCTGCTTTGAGGGGTAAATTAAATTCTTATGATGAAGCTCCTCTTTTGAGCAGTAACATGGGTGACACTCTCAAGAGTTCATGTGCTCATTTCCTGTCTGATGGTTTTGTCAGTCCTCTGGACAGTAATGACAGGAAATCAGTTAAAATATATCGTGATACAGGTGCTTGCCAATCACTTATGCTGACCAGTGTTCTAGGCTCTAATGTTAATTCCTCTGATGAAACTGTAATCTTACAAGGTGTAGGGAATAATTACTTCTCTGTCCCTCTGTGCAGAGTGAATTTAGAGTCTGGTTTTGTTAATGGTTCCGTTATGGTTGGTTTGGTTGAGACACTCCCAATGTCAGGTGTTACTTTCTTACTTGGAAATGATATTGATGGAAGTCGAGTCCAGCTCCTCAGTTGTCTAGTGAGCCAATGGCTGTGACCCAGGATTGTGATGTCCCTGATGTGTTCTCTGCATGTGCTGTCACTAGGGCTAAGTCTAAAGTTACTGATGTCTTAGAGGATAATGATGATGATGATGTTATCCTAGCTGACACTTTTCTTGCTAATTTGGACCACTCACCAGATGAGGCAGTACCCCGTAGTGTTGATAATTTGTCTTGTCAAGAGTTGGTTGAGTTGCAGGTTGCTGACCCTGAGTTGAAAGGTCTAGCTAACTCTGCTTGCAGTGAGGAAGAGTCAGCTGGTGCTTCTACTTGTTATTATATAAAGTCAGGAGTACTTATGAGAAAGTAGAGACCCCCAGCAGCATCAGCCGACTGTGAATGGGAGGTTGTACATCAAGTTGTCATCTCTCGTGTTTGTAGGCAGGATATCATTAGAGTGGCTTATGATTCCAGTTTGGCAGGACACCTTGGAGTGAGGAAGACTGTGGCATGCATTTTGAAACACTTCTACTGGCCAGGTATCTTCAGAGATGTTTCTTGGTATTGTAAGTCTTGTCACACCTGTCAAGTTGTGGGGAAATGTAATCAGACCGAAAAGGTTGCACCTCTAGTTCCCATTCCTCCTTTTGAGGCGCCATTCACCCGTGTGTTGGTGGATATTGTGGGCCCTCTTCCTAAGACTTCTTCAGGATTTTCTTATGTGTTGACCCTGATTGATATGGCTACTCGTTATCCTGAAGCCATTCCACTTAGAAATATCTCAACAAAGAACGTGGTTAAGGAAATGCTATGGTTTTTCACAAAGTTTGGTCTGCCCAAGGAGGTACAGTCAGACCGGGGAAGTAATTTCATGTCAAGTGTTTTCAAGCAGTCTCTGAAAGAGTTGGGCATCACCCAGATCACGTCTTCAGCTTACCATCCCCAGACCCAAGGAGCGTTGGAGAGATATCATCAAACACTCAAATCGATGCTCAAGAAATACTGTGTGGAACATCAGAAAGACTGGGATAAAGGTCTTCCATTCGTTGTATTTGCCGCAAGAGAATCTCCAAATGAATCACTGGGCTTCTCACCCTTTGAACTACTGTTTGGCCATGAAGTAAGAGGACCCCTTAAGCTACTCAAGGAATGCTGGCTGTCGGAGGAAGATGACGTCAACCTGCTGGAGTATGTGATGAAGGTCAAAGAACGGCTGTCCACTGCTTTACAGCTGGCAAGAGAGAATTTAGAGCTGCTCAGGAGAAGATGAAGACTTGGTATGATAAGAAGTCCAGGTTACGCCACTTTCAGCCAGGAGATCAGGTTTTGATTCTGCTACCGGTGCATGGGCAACCTCTTCAAGCCAAGTTTAGTGGTCCTTATTTCGTGGAGAAGAAACTCAGTGATGTCAACTATGTCATCGCCACACCAGATCGTAGAAAGAACAAGCAACTTTGTCACATCAACATGCTAAAGTTATATCACAGGCGGGACAATAATAACCCAGTTTGCACTGTTGCTGTTCCACCCGAGTCTGCAAGTGAAGTTCTCCCATGCAGCATGAGCCTGAGTGATAGTTTGCGGAAGAATCCTGATATCATGAATGATCTCCAGACTAAGCTTTCTCATCTACCTCCCGAGGAAAGGCAGGAGTTTTCGGTATTACTGCAGGAGTACCCGCAAGTGTTCCTTGCCACTCCAGGAAGAACCACTGTGTTGATGCATGATGTCGATGTTGGAGACGCAAAGCCAATTAAACTGCCTTCCTACCGTGTGAACCCAGTGAAAGTTCCTCTCATCCAGAAGGAGCTTGGCTACCTGTTGGACCACAAGATGATTGAGCCCTGTTAGAGCGAGTGGAGTTCTCCTGTCACTCTAGTCCCTAAGCCAGGTGGGTCACAGCGGCTTTGCATCGACTACAGTCGTGTTAATCAGATAATCAAAACACACTTACCCTCTCCCTCGCGTGGAAGATTGCATGGACAAGATCGGAAAGGCTAGGTACATAAGTAAGTTTGATTTGTTAAAGGGATACTGGCAAGTACCTATGACTGAACGTGCTAGGGAGATCTCATGTTTTGTAACACTAGGAAAGACTTTTGCATGTTCTGTAATGCCGTATGGTATGAAGAATGCACCAGCCACATTTCAGAAGCTCATGAATGTTGTAACAGAGGGTTTGACAGGGTGTGTTGTTTATATTGATGATGTATTAATCTTCAGTGACAACTGGAAAGATCACCTATGCCATGTCAGTAAATTTCTTGAACGTTTGGTTCAGGCTAATCTTGTAGCTAATTTATCAAAGTGTGAGTTTAGTCAAGCTAAAGTTCAGTACCTTGGTTACGTAATTGGTGATGGACATGTTGCAACACCAGGAGCTAAGGTTCAGGTTATAAGTGATCTTCCCAGACCTAAAAGTAGGAAAGAGCTACAAAGTTTTTTGGGAATGGTAGGTTATTACAGGAGATTTGTTCTTAACTTTTCAATTCTTGTATCACCACCTACAGACCTACTGAAAAAGGGAGTTAAATTTGTCTGGACCGATGACTGTGAATCCTCTTTCAGGAAACTTAAAGCTATCCTGTTAAGTCAGCCAGTGCTCGCTACTCCAAATTTTGCTAAGCCTTTTAAGATGGCTGTTGACGTAAGTGATACGGGAGCTTCGGCTGTTTTGCTGCAAGAGGATGATCAGGGTATTGAACACCCTGAATCTTATTACAGTAAGAAGTTCACTCCACCTCAAAAGAACTACTCAACTATTGAGAAAGAGCTTTTGGCCTTGATTTTGGGTTTACAGCATTTTTCATTTTATTTGTGTTCTGGTTTTGACCCCATAGTCATTTATACCGATCATAACCCACTGAAATTCCTTAGTAAGTTTAAAGATAAAAATCAGAGATTGACAAGATGGAGTCTACTTCTTCAGGAGTATTCATTAGACATACAGCATGTCAAGGGGAAAGAAAATGTTATTGCAGATTGCTTATCTAGACTTCAGACAGATTGTTTTAGAGTAATAAGAAATTTCCTTTGTAAATTTCTTTTTCTTTGTGGGGAGGTGTTACATAGCCTATGATTTCATCATCCTTTGTATAATTCTAACATACAGTATGCTGCATGTTTGATCACGATGCGCCTCGTGGCTTCCATAGTGCGTGTTCTACCTCACTCCCCCCTTCTCCCCTTATAGTAGAGTAAGTCGTTCTTTCTGTTGTTCAGAGCAGGATTGTCAACTCTTTGTCCCCTATGACTTCATTTGCACGTCCTTCTTACAAGTTCTATCAGGCTCTGCCGGCCCGTATATAATGAGCTCAGTCTCTGCATTAATTGCCACTTAGATCTACTCCTCATTTTGTTCACACATCTGTCCTCCCCTGTACAGTTATTATTATTTCTGTGAGTGCTCAGGAAGTCTCCAACCATCTAGCTGCTGTGTAATTTGAGTATAAGTGTTGTTGCATTTTTTCTTGTACTGTGTAGCATGGGGTGTTGATTCGTGGGCCTGGTGAGGTTTTTGTGATTAGTGTGGAGTTTTTACTGTCAGCCAGTAGTAATAATATTTTGTATCTGTAATAATATATATTGCATTAACTGAGCATTATCCGGTTTTCTCATTTTATCAGGGCTGACGTAGATAAATTTACTCTTGCTAATTTCGTGTTAATAGAGTGTAACTTGCAATACTTTGGTGATAGAAACTCCGTGTACAAACAGCTAGATAAGGAGTTTATTACAAGCTCACAGTAAAATAGTCTACCCTTCTCGGCTGATATCAACTGATGCAATAACGCCGTCTTCAGGTGTGGGAGAGCATACTGACCTAGCAAATTTAGTGGGGGCATGTATGCATTGGGGGGGGGACATATATACATCGGGGGTAGACATATTGTGGAGGGGGTACACTACTCCCCCGGGTAGCGGAGATGGTGTCTCCTGACACCAGGAGTTAAACGGTGGGTGAATATAGTAGTAAGGCAGGACCGGGGAGGTTCGTACAAGGGATAAGTATGATACAGGGGCAGTAGGGGAGACATGGCCATGTTGAGGGGAGGGAATTAGAAGGATATATACATATAAGATATACAAGGAATAATAGGTACAAATCCAGTAAGGGTCGAACGGATATATAAACATAATGGGAAGTACACAATAATAGTTTGATACATGAGAAACAAGGAGTAGATATGAGAGTTCTATTGTTGTTCTTCCTTCATTTTTTTTTTTTTTGTATTTTCTGTTGGATACACTGTCACTCAGTAATGCATGAAAGAAATACCATCATTTTCTAGTAGCCAGAGTGCTGTTCACAGTGTGGTTAAATGTTATATGGCAATGGTAGTCACGGAATGCGAGGGCACTAAGTACGGGGAGTTTCTACGTCGTGTGTAGGGCGTACTATGCCTGTAGCGACTCTGATTTCCTGGAGTCGACGTTCCATTTTTCTGACACAACAATGCACTGCACAGATGATGAGTAGAAAACCTATGAAAGCGATAACCACAGGGGGAAACACAACTGTTGGATGAACCCATGAACAGCTGAAGGCCAGAGAAAATTGATCCATAATGAAATCACTGTCATTAAGGAAGGTGAGCATGCGCAAGTGAGGGGAGGTGATGGTAATGTTGGCAGAAGGTAGGGTTGAAGGCATGTCGATTGGTTGAAAGATGTCATAGGAGTGTTTACGAACAGCTTGGTGATAGCGAGTGGCGTAAGTGATGACGGACTCTGATTTGACGGTACAATAGTCAGGTGCTTTGTAGAGACCACTAGCGGGGACGGAGCGAACGGAAGAACCAGGACACATGATTGTGACAGAGTTGGGAACAGCAAAGAAGAAATACTGGACATGGTTGAGGTGAGCATGGTGGACCGGGAGGTCAGGAGCTGGGACAAAAGAACAGGCCGAGTAGATGGAATGGTTGCGAACTAAAGCAGACTCACAGGGTGTGGCACTGCTAGGGAAGATAGCGAAAAGGTGGGCAGCACAGAGACGAGAGGTCGGAGTAAGGGAGGAACATTGCTGGAGGTCTGTGGAAGAAAGGAAGGCAACGGAAAGATGATCATGGGAGAGGAGGAAATATTCTGAAGGAACAGATACCTGTAACAAGGAGTTGTTGAGGCGGAAAGGGAAGGGAATGATGTGGAAAAGGTTAAAGGTTATGGCAGAACGGAGAGGAATATGGACGACGACGTATGTAGTGAGAAGAGTGGCTTCGAGAACAGGATAATAATATTCAAGGGAAGAGTAAGGGAGGACTGGGGAGAGACCGAAGGTGGAGTGAGCCCATTCCAGGACAGAACGGAGAGCTGAGACAAGTACTAAGTCGGCAGTGACACGTCCATTGATAGCATCGACCAGGATACGAACCAAGGTAGAGACTTGAGACAGGAGAGAGTCAACGGCCAGTTGGAGATTATCCATGTTGAGTTTGAGGTAGAAGAACTGAGAGATAACGTTGAGATCTGAAAGGTGGCATTGTAAGATATCGGTGAAATTGTTTAGAGTGGACGTGACTTCATTGAGTTGGGTCGTGAGCTTCTGTAACATAGTGTGTTGGATTTTAAGGACTCGGCATTGTGATTCTAGGGCTGAAGCTAAATGAGTGAGATCAGATTTGAAGCCAGAAATGTCATGGGCTGTATCAACGCCAAACAAGCCACTCAGAATCTCACCGCCGAAGTCGAAGAGACCTCGTTTCACACGAGAACGACCCATGGGTGTCTGAATGGAAAATGTGTCATTGAGCTCAGTGAATCTGTTACTTATGTATTGCAATTGCCAGGAGAGTGGGAGGAAAAGGTTATAGAGATACTCATTCGGGTTGTGTGTCCCCATGAGGGCCGTGAGATGGTTCCTGATTCCGTGGAGCTGGTGCACGTAGGCAGGTAGGGCAATGGCTACGTCGGCCATGGGCGCAAGATCGTAGCGCAAAGAGGCGATGTCGTCGATAAGCATTACCTCGCCTCCCGAGCCGACCAAGGCCCCGGGACGTACTCCACCATCGTCCTGACCTGATCCAGACCCCAGGAGGGTCAGCACTGCCAGCAGGGAGATCGCTAACATCGTACCTAGAAAATCAGGGTAGAGTTAATGGGGGAGGTCGTGAAGAGGTTGATGGGAAGAGCGCAGTTTGGACCGATATTGATTGATTGATGAATGAGCAGGTGGAGATGGAGAGGAAGGAGACTGAGGGATAGGTGGAGACAAAGTAGACTGAGGGATGGGAGGAGGGGAAGAGGGGGCAGGAGGTTGTGTAAGTGACTCTTCCAACATGAGGCCACGGGGTGCTCGCTTTGAGTCATCGACGTGGACCCATCTGGTGTCCCTAGTGGACAGGTCCTGGAGGTGAAATTTGTTGCCTTGTTGAGTGAGGACGCGGTGGGGCCCTGTAAATTTGTCATCCAACTTAGAGGAATGCGTATGGGAATGAGCAAAGACAAGATCGCCTACATTGATAGTGATAGGAGAGGCGGACTTATGTTGGCGCTGCAGCATGTCCTCCTGAGAGGAAGCCAAAGTGGATTGGACATACTGGTGGATTGTATGGAAGTTGGCCAATTTTAGTTTAACATAATCATCCATGTTGTAGATGGGGTCTGGCTTTGAGGATAAGAGAGAGTATGGGAGGTCCTTGTCAAAACCAAAGAGGACGAAGAAGGGAGATTCAGCAATGGATGCATTGATGGAACTATTGATGGAGGATGCCACTTGGGGAATCCAGTCATCCCAGGACGAACTATGGGAGCCTAGATGTCTGAGGCACTCTAAGATTTTCCGGTTGTGGCGTTCTACAAGGCCATTGGAAGCCGTATGGTTAGGCACGACATTGCACTTACTGATATGAAAGTGGTGACAGATCTCATCGAGAAGGCTATTGTTGAACTCTGTACCGTTGTCAGAAAGAATGGTATGAGGGGTACTGAACGGGCAAATTACGTGATCTACAAGGGCACGTGCAACGCTCTTCGCGGTCTTGTCGGAGAGGGGTACGAGGACACAGTAGCGGGAGAAGTGGTCGACCGCTACGAACAAGTACTCAGCGCCAGATTCTGTGAGAGGTAGTTTTAAGAGATCGATTGAGACAGTTTCCCATGGTCATGATGGGATTGGGTATTGTAAGAGAGGTGCTGGTAAGCCGGTTGATACTTTGTGGCGGTGGCAGGAGAGGCAAGAGTCACAGTGGGCATTGATATCGCGGCGCATGGTTGGCCAATAGTATTTGAGACGTGCTTGGCGCAAGCATCGGTCTTTACCTGGATGGGAAGCTTGAGGAGTATTATGAACAATATGAAGAATCTTTGGTATCAGGGCAGTGGGGACAACAAGTTGGCATACTTCGCGATTGGGCATATCTTTGCCTGTTAGCAGTGTTTTCCTGTACAAGAGATCATTGTCTAGCATGAACTCCTCTAGTGATACTGGCAGAGTAGGTAAGGTCGAGGCATCGCCAGATCCTAGGAAATAAATGACTTTGGACCACATGGGGTCTTGGCGTTGAAAGTTTCGAACAGCTTCTGACGTTAGTGTAGTATTTTCAGTTACTTCAGGCTGCAGTGATGTTATAGCTGCTGCTACGTGACGTGAGAGTGCGTCTGCGACTACATTCAACTTGCCTGGTACATATTGAAAAGTGGGATTAAAGTCCTGGATGATGATAGACCATCTAGCTAACCTACCTGTTAGGTTGCGATTCTTGAACAAATCACATAGTGGAAGGTGGTCTGTTTGGATATGCACTGGATAACCATAGACTATATCTCTGAAATGTTTCAAGGACCAGATTACCGCTAGCGCTTCGAGATCTGTGACACTGTAGTTACGTTCAGCGGTTGTAAGGGTGCGACTAGCATACGCTATTACGCGCTTCCTTGATACTTCATCGAGTTGCATCAAAACGGCACCAAGTCCAGTGCCTGAGGCGTCTGTGCAGAGAAGGAAGGGTGTGGTATAATCAGGGAACGCTAGAATAGGGACATTTACAAGAGCTGTCTTTAGCTTTTGGAAAGCCTGTGACTGGTCGTTAGTCCAAACAAAGGGCACATTCTGCTTGAGTAAGTGGGTCAGAGGCGCGGCGATCTTTGCGTAATCTCGGATAAAGCGACGAGAATAGCCACTGAGGCCCAGGAAACTTCGTACAGCGTCGATAGTGGTAGGTTCTGGGAAGTTAATGATCGCCTTAGTTTTATCCTCATTAGTATGAATGCCTTGTGCATCTACGACATGGCCTAGGAATTTGATTTTCTCGCAGGAAGTCACATTTACTGAGATTGATTTTCAGGCCTGCGAGCTGGAGGCTTTCAAAGACTTGCTGGAGTTTGGTAAAATGATCAGGGATGGATTTACTCACAACAATGATATCATCTAGGTAAGCAAAAAGAGAGTGTCCCATCATACTGCTGAAGAATGAATGGATAAGTCGCATGAACACGGAAGGAGCATTTCTCAGACCAAAAGGGAGTCTCTTAAACTGAAAATGTCCGGAAGGGGTGCTAAAGGCTGTGACTGGGCGAGAGGACTCTTCCATTTCGACCTGCCAGTACCCGCTGAGGAGGTCTAAAGATGAAAAGACTACGTTATTGTCACCAAGGGATTCTAGCAAATCAGTGAGGACAGGTAACGGGAAACGGTCTGGAACGGTGACAGAATTGACCTTACGATAGTCGACTACTGGTCTAAAGTTGCCGTCCTTCTTTGGTACTAAGAAAAGTGGGCTATTCCATGGACTGACGGAGGGTTCAATAATGTCCTGGTCTAACATGTTCTGTACCATTTGATCTGTTTGCTTTCTCTGGCTGTGAGGCAATCGATACGCTGGTTTGTAAATCGGCTGAGTTCCTGGGAGTAGTTCAATCGTATGTTTGACAAGGTCTTTTCTACCCATAGGTTCACCGGGTAAGGCAACCACGTTTCTGTACGAGGTCAAAAGGTCGAGGAGTTGAGGCATATTTTCTGGGAAATCTGTGCAAGTGAGATGTGAGAGCATATCGGGTGAATGTGTCGGCGCAGATCCCGTAGAGTTAATAGTACATACACCGATTGGCGTATCATCAGTCTGAATAGTAGGAATTGAGGAATCCTGGCACACCTTTACGGCCGCTGGGTATACTAGGAAGTCTCCAATCTTTACACCACTTTTAAGTTTTAGTGGAGCATTTGTGACATTGAGCAAGTACAGGTAGCATAAACTGTCCTCTAAGACTGTACACCACGCTGACTCATAAGTCAAGCCATTCACACAACACGTCTCAGGTAGGGTTAGTACATCCACTCCTTCTTTCGCACCGGCAACACAAACAGAGACTTTGGTGAACTCATGCAGTAACAAAATTGTGCACGTATTCGTTACTGCACGTTTCGTCTCTGCGTGTTGAAGAAGATCATTCAGACTGTGTGAGGTAGGTAACTGAGACATGTCTGAGTCAGCGATAGTGTTGTCGGGAGAGGATGTAAGAGCCATGTTCGAGGGCTGAGATGATGTATCAGGAGACATTGAGGAATTTATGTCCTTGCTCGCAGTCAGTAAAGGAATGATCTCTGTATTCTCAGATGAAGATAGTGGTGGTTTGGGCGGGTTGGACTTTTTGGTAGTGATAGGGACAGAGGTAATTGAAGGACTGATTTGATCGTAAGAACAGGACAGGGACATTCCATAGCATAAACTGGGAATCCAGAAATGTCTATACTACCACAAGCAGGTAATAATGCAATGGAGTGTTGTGCCATGGTGGAGAAACCAATAAGGGCATCTGCGGGATACTGCAAGTCATTAGTGACATGAAATTCAATGAGGATAGGGGGCAAAGCTCTGTGGAGTTTGACTTCAAGGGTGACTCTTCCCTTAACCTTAAACTCTGAGCCGTTAACACCACATAGGCGAATGTCTGGTGGTTCTAGGAAACTGACGTGGCTGTGATGGCGATGAATAATTTGCAAGGAATTTTCGGAGATGAGATTTACTATAGATCCTGTGTCCAAGAAGAATGACGTTGGTATGTCATGACTGCTTCCGAGAATGACTAAACCCGAGGATGTTATGGGACCTACATGGCGGATGGGGAGATGGGTTTCTGGTTCTATGTGATATTGGTCCGATACGGGCGCGGCGCTTCCCCCGATTGTGGGCGGTTGAGGTAACGACATTCCTCAGTGGTGTGAGTCGTGCTTGATTTGTGGTATTTGCAGTGTGGACGACGTGAGCGGGAAGGTGTACGCTGTCTTATTTGGGAGTGAGGACGTCTGTATGTACGGTCGCAACTGGATGCTCGATGTCCAGGATGACCACAGTACCAGCAAAGAATCGAAGATTGTCTGTCCCGTCGGGCGCTAGATTGATCACGGCCTGCGGTAGGAGAGCGATGTGTGGCAGGTCTGCCGCGTGTGGTGGGACGGGAGTGAGATTGGTTTGGGGTAGTGGAGGTGTGACAGACTGAGGAGGCCAAGGGTTGGGTGGTGCCCTGACGCGTGTAGTTCGAACCTGTTCTTTCATGAATGGCTTTAGTGACCTGAATAATTATATCTCCTGGATTGAAACCGATTTCCAAGGCTAGCTCTCGCTGTTTAGGAGTAAGCCAGTGAAGGAATCTGAGGTAACCCATTAAGTCAGCAAAGTTGGTGAGTGAAAGCATGGGAACGCCATTCTTGTCTTCTAACCATTTCGTGCCTACCAGTAATTGGAGCATCTTGCTACTAGTTGCTTTCATGGCGGCGGCAGCTTCGCGGAGCTTGGCATATTGCGCTGGGATGCGCAAGTCCTCATCTAGTTGGTTTAGGAGACTAATGAATCCCATGAGAGACGCGGTATTTGAATGCTGGCAACAAAGGCTGATGAGTTCCGTACGAAAATCAGCAAAGGTACGAATGCTATCGAAATGTCCTGCACGGATCGAGGATCCGATGTCTGATTTACCGTGATGCAAGCGACCGAGGAGGTAAGCTACTTTGAGCGATTCCTCGGTAATTTGTCTATTATTTATTTCTATTTCGACTTCTCTGAGGAAATCATAGACAGACCAAGTTGGGTCCTGGCCGGTAAATTTGGGACGATTGGCATCGTCGAGATAGATAGACTGTGGAGGGTTGGCCATGGCTGGAAGTGTAGAAGTGGCGGCAGGAGAGGTGTGGGAGAGAGAGAAGGTAGTGGCAGTTAAGGGCGAGCAAGACGGGGTATGAAGGGAGGCAGGAGAGGGAACGACAGGGGAAGGAGTAGAGGAAGAAGAAGGGAGTGTAGAGGCAGGAGTAGAGGAGGAGGTATCTGGATTTACGAGGGTAGGACGGGTAGTAAGTCAGTCTGCGGGAAGTGAAACGGGAGTCTCAGGTGCAGGGCGGTGGTACTCTTTGCCACTTCGTAAATGAGTGATTGTTAGAGTCGGCAGACGGGGTATGAGCAGGTGATGTTTCCGGGTCGAGAGGGCTGGTGGTAAGCGGTTGACGTGGAAAGTATGACATTTAATGCGGCAATGGAAGATGAAAGGATGAAGATGGATACGTAGGTGGAAATGTATAAATAACAATGAGAGAATGGAATACACTAGGTGTGAAAATATGAATGAAGGTGCGGGGATGAATGGTTTAAATAAAATGCGAAGGATGAGATGGATAATAAATAACGTAGGTGAAGATGAAAACGGGGTAATGGAAATGAGATGGAATATTTACAATAACCAATCTGTAGAGAAAATCGAGGATAATCTCTAGAGAAAGGAAAGATATACTATAGTTACACATCAGAAACGGGAGTGTCGAGATGTATGACGTGCAGGGTGGCTGGGCGTAGCTGGGCTGGGGCGGGGCGGGGCGACGGGGCGGGGCGGGGCGGGGCGACGGGGCAGGCTGGGCGGGGCGGCGGTGGAGAGACAGCTGGGCGGAGAGGAAAAGAGACGCCGCGATGAATCACCGGCAGGGAGTGGCGGTCTTAGGAGGCTCCATAATGCAGACCAGATGCGGGCGACGGCGGAGGCCGGTGGTGAGTGGTGAGGCAGATGTCGGCGCAAGGCAGGTGTAGAGCTTGTGAGTTGCAAATGCAGAGAATGGTGGTGGGCAGGCAGCAGGCAGACAGTGATAAGTGGCACCGTGGGGGCAGGAGCTATGATGAGTCCGGAACAGGTGCTGGGAACAGGTGCAACAGGTGCGTAGGTCGGCGACGGTGACACGTGCGGTCAGGAACAAGGCGTATGGGTGCGGTGGTTTGAGAAGTGAGCACTGGTGAGAAAAATGGTACACTCGAAAAGCACAGCCAAGGTATAGAGGCACGGAGGAGGGGCGAGGCTGGCAGATGCGAGGCGTCGTGTATCTTGTTGTATCACTAAAAATCCAAGGAGGCGGTCAGAATGTGATGGTTCGAAACACCGCTGCTACCAAATGTAACTTGCAATACTTTGGTGATAGAAACTCCGTGTACAAACAGCTAGATAAGGAGTTTATTACAAGCTCACAGTAAAATAGTCTACCCTTCTCGGTTGCCCGATATCAACTGATGCAATAACGCCGTCTTCAGGCGTGGGAGAGCATGCTGACCTAGCAAATTTAGTGAGGGCATGTATGCACTGGGGGGAGACATATATACATCGGGGGTAGACATATTGTGGAGGGGGTACAAGAGGCTATTGCAGTTAACCATATATTTAACCTGTTTTTTGCCATTACATTATCCTTATGAGTCCTGAATGTTTTGTTTTTAGTTTGAGCATTAAACTTTAACTTGTAATTTTACCTAACTCTTTTGTTTTGAACCTGGAACTTTGCGGGACAGTTTTCTCTGTTCCGTAACATAAATTTGGTGACCTCTTATCAGGATATTCAGGATATTATCATAAGGATATTGCTTGATATATTGTGACTGTGATTTATTCATGATGTCTACTATTACTACGCTTGATGAAACCAAATATTTTTTGTCAAATGTGCAAACAGTGTGTGATGTAGAAAACAGAACAAAGAATGAACTTAAGCTTGTTGCTCAACAATTGGGAATTGCTGTTCGCTCTCATCATTCAAAAGATCAAATTGTTGACATAATTAATAAAAGCTTGTTTAATGTAACTCCTCCAGATGAGCAAACGCAGATTGAATTAGCTAAGTTACAGCTAGCCCTGCAGGAGGCTCGTGCTAAGGAGGCTGAGTTTCACGCACAAGTTGAACTTGCTAGGATTCAGGCAGACCATGAGTTTCGCATGAAACAAGGTGGAACTGGATCATCTAGCTCTGATGATTTTGATGTGGCTAAAAAGGTTAAACTTGTCCCTCCTTTTAATGAATCTGATTTAACAAAGTATTTTCAGTTGTTTGAGAGGGTAGCTACAGGTTTTAATTGGCCCAAAAAGTATTGGCCAGTACTCCTTCAAACTGTTCTCACCGGTAAAGCTCAAGTAACTTATGCATCTTTGCCTCAGGATCAATCTGATAATTATGATGTAGTTAAGAGCTTGATTCTTAAGGCCTATGAGCTTGTTCCTGAAGCCTATAGAGTAAAATTTAGGACAACTTATAAGCAAGATAAGCAATCCCATGTTGAGTATGCAAAAATCAAAGAAGATCTGTTAGAGCAGTGGTTAAATTCTAAGAATGTGGATTCTGATTTTGACAAATTTAAGCAGATGATTTTGCTGGAGGACTTCAAAAGGTGTATTAATAAAGATGTAAGCCTATATCTTGATGAGAAAAGAATAGATAATTTGTCTGATGCTGCAGTTTTAGCTGATGAATATGTTCTCACTCACAAGAGATATTCTAAAGAAAAAAGGAAAGCTGAGAGTAAGTACGTTGCCTCTACTCAGAGTACAGGTAACAGGAAAGAGAATAAAGATGATGTTTCTTAGGAAGTAAATACCAGCTTCACCTCTGGTTTTCAGAAAAGTATATGTACTTATTGTAGTAAGCTTGGTCATACTACGGAAAGATGTTTCAGGAGACAGCGTGATGTGAACAAAAAGGAGTCTTTAAATATTCAGTCAAATGATCTAGTGTCCACCCTTGAGAGTTCCCAGAATTCTTTAACTGAGTTAACTGAACCTGCTTTGAGGGGTAAATTA
Organism: Coenobita brevimanus; assembly: GCF_032717465.1. NCBI lineage: Eukaryota > Metazoa > Arthropoda > Malacostraca > Decapoda > Coenobitidae > Coenobita > Coenobita brevimanus. The sequence goes on from NC_136996.1 coordinate 13,559,148, forward strand.
AATTCTCATGATGGAGCTCCTCTTTTGAGCAGTGACGTGGGTGACACTCTCAAGAGTTCATGTGCTAATTTCCTGTCTGATGGTTTTGTCAGTCCTCTGGACAGTAATGACAGTAAATCAGTTAAAATATATCGTGATATAGGTGCTTGCCAATCCCTTATGCTGACCAGTGTTCTAGGCTCTAATGTTAATTCCTCTGATGAAACTGTAATCTTACAAGGTGTAGGGAATAATTACTTCTCGTGATACTGAGTGAATTTAGAGTCTGGTTTTGTTAATGGTTCCGTTATGGTTGGGTTGGTTGAGACACTCCCAATGTCAGGTGTTAATTTCTTACTTGGAGATGATATTGATGGAAGTCAAGTGAGTCCAGCTCCTCAGTTGTCTAGTGAGCCAATGGCTGTGACCCAGGATTGTGATGTCCCTGATGTGTTCTCTGCATGTGCTGTCACTAGGGCTAAGTCTAAAGTTACTGGTGACTTAGAGGATAATGATGATGATGATGTTATCCTAGCTGACACTTTTCTTGCTAATTTGGACCACTCACCAGATGAGGCAGTACCCCGTAGTGTTGATAATTTGTCTCGTCATGAGTTGGTTGAGTTGCAGGTTGCTGACCCTGAGTTGAAAGGTCTAGCTAACTCTGCTTGCAGTGAAAAAGAGTCAGCTGGTGCTTCTACTTGTTATTATATAAAGTCAGGAGTACTTATGAGAAAGTAGAGACCCCCAGCAGCATCAGCCGACTGTGAATGGGAGGTTGTACATCAAGTTGTCATCTCTCGTGTTTGTAGGACAGGATATCATTAGAGTGGCTTATGATTCCAGTTTGGCAGGACACCTTGGAGTGAGGAAGACTGTGGCACGCATTTTGAAACACTTCTACTGGCCAGGTATCTTCAGAGATGTTTCCTGGTATTGTAAGTCTTGTCACACCTGTCAAGTTGTGGGGAAATGTAATCAGACCGAAAAGGTTGCACCTCTAGTTCCCATTCCTCCTTTTGAGGCGCCATTCACCCGTGTGTTGGTGGATATTGTGGGCCCTCTTCCTAAGACTTCTTCAGGATTTTCTTATGTGTTGACCCTGATTGATATGGCTACTCGTTATCCTGAAGCCATTCCACTTAGAAATATCTCAACAAAGAACGTGGTTAAGGAAATGCTAGGGTTTTTCACAAAGTTTGATCTGCCCAAGGAGGTACAGTCAGACCGGGGAAGTAATTTCATGTCAAATGTTTTCAAGCAGTCTCTGAAAGAGTTGGGCATCACCCAGATCACGTCTTCAGCTTACCATCCCCAGACCCAAGGAGCGTTGGAGAGATATCATCAAACACTCAAATCGATGCTCAAGAAATACTGTGTGGAACATCAGAAAGACTGGGATAAAGGTCTTCCATTCGTTGTATTTGCCGCAAGAGAATCTCCAAATGAATCACTGGGCTTCTCACCCTTTGAACTACTGTTTGGCCATGAAGTAAGAGGACCCCTTAAGCTACTCAAGGAATGCTGGCTGTCGGAGGAAGATAACGTTAACCTGCTGGAGTATATGATGAAGGTCAAAGAACGGCTGTCCACTGCTTTACAGCTGGCAAGAGAGAATTTAGGAGCTGCTCAGGAGAAGATGAAGACTTGGTATGATAAGAAGTCCAGGTTACGCCACTTTCAGCCAGGAGATCAGGTTTTGATTCTGCTACCGGTGCATGGCCAACCTCTTCAAGCCAAGTTTAGTGGTCCTTATTTCGTGGAGAAGAAAGTCAGTGATGTCAACTATGTCATCGCCACACCAGATCGTAGAAAGAACAAGCAACTTTGTCACATCAACATGCTAAAGTTATATCACAGGCGGGACGAAAATAACCCAGTCTGCACTGTAGTTCTTCCACCCGAGTCTGCAAGTGAAGTTCTCCCATGCAGCATGAGCCTGAGTGATAGTTTGGGGAAGAATCCTGATATCATGAATGATCTCCAGACTAAGCTTTCTCATCTACCTCCCGAGGAAAGGCAGGAGTTTTCGGTATTACTGCAGGAGTACCCGCAAGTGTTCCTTGCCACTCCAGGAAGAACCACTGTGTTGATGCATGATGTCGATGTTGGAGACGCAAAGCCAATTAAACTGCCTCCCTACCGTGTGAACCCAGTGAAAGTTCCTCTCATCCAGAAGGAGCTTGGCTACCTGTTGGACCACAAGATGATTGAGCCCTGTCAGAGCGAGTGGAGTTCTCCTGTCACTCTAGTCCCTAAGCCAGGTGGGTCACAGCGGCTTTGCATCGACTACAGGCGTGTTAATCAGATAACCAAAACAGACACTTACCCTCTCCCTCGCGTGGAAGATTGCATAGACAAGATCGGAAAGTACATCAGTAAGTTTGATTTGTTAAAGGGATACTGGCAAGTACCTATGACTGAACGTGCTAGGGAGATCTCATGTTTTGTAACACTAGGAAAGACTTTTGCATGTTCTGTAATGCCGTATGGTATGAAGAATGCACCAGCCACATTTCAGAAGCTCATGAATGTTGTAACAGACAGTTTGGCAGGGTGTGTTGTTTATATTGATGATGTATTAATCTTCAGTGACAACTGGAAAGATCATCTATGCCATGTCAGTAAATTTCTTGAGCGTTTGGTTCATGCTAATCTTGTAGCTAATGTATCAAAGTGTGAGTTTGGTCAAGCTAAATTTCAGTACCTTGGTTACGTAATTGGTGATGGAGATGTTGCACCACCAGGAGCTAAGGTTCAGGTTATAAGTGATCTTCCCAGACCTAAAAGTAGGAAAGAGCTACAAAGATTTTTGGGAATGGTAGGTTATTACAGGAGATTTGTTCTTAACTTTTCAATTCTTGTATCACCACCTACAGACCTACTGAAAAAGGGAGTTAAATTTGTCTGGACCGATGACTGCGAATCCTCTTTCAGGAAACTTAAAGCTATCCTGTTAAGTCAGCCAGTGCTCGCTACTCCAAATTTTGCTAAGCCTTTTAAGATGGCTGTTGACGTAAGTGATACGGGAGCTTGGGCTGTTTTGCTGCAAGAGGATGATCAGGGTATTGAACACCCTGAATCTTATTACAGTAAGAAGTTCACTCCACCTCAAAAGAACTACTCAACTATTGAGAAAGAGCTTTTGGCCTTGATTTTGGGTTTACAGTATTTTTCATTTTGTGTTCTGGTTTTGACCCCATAGTCATTTATACCGATCATAACCCACTGAAATTCCTTAGTAAGTTTAAAGATAAAAATCAGAGATTGACAAGATGGAGTATACTTCTTCAGGAGTATTCATTAGACATACAGCATGTTAAGGGGAAAGAAAATGTTATTGCAGATTGCTTATCTAGACTTTAGACAGATTGTTTTAGAGTAATAAGAAATTTCCTTTGTAAATTTCTTTTTCTTTGTGGGGAGGTGTTACATAGCCTATGATTTCATCATCCTTTGTATAATTCTAACATACAGTATGCTGCATGTTTGATCACGATTCGCCTCGTGGCTTCCATAGTGCGTGTTCTACCTCACTCCCCCCTTCTCCCCTTATAGTAGAGTAAGTCGTTCTTTCTGTTGTTCAGAGCAGGATTGTCAACTCTTTGTCCCCTATGGCTTCATTTGCGCGTCCTTCTTACAAGTTGTATCAAGCTCTGCCATCCCATATATAATGAGCTCAGTCTCTGCATTAATTTCCACTTAGATCTACTCCTCATTTCGTTCACATCTCTGTCCTCCCCTGTACAGTTATTATTATTTTTGTGAGTGCTCAGGAAGTCTCCAACCATCTAGCTGCTGTGTAATTTGAGTGTAAGTGTTGTTGCGTTTTTTCTTGTACTGTGTAGCATGGGGTGTTGTTTCGTGGGCCTGGTGAGGTTTTTGTGATTAGTGTGGAGTTTTTACTGTCAGCCAGTAGATATAATATTTTGTATCTGTAATAATATATATTGCATTAACTGAGCATTATCCGGTTTTCTCATTTTATCAGGGCTGACAGATAAATTTACTCTTGCTAATTTCCTGTTAATAGAGGCTATTGCAGTTAACCATATTTTTAACCTGTTTTTTGCCATTACATTATCCTTATGAGCCCTGAATGTTTTGTTGTTAGTTTGAGCATTAAACTTGAACTTGTAATTTTACCCAACTCTTTTGTTTTGAACCTGGAACTTTGCGTAATAATATATATATATATATATATATATATATATATATATATATATATATATATATATATATATATATATATATATATATATATATATATATATATATATTATACCGTATATAATGATTTACAAAATCGTATGGAGAAATCAAAACGAAAATCAAATATGTACGTCATTGGACTGAAGGGGTATACCATATATATCTTGTCAACGTATCTTCTTTTTCTTTACAGTTATTTCCTTCTCACACTTTCTTGCCCCGGCTTTCTTTATCATATTTTCTTCCTCATCTTTGTCTCCTTTTCTTTGTATAGCTTCCTTACCTGGCGTCATATCTGGCAATTACCTGAAATAATTGTTCCTCCACTCCCCCTCGCCTCATTTCTGCCATTCCTTTTCCTTATTATAGCGTGTTCTTTGTGTCATTTGCTCCTTTTCCCGTTGTGTTCTGACCAATCTCAGAGTTCCGCTTTTTTCCATCTTCCTGTGTCCGTCAATTTTTGAACAGAGGGTGAACTAACAGTAAACCTTTATAACATGCACTCATATGTTTATTCTCTTCGTCTGGTCACCAGATTTATTTTTGAAGGAACTTCGCAATGCAGTGGCGAAAAGCCTGTCCATACCAGTGAACAGTGGACCTACAGTATAGGCTACTTGTCACATGCAATCATACTAGTCAGGTTTATGGTTAGGGAGCAGAGGAGATGAAGATGCTGGTCACTGTTGTGCTCAGACCTGCTCCAGAGAAAAGATGCTAATAATAACTGCGTATTACTGTCAGGTCTCCTTTGGAAACTAAACCGTCGAATACACTTTACAACATCCTGGCTCTTGTTAATGGAGTTAATTTGACTGCTTTCTTAAAGGGCTGAGATGTGTAATCTGCGATATCGTAAGTCCTAGTGAGGTATCACGACTATGACAGGCATTTACGGAGTAGACCATGGCAGAGTAACACAGTGGAAATCCAGAGATGGCGCAAGAGGAACAAGGATACAGAAGGCAAGACTGAAAGACGAGATTTGGAGCTTTGTTGGGATTGGATGGAATAGGCTAGCAACCAAATAGGTCAGACTGGAAAAAATATGCAAGAGGCCTTTGTCCTGCAGCGGAATGGCTCGAGATGATTATGATGATGATGATGATAATGATGTGCCACGGGATTATTTTTATAAACTAATTCGTTGCTCTTATTAAAAAATTCTTTAGTTAAATTAAATGATTATTCTTAATTATAACGCTAATAAAAGATATAAGATGATAATCCATGTAATGCTACAGCTTCAGCCTGTTACGATAAAAAGAATATTTGTGAAGTAGTGGAAGATGTGAAAATGAACAAAACCCACTCTAGTTCGTCTACCTTAATTTGGCGGAGATTTTCGTCCCTTTGCAGCATATTTTCTATAAAACAAGGGCAAAATATAAAAGGGACTGCGGCACTACATCATATTAATGGCATATATTCGTACTCCCGTCATATTCTACAGTTTGTTTCTTGTTACAGCTCAGCATTCAGTATGGAAGGATGGATATTTTAGGCCTAGTTAAAGTGGATAGAGAATAGTTCTTTAATCAATTATCTCCTGACAACGGTGACTGTCTCTTGCCTGGAACTCTTTGATGTTGGTTAGTCGCTGGACTGAAGACAAGGAAAAACTTTGCACAATGGTAGAGAACTGGTTTTGAACTCTGACTGTACGGCAGTTAATGAGGCCAGTTCTCTCTCTCTCTCTTTCTCTCTCTCTCTCTCTCTCTCTCTCTCTCTCCTATATAGAAAGAGAATCTATCTATTGCTAGACGCCTCAATCCCGTTCGGAGTGGCCACAAACAAATCGACTCCAAGTCGCCCCGTCCCCCGCCATTTCACTGCCCTGCTCCCAACTCACACCCCCCTCTCTAATATACCTCTCCACCCCATCCCTTCATCTCATCCTCGGCCTCCCCCTCCCTCTCCCCTCCTCCACCTCACTCACATACACTCTCTTCGTCAGTCTTTCACCCTTCATCCTCTCCACATGGCCAAACCACCTCAGTGTATTCCTCCTAACGCTTCCTATCACATCCACATCCACACCACAACGCTCCTTTATATCCTCATTTGTCAGCCTGTCTCTCCATGTGACTCCACAGGCTCCTATTAAATAACTCATTTCCACTGCTGTCACTCTTGACTTGTGTCCTTCCAACAACGTCCAAGCTTCACTTCCATATGTTAGAGTTGGTATCACAATACTGTCATGTAGAAACTTTTTCACTTCCATGCTCACTTCCCTGTTTCTTATCACTGTTATCAAGGAACCAGCAACCTTTCTTCCTTGCTGTACCCTTTCAAGTACTTCACCCTACAAACCTCCATCCTTACTCATCACACTACCCAAGTACTTAAACGTACTCACATTTTCCAATTCCTCACCATCCAACCTCGCTGTACATTCACTGACCACCTCTCTCAAAAACCATCACTTTACTCTTCCCTACATTCACCTTTAGATTCCGTTTCTTACACTCCCAAACTCATCCACCAAGCCTTGCAGCTCCCCTTCGTCTTCACTCAGCAACACGGTATCATCTGCAAACAACACTACAGGGAGTTTCCAAACACTACCCTCTCTCACTAGGGCCACTCCAACATCCACTACCTGCCTTGTACTTCTTTTAATACCCCATCCATGTACAGATTAAACAACCATGGAGACATGACACATCCCTGTTTCAACCCAGCCTTCAAAGAGAAAAATTTACTCAGTTCACCATCCACACGCACTGCAGCCTTAGCACCATCATACATACTCTTCACAGCATTCAACAACTTCCCATCTACTTGATATATTCTTAATACTTTCCACAATCCTTGTCTATCCACCCTGACATATGCTTTCTCCAAATCCATGAAGGCCGCATACAACTTTCCCTTTTCTAGAAACTTTTCCACTAAAGATCTAAGAATGAATATCTGATCTACACAACCTCTTCACTTCCTAGAAAGAGAGGTTTTGGTAAGAATTAGGAATACTGGATGGAGAGTACATTTTTACTGCGACATTCAAGTGCTTTGCTTTGATTGCAGAAGTGACAGACAAGAGAATGAAACTGGTTAAAATGATCCGTACTGTATTCACTTTAACTAGGTAAAAAATTGCCATCTCTTAATCTTCAACGATCAGATCGAAAAAATTATTAACGTTAGTGTCGTTAATCACAAAGGAGTGCTACGAAAGGATACAAGACCGTAGTAATGTCTTATTCTGACAGTGACATACAGGAAATAGGAGGAGAATTTCTCCTCCAAATAAAGAGAATGATCTAAAGCATAGTTACTATTACTGAATTTTCGGACACCAGTACTTATCTCCCTTTAGTATCTACGTTACATGATTGCACTTAGTAACCCCTTCATCCGGGGACATATTCATTTTCTCTTAACTGACATCAAACTATTTCGCTTACCTTTGGGGTCCCCCCCTTCCCCTCTATATATTTTCCTATTAATTCGAATCTGAACATAGGTTTAACCATCCTTTATATGCGACCCAGCAATCCTCCTATGTTCATACACCTTGACACGTCACCACCTAGGCACTAATCCCGAGCGTCCATATTGAATACATATTTTGGCTGACTCATTCAGACTAGTGCATTAATATTAATGAGGTGTTTTTATGACATGTTGGCATGTCTTGTGGAGGATCAGAAAATTTTAATAAAATGCAGTACTACTGAAGTATATCTTTTTCATTGCACCTCTTCGTGACTAGCACCATGTTCAAGTGTCAGTCTCTTCTTACGGCAATTTTGCGCCTAGTTAATGAGAGTAGAGTATAGTTTCCATATTTTCGATTCTCCAACAGTTGACAGATCACAGTGTAATACCACTAGGGAAAAAGGCCTTACAAGAGCCTTTAAATATTGTGGTAGCTTCGTTTCGGTTTCCAATTCCCAGCAAGGGCTAGTATTAGCACTAAAGAATATGAAGAACTCACTGGAACAGTATCTTAACAGTCTGAAACGGTATAATTAAATTCAGTTATACAACCTCATAATATACAACCTCATACACCCGTTAAATAACAGCGTACTGCAATCACTGTATGAGCTCTCCCTTAAGTGTTATTAAAAGTTAAACTCATTAGGTGCACCTCCAGCACTGCAGGAGGTAACGAGGCAGCCGACCTGTGGGAGGTACTGACATTATCGAGTTAACAAGCCGTAGTCTAATTTGGCTACCGAGCCATTAGACGGGTATTACGTCACTACATCGGTGAGGTAACACGGGGAAAATTACCATATGAGACAGGTAATAGGGCAGTGACGTCACTACTTGAGACAGGCAGTGTGGCAGAGCAACTTTACCACACTGGTTAGGTGAGTTCTCGTCACTAAAGGCGTTGGAATGGGAAGCTGTTTTTGTGGTGGCACGGATATACTGTAACTGGGGACTCAACTGCCTAGTTATACAAATCCAACTACTTCTTCATCCCCCGAAAGGAATATCGTAAACTGTGGGAGGACAACTGAAGTCTGCAGTCCACTGTGTTCACATTTCAGATAAACCTGCGTCTCTAGCTAGTACTACTACAACAGCTACTACAACTACCAGTCGTGTACCCAGAAAGTTGAAAAGGGTTTTTTTTTTTTTTTTATCTTTTTAACTGTGCAGCCCATGACTTTGGCGAGCGCAGAGGGCCTGTACAGCTGGAGGGTTCGAGAGGGGGGGGGTTCGCTGTAAGCCTCACCCTCCGAAAAAATTTTGCATTTTGGCCAATTTTATGATAATTTTGAGGCCGTATGGAATGAGTATACGACATAAATATAGCATATTCTAGAGTAATTTTTGAGTATTCTGTGTCACTGAGTTATGATTCAGTCCCTCCAATAACCTAATACTACTAAAATTCAAACGCTCACATTTCGATAAAACAACTTTACAAATGTAATAAATTAATGACAAATTATATATATATATATATATATATATATATATATATATATATAAAGATATATATATATATATATACTCATTTCAAAGCCAAAGGTGGCTGTTGTGTATATATACGCAACGACTTATCTTGCTCTCGTGTTCCTGAACTCGGTTCTTCTGAATTCTCTACACTCTGGCTTCGGCTTTCCTGTCATTCTCTGACTAAATATATCTGTGCTGTTTACTTATCCCCTGATTCTACTGACTATCAAAAATTCTTCGACTATCTTACTTCTACGATGGAACACATTCTATCCATTTCTCCTTTCTCTGAAATCTCCATTCTAGGAGATTTCAATGTTCACCACCACCTTTGGCTCTCCTCTCCTTTCACTGATCCACCTGGTGAACAAGCCTACATCTTTTCTATCCTTAATGACCTAGAGCACCCTACCCGTATCCCAGACCGCCTTGGAGAGACCTCCAACATACTTGACCTCTTCCTCACAACTAATCCTTCTGCTTACTTTGTTAATTTTTTTCTCTCCGTTGGGCTCCTCCGATCACAACCTTATCACCTTAACCTGTCCTATCACTCCGGTACGGCCTGTGGACCCTCCAGGGAAACGTCGTCTGTGGCATTTTGGAGCCGCTGTACTTCTTTGATTTTCCCTGGAATGATTATTGCTTCCATGGCTGTGAGCCATCTGAGTGTGTCTTGCGCATTACGGAGGTTATTCTCTCGGGCATGAAAGCATACATTCCTTTCTTATATCCTTTGACTAACGCAAGAAAGCCTTGGTTTAATCACGCTTGTTCTAATGCTGTCCGCAACAAGGAGAGGGCCTACAAAAGGTACCGGAGCCAACCCACCCCTGAATCACATCATCTTTACGTTTCTGCCCGGAATCGTGCTAAGTCTGTTCTTCGCTCTGCTAAAAATAATTTCATCCGTACTAAATGCTCTCAACTCTCCAACTAGAATTCTTCCCGCTCCTTCTGGCACCTTGCCAAAAACCTTTCTAACAACTTTACCTCATCATCCTTCCCTCCTCTTTTCTACTCTGATGGTTCTGTAGCTATTTCTTCTACTGATAAAGCAGATCTCTTCACACAGACTTTCTCCTCCAATTCCACCTTAGACGATTCCGGTGCTGTTCCTCCATCACTTCCCCCCTCTGACTTCCTCATGGCTGACATTAAAATTTCTTCAGCTGATGTATTTTCTGCCATCACTGGCCTCAGTACTAACAAGGCATATGGGCCTGATGGGGTCCCTCCTGTTGTTCTCAAGAACTGTGCTTCTGTCCTTACACCCTGCCTAGGCAAACTCTTTTGCCTTTGTCTGTCAACTTGTACCTTTCCTTCTTGCTGGAAGTTTGCTCTCATTCAGCCAGTCCCAAAGAAGGGTGACCACTCCCAACCCTCCAACTATCGTCCAATTGCTTTAACGTTCTGTATTTCAAAAGTTTTCGAGTCAATTCTCAATAGAAAAATTTCAAGGTATCTTTCCTATCACAACCTTCTTTCTGATCGTCAGTACGGGTTCCGTCAGGGACGCTCCACTGGCGATCTTCTCACCTACCTTTCAGACTCCTGGTCATCCTCCTTTCGGGACTTTGGCGAAACCTTTGCCATTGCACTTGACATCTCAAAGGCTTTCGATCGAGTCTGGCATAAATCTTTAATTTCCAAACTGCCCTCCTACGGTTTCTATCCTTCTATCTGTGCCTTCATCACTAGCTTCCTTTCTGGTCGTTCTAGAGCTGCTGTTGTAGATGGCCATCGTTCCTAGATCTATCAACAGTGGTGTTCCTCAGGGCTCCGTCCTATCACCAACTCTCTTCCTTTTATTCATCAATGATCTTCTAAGCTGTACATCTAACCCTATCCACTCATACGCTGATGACTCCACCCTTCACCTTTCCATTCGGTTCCCGCAACTGTTATGAGTCCATATTATATTTACAAATCATAATAGATAAATAGACAGATAGACAGCTCTATGCGAGCCTGGGAATGGGAAATGATCTTGCAAGTTAAACTGAGGAAGAGCTGATGACAGTTTAGGAAGTAGCAATGTCAGGAGATGATGCAGGTAATTTGTCAGCTAAAGAGCAGGAGAACAAAGCCTAGTGACATACACACATACTCACACACAAGTTTCTGGAACTTTCCAACCACAGTGTAACACACGTGACACGACCCCTGTTTCACCAGAATTTAGGAAAGAGCTCAGAAGGAGAGTGGCCATAGAATCGGCAGATAGTAGGGAGGAAGGCTTAGAACTTGGAAGAGAGAGAGAGCAAGACAGGGAGGTAGCTAGTGGGACTCTAGTTATACTCACTCGTGTGTGAGAGACTTTGTTAATATTTCCAAGACAAATAAAAATAGTCCCATACTCTTCTTTACCTCTCCTGTCATTGCATGACAAATGGGAACCAAGATTATCTACTTACAAGCAACTCAAGTATAACAACCGCTCGTCCACGTCTAATATATATAACTTCCCTACAAGTAACTACAAAGTCATTTTGTGACATTTGGTATCAGCGAACGTATATGGACCTCGTCTACGAATCAACAGTGAATTCCTACAAAATATCGATTGAAAACAAAAAAATACCTCTCACAACCGACAACTCACAACCAGCTCCTGACAGTATTCTCTCCAACCTTCCCTCCGTCTTCCGATCATCATGCCGATGTAGAGGTGAAGAGGTCACAGGACGCCTTGCAAGTAGTTTAACAAAGTACTGATACGAACAGTCTTGCAATTTCTACGACGAACCAACGAACTACAACCATCTACAATCAACTACAAGTAACAACTCCACGAGTCGTCTGTATAATCTACACGCACCTACAAATAGCGGCAGTCTTCATCCCACAACGAGTAAATCACAAGAGAAAAGGACCGAGAATACATCAAGAAAGAAAAAACAAAACAAACAAACGAAGAGTGAGATACAATTCACAACAACCAGACCTCACCCTCCTCTCTCTGCTACATCCACCCAACCTCCACCGCTGACGCAGGAGTGAAGAGGTCAAGACATGCAGCAAAACAACAGAGCCACATTTATAACGCGACTTACCTTTCTTCACCCAGCTTAAGCATCGCTACTCAGTATTCACCACAGCTACCAGTGTGGGAAGCCGACGTCACCATGTGCTGAGATGACATCACAACGCGAGTTTGCCACGCCAAGCAACGTGTGACTGATACCAGGCACTTCTCATCCACTACTCATTACTCATTATTCACATGGCTCCTACTCATACTCATTTATTTCCACAGTATTGAGTTGGAAATTCGACGTTCTATGCTGAGGTTTGCCTGGGACAGCTGTTATCCACCACAAGCACCAGGCCATGGAATTTCCTGAGTAATATCGTCCATCAACACAGCACTAGATTATTAAGAGATCTTCAATCAACCCTGCATTTTTCTTCCGAGATCGACTTTTGTATCGACACACCTCTACGATCTGTATCAAGTGGGTAAAATTATACTTACTCATTTCTTCTCAGTGCTAAAATTAGCTATATTCAACTTTTTTTACTTATTTCCATATATACACTTATACACTCACTATCTATCATTTATTTCAACATATTTACTCATCTCTTTTGTTAGGACAAATAAACAAAAGGCGTATTTCATAACACCATATCTTAATGACGAATATTTTCGCCACCACCCACGTTAATACCAGATGACACACATTTAGCCACAACAACAGACTCACAATTAAGAGAGCACCAAGGCAACACACCAGATGACACACAATTTGCCACAACAACAGACTCACAATTAAGAGAGCACCAAGGCAACCCAACCCTTGTACAAACCTCACCACAAACTAAAGACCAAGAAACAAATACGGCAGTTTCAGATGATGAGTGGGAAACCCCCTCTGACGTAGCAAGTGAGGACTTTGTCCCTGACTTGCACACGTATGCCGATATACTTAACAGGGTTCACCGGTCAGGTCGTACATATTCCACCATTCCCTCACACAACGATAAACAAGTCCAAGTTGAATTAACAGAGCAAACAGTGAAAATTAATCAAGAAACAAATACCGCTGATCTAACAACCACACCCCAAGTGTTTGTGTATCATGAGGATAAAACTGCCCCAAAATTCTCTGGCACAGAAAAAGATCACACTGATGTCATTTCATTGGTCAGTCAGTGCGAACAAATGTTCATCAAGCGCCACATACTAGATGAACAAGAGAAAATTGCTATTTTTTCATCTTGCATAAGCCAGGAAAGATGTCCAGCAAGCAATTTATTGCGCTCAGATATGCTCCATAAAGCTAGGACATGATGAATTTAAAACTGAATTTTTGAAGAAATTTTCTGGAGGTATGAACTTATTGCCAGGTATAATTCCAAAATTACATAAAATTGTAGATCTTGTAAGGGAGCACACTACAAACCATGTGCTCAGGGAAATAACTGCTGATGTCTCCACAATCAAAAAAACATTGTTAGTTACTTTGGAAAACTCAAATTGGTTAACAGATGATGGAAAGATGTCCCCAGACCTCGTCGTGGACATCATTGGTTATGTAGCTGCCTTGTGTAAATTACCTGATAGGACCCTTAAGATCGTCAAGACGATCGCATACACCCCAGGCATGTGCTTGCTAGACTTAATGAATGAGGTAGAGATGCAGTGCAGTAAAGCAGGTATGGTCGACACACATGCACATTCTAGTAGAATGAGGGTACCTGAGACAGTATCAGCTGTGAAAACATCTACACCGACCCCAAACAGGGAACAAAATCCATCGCGACCCGAAAGCAGGCAGACCAAACAACCAAACATGACGAGGCCTCGATCACAGACGCCAGGCTACAGGCAGTTTCATAAGTTTTCGCTCAGCCAAAGCAGGTCTCACGCCATAAACAACACTACTTATAGGAAATCACATCGTAGGTCACAGTCAAGGGATAGGTCCATTCTATGTCATTATTGTGCAAAACCAGGACACACAAGGTATGAATGCTTTATCAAAGCAAAAGAGGACAAACAAAAGACACAAGGATTTGGTCCTTACTGTAGGCATCATAGATACCAAGGGCACTGGACCAGTGATTGCAAAACAATAGAAAAAATTGTTTCTATGTTCAAATCGGGGGAAGACCAAGTCATGACAAAAAACGAACAAACGTAAAGAAAAACAAGTCTAAAATTCACATAGAAGGCATGTTGGGAAATGAGTGAATCTTGATACCAGCTGTATGTGAGGATCAAAACGTTTCCTTATTTTTAGATACAGGCTCTCCAGTGAACTTAATAACACATGAAGAACTAAATAGAATTCTTAAAAATAAAAAGAATAACTTTTCTGGATGAAGCTGATTTAGATTTATACACGGTAGATGGACAACAAATTACAGTGAAAGGTATGATAAGATTATATATCAGTTTCACAGAGACTACAAGACCATTCTCTACATTTTTCTATATCGTTGAAAACTTAGCAATTAAAGCTGAGAACATAACCATACTCCCACAAATGAATGGAATAGACTTTGACAGTGAATTCATGGAGGAAATACTTTCAGAGCCCTCACCGATTGGTAAAAGAAAGCCAAAAAGAATTGGTAATATTAAAGGCTTAAACAAACATACACAAACAGATGAGTGTATAGATCCACTCCCACCAACCAACCCCATCCTCCAGAATTAGTGACCCAGATAACAGTACTGATTTATCAATTTTTCCAGCCCATCTCACTAATGATTTAGTTATACCACCTAATTCCTACGTGAAAGTTACCATAAAGAGCAAATTACGGAATAGTACTGTTCTTGTCTTAGAAGAATTATGTAAAGTAAAGGGACTGTCAGTAGAAAACGTATTATGCCATACGAACGACGAAGGGCAAACTCAGATATTCATAATTAATCACATGAATGGGGAAGTTCAGTTGAAAAAGGGGACTTGCATAGTTAATATTGAAAAATGTCCTGCCCCTGTGAAGGAAATAGTTATAGCTGGAGTGACAAGTGTGATAAAATCTTCGGATAGAGAAAGAATAAAAGAGAATTTAATTCACTCAGGTGAATTTGATGAATAAAATGATTTGTTAACCCTGCTGGAAACACACAGGGACACCGTAGCATTGCCCGGAGAACAATTAGGGTGTACTAACCTGATTAATTACATGATCAATGTGCACCCAGAAACACCACCAATTTTCGTACCAGCTTATCGCATACCACACTCCCAACGCACACTTGCAAATCAGTATGTCGATGAAATGTTAAAACTTGGATATTATTGAGCCTTCAGTCTCCCCGTGGTATGCCCCATGATTCTTCGTGCCCAAAAGAAATGGAGAAATGCGTGCTGTAGTAGATTACCGTAAACTAAATAATCACACAATCCCAGACAGATTTCCCATGCCATTGCTAAGCGATGTTCTACAGAATATTGGTCCTGAGAATAACATATTCTCAACCATCGATCTCCTAAACGGCTATTATCAAATCCCGGTATCGAAGGAGTCACGTATATACACTGCCTTTTCTACAAACAGAGGCCATTATCAACATACAAGAATGCCAATGGGACTGAGGACAGCCCCAGGCACATTCCAGCGTCTTATGAATTACGTATTGTCCGGAATTTTAGGACAAGGAATATTTGTTTATCTTGACGATATTATAATCGCAACGAAGAATATTAAGGATCATCTCAGGAAATTAGACTTACTCTTACAAAAGCTTAGTGATGCTGGTTTAAAAATTAAACTTTCTAAATGCAAATTTTGCTTTAAGGAAATAAATTTCTTAGGCCACAAATTAAGTTCTGATGGTATTCACACCACTGATGACAAAATACAGGCAGAGAGATTTTCCTGAACCCACTACGACTGACGAAGTTAGACAATTTTTAGGTCTGGCTGGGTACTAAAGGTCATTCGTACCACAGTTCTCTTATAGCCTTTCCTCTATTCCAACTACTCAAAAAAGATGCTGTATTCCAATGGAAGAAGAACAAAAAAGGGTATTTAACAATCTACAAATTAAACTAACAAATGCATCTTGTTTAGCATATCCAGATTACACAAAATCATTTCTTATTTGTACAGACGCATCAGTTAAAGGATTAGGGGCTGTACTGATGCAGGAAGATAAAAGAGGAAAAAATCAACCAATTGCATTTGCCAGCAGACAAACAAGAGGTGCAGAGAAAAATTATTGCACTACAGACTTAGAGGCACTTGCAGTGGTTTTTGCATTACAAAAGTTTCGAGATTTGGTATATGGTTACGAAATCCACTTATTCACCGACCATAAACCACTGTTGGGTATGTTTAAAGAAAAACTCCTTTCTGGGAGGAGAGCAAGATGGAAATGTACAGTTGAAAACTACAATGTACAAATTCATTATATACAAGGTAAAATGAACATAGTAGCTGACGCATTATCTAGGAACCCGAACACAATTCAGGTCGCGGCGTTAGATCTCAAGGGATATATCCCAAACCACGATGATATCGCAAAGGCACAAAGACTTGACCCAATATGGTCTAAAGTTATATACAAGTTAGAAAGTGGAGATGACATACAATTACCCAAACTGCATGTCCCACTCGAACAATTCACAATGGTCAATAATACATTATACAAGATTAACTCTAAACAACCAAAACGCCAAAGAAATACTAACCAGTTGGTAGTACCTAATGACATGATACCCCAAGTATTACGAACGATACACGATAGCCCACATGCAGGACATCCTGGAAAGGATAAGACATTCAACCAAGCCAAGCTGTTATATTACTGGCCTTCATTACGAAAAGATATAAACAATCATATAGACAGATGCGAATCATGTGCGAAACACAAAGGATACCCAATCACACCTGCACCGATGGGTAATTACCCTGTACCACATCAACCATGGGACGCTGTCGCTGTTGATTTACTCAAGATGCCATTATCATACAATAATAACCTATACTTATTCGTAGCAACGGATCATTTTTCCCGTTATGTCATTTTAGCTCCAATTAAAGATAAGACAGCAGAGACAGTAGCAAAGGCAATAACAGATAATGTAATATGTCGCTTTACTACCCCAAAGGTACTAATAAGTGATAATGGAGGAGAATTTAATTCTGAGATCTTACAAGAAATATGTAAACAATACAACATAAAAAACGTTAACGTTTTAGCCTATCACCCAGCATCGAATGGGTTGGTAGAGAGACAAAATAAAAAAGTATTAGATGTGCTACGACACATTCTCAGTGAAAATTATGCAAGCTGGGATGATAGGATTCCCAGAGTAGAAGCCTCAATTAATGGATCTATAAATAAATCCATAGATGACACACCACATTTCATTATATATGGAACAGATAAAAAACTACCATATGAGCTCCTAGAAGGTGACAGTATGCCCATATACAATTACGATGATTACTCTTAACTCCGTTTACGTGAATTTCAGGACATTCACAAAAGAGTCAAAAAACAATTAACGATGTCCAAGGAAGAAATGACGGAGGCATTTAACAAGAAGGCAAGAGATTCACCTATCAGCTTAGGAGACATTGTTTACGGTATCGTTCATACGAGAGAATAATCCCCAAAATTTGAGGGCCCATACAGAGTAATTAACATAAAAGCAAACAAAGTTTTAAGTCACTGTCAAGTGGCGAAGAGAAACAAGTTCATATTGACTATTTAAAACGAGTTTCAAGGGAATTATCCAATAATTATTCAGCCTCGGATACAACCGAACAGGCGAACGTACCTCAAGAAACCAAGCGAGAAAACAACAATGATTACAAAAAGAAATTAAGATCATATACCAAACAATTGAACATAGGTGCAACTGTTCCAATCAAATCTACAGTACATCATTTACGAGAATTAAATATCAATTTAAACTCCTTCTATAAATGAAATAACAATCAACCGTAACGCACTTCATCACTATCATCGACCACAGCATGACCATATTAGGAAATTAATAGATTTTTTTTTTTTCGGTAGGTTACGGTGAAGGAACTTATGCTATGGATTCTCCTCTACATAGCAAGAGGATATGCGCACTTAAACCCCCAACACATAGTACGACAAGGATGCCTCATAGCTCCAACGGCCACGACTACAATCGTTAAGGACGTCATGAGTACTGAAATAAGTCTAGATTACTTGTATGAATTACCTACTTATCTAGACAGCCTTGCGACGCCGTTGCGAACTCTGGACTTCATGATAGGAAATTATGTTTCACAAGCACATAACACAAAGGAAGTGAATGAAATGGTAAAGTTAGCGAAATGGAAACTAGATCAGGCAAAGTCAACTATGCTCATCATGATCCAAGATCTCCCATCTTACGGAACGGAGGTACTGAGCGACAGGAACAACATCACACGTACTCGCCAAAAGCGCGGTTTCTTCGACCTGGGTGGCGCAGTTCTTGGGAACATCTTTGGATTGGCTACAGAGGATGACCTTAAAGAAATAAACAACAAATCTAATAAGATAGCTCAGATACTAACATACCAAGATAAATTCATCACAGGACAGAATTCAGCAATGAAGACAATTGTGAAAAATCTGAAAAAGGCAGAAAACATAGCTCTCGAGAGTGTAGATAAAATAAATGAAATGGAAGGAAACATTACACTTTTCCAACACTTCTCCATCATCATAGAACATATTGACACGATTCTACTACAATTAGAGAACACTAGACATCGTTTCAGGGCACCTATGCAAGGAATTTCGAATGCTGGTGATGGTAAGATCACAATTGACTTACTCCCAGTTCATGAGCTACGTCAGATAATTAGTCAAGGCATGCATAAACATAAATTGAAGCCGTTGTTCCACAGTAGGGAATTCATGCAATATTATCCATATTTAGAAGCAACACTAACACCAACATCAGTAGTAGTTCATGTACCATTCATAACTGAAGACCTGTTCACAGTATACCAAATACATCCCTTCCCCTATAAAAATAACAACACTTTGGTCATCATCAACATCAACACAGACACCGAACTCATCATAGTCTCCAAGAGACGGGACACTGTCACTTTCGCAAGTGAATCAACAATTGAACGAAAGTGCCGCACATCCTTACATGCTGTTCATCTTTGTCCTGCGTACATTTTCACGTTTCAGCCTACTGATACAGTCCCTTGTGAAATGGCTATATCAGAAATGACAATATTCATAATCATTGCAACTTCACTTTTGCTCCAGATAAACTTGTACACCATCAACGCATCGGACACACAGTTTTTTTTTATATCACTCATAACACATCAGTTTACATAGTCTGTCCAGATATACCACCATCTCATACTTCAGCCTCAGGATTATACATAGCACCAGACTACTGTGCGGTATTTACACCAGCCATGTCTACTTTATCCACCATCAACCACTACGCCATTCTCAATTATACACACATACATTTCCACCCAGTGCCTGATATGGACTTCAACATGAGCACAAGTATTGTTGACTTCACCTAAGTTTGAAACTATGCAGCTGATCAATGAAACAATGAAGCCCTGGGAAGATTGAGTTTGAGTATGTTCAACCCATATTATGTGTATAGCCCAGCACCTACTGTCTCTATAATCTTCTGCATTGTATTTGCAGTACTGCTGTTCGCAATGCACAGAATGCATGCAAGAATTGCAAATTTGGAGTCAGTATTTAGTGGGGGGAGAGTTAACATCCAAGTTAACCCCCCTGAATGAAGTGTACATATTTTGTATATAGTATTAATTATATATATATATATATATATATATATATATATATATATATATATATATATATATATATATATATATATATATATATATTTTTTTACAAAGAAGGATGACCCATGTATGGCATAGCAGTACCATTATCTTTAAATGAAATATCAATAACTCTTATCATAATCTTAATTTTAAACTATTTCTTTTTCTTGCATGTATGCATTTCACTACAATAGCCATAGTACATACTGTATTACAGTTAAATAGTTTACTTTTAATGCATTTATTCAATTATGTATACAACTTGTTTAAAATGTAATATCTTGATCATTGCAATTTACTATGAGTATTATATGTATACAGTATTATAATCAATATTATGTACTAATAGATTAGCATATGTCAATGATAATTGCTGTCGGAGGACCTTCAGCGGCGTGGGCCGAGCAATGTTATGAGTCCATATTATATTTACAAATCATAATAGACAGATAGATAAATAAACAGATAGACAGCTCTATGCGAGCCTGGGAATGGGAAATGATCTTGCAAGTTAAACTGAGGAAAAGCTGACGACAGATTAGGAAGTAGCAATGTCAGGAGATGATGCAGGTAATTTGTCAGCGAAATAGCAGGAGAACAAAGCCTAGTGACATACACACATACTCACACACAGGTTTCTGGAACTTTCCAACCACAGTGTAACACACGTGACACGACCCCTGTTTCACCAGAATTTAGGAAAGAGAGTTCAGAAGGAGAGAGGCCATAGAATCGGCAGGTAGTAGGGAGGAAGGCTTAGCAACTTGGAAGAGAGAGAGAGAGAGAGAGAGACAGGGAGGTAGCTAGCGGGACTCTACTTATACTCACTCGTGTGTGAGAGACTTTGTTAATATTTCCAAGACAAATAAAAATAGTCCCATACTCTTCTTTACCTCTCCTGTCATTGCATGACAAATGGAAACCAAGATTATCTACTTACAAACAACTCAAGTATAACAACCGCTCGTCCACAAGTCTAATATATATAACTTCTCTACAAGTAACTACAAAGTCTTTTTGTGACACAACGCCCATCTCAATATTTACTTCAGCAAACAAGGGATGAGGCAATGGCACACCTAATGTCTGACTTGGCTCGTATCTCTGACTGGGGTAAAAATAATATGGTTGTTTTTAATGTATCTAAGACTCAGTTCTTACACCTATCAACCCGACAAAATCTTCCACTGGTATACCCACTAATGTTTAATAATATTCAGCTTAATCCTGCATCATCCTTGAACATGCTTGGGGTTTCATTTACTCGGGACTTATCTTGGAAAGATCATATTACATCTCTTGTAAAATCTGCTTCCAAGAGATTGGGTGTGCTAAGCCGACTCCGCTCTTTCTTTACCCCTGCACAGTTGTTGACTCTATACAGGGGATTCATCCGCCCCTGTGTGTAGTACAACTCTCATGTGTGGGGAGGCTCCCCACATACAGCTCTTCTCAATAGGGTGGAGTCAAAGGCTTTTTGTCTCATTAACTCTCCTCCTCTTACTGACTCCCATCAACCTCTGTCTCTTCGCCACACTGTTGCATCTTTATCTCTTTTTCTATCGCTACTTTAATAGTCACTGCTCCTCTGAACTGTCTGCTTGCATTCCTCCACCTCTTCGACGGTTGCGTAGCACCCGTCTGGCAGCAAACTCTCATCCCTTTTCTGTCCAACTCTCTAATGCAAGAGGTAACCATTACTCCCAGTCTTTCATTTATGCAACAGGTCAACTCTGGAACTGTCTCCCTCTGTCTGTATTTCCTGCTGCCTATGATCTCCAGTCTTTCAAACGCAGTGTGTCCAGACATCTGAAAATGATCGGATCTTGAATTTGGCTCTCTATTGTATTTTGTTTTTCTCTTGGAGGGAACTGTTATTGAGGGCTCATGGCCTTTGGTTCCTTCTTCCTCGCATTAAAATATATATATATATATATATATATATATATATATATATATATATATATATATATATATATATATATATATATATATATATATATATATATATATATATATATATATATATACAGGTATATATATTCCCTGCTTGTCGTAAGAGGCGACTAAAAGGGAAACTTTTTTTCTACATTATTTGCTGTCTCTCTTTCCCTTATACTTTGTCTGTTCTAACCCTTTGCATATTATTTTCTTTTAGTTAATTTCTTCTCTCCACTGTCTAGTTCCTGCGAGCCACTGGCATTGGCTCCAGAGTAAAATATTTTTCTGCCTAAGAAATCTTGATGAACTCTGGTTATGAAGCAATGGCCCTCATTTCCGTGCAGCCCTTAAGTGGGCAGGGGGTACTAAGAATCCCACGGTGTAGAAATAAGTTTATACATCAAAAAAGAACCTTAAGAATCGGACTCTGGAATGTTCGAACTCTCAATCAGGCTGGTAAAATGGAAGAACTTAGTTCAGTGTTCAAGGAATAAGGTATAGATATTTGTGCTCTAACAGAAAAGAGGTTGATTAGAGTTGATAAAATGAATTTGGAAGATGGTATTACTTTGTTGATTTCTGGTAGGAGTGATGGAAATCATTACCAAGGAGTAGGCTTACTGTTGAGTAAAGATACTTACAAGGCACTATGTGAGTTTGAGTCAATCAATGAGCGCTTGCTTTTTGCTCATTTAAAAACTGACCATGGTAATATCAGCATGGTGGTAGGGTACGCTCCGACAAATGAGGTTGCTGATGAAATGAAGGATGACTTTTATGAGAAGCTGCAGGATGTAGTTAGAGAGTGGCAAGACATGATGTGTTAGTTTGCATTGGTGATTTTAATGCGATTTTTGGTAGTAGTAGGAATGGCTTTGATGACTGTATGGGTAAGGAGGGTGTTGGTATAAGAAACGAAAATGGGGTGTGATTTGGAAGCTTTTGTTTGGCAAATGACCTTTAATTGGTGGAACTATCTTTGAGCACAGAAAAATACATAAAACTACTTGGATTTCACCATGTGGTAAAAATTGTAACCAGATTGACCACATTGCAATTAGCAGAAGGCATAGGAGTTATTTGCAAGATGTTTGTGTAAGGAGGGGGGCCGATATAGGTAGTGATCATCAACTTGTTGTGTCAAAGATTAAAATAAAACTTATGAGAAACGTTAATGGTAATTGTACAGGAGGTAATAAGTATGATTTTGATGAGCTTAACGAAGGAAAAGTTTCGGTGGAAATATAGGAACATGTTTCTAGTCCTGCAGACGTTGATGGAATCTGAAGACAACGATATTAATTCAATGTGGAGAGATGTAAAAGAGGATTTGCGTGAGAATGCTAAGGTTACTAATAAGAAAAAGGGAAAAGCGAGAAGTAAAAAGTGGATGTCAGATGAAACATGGAATGCAATTCAGAAAAGGAAAGAGGCGACGTTAAGAAGTGAAGAACATGTTGATGGCCAGGTAGTTGAAGTACTTAAAGTAAAGTACTGGAATTCACATTCTGAAGTAAAAAGACTCGTTAGACGTGATATGAGGAGGCCATATGATGAAAAGGCAATAGAGACAGAAAATAAGTAAAAATGACTGTCAGATCACAAAAGCAGCGTATCAGGTCATGAAGGAGTTAACTGGTATTGAAAAGAAAATGAAGGAAATACCTGTACGAGATAGAAATGGTAACTTATTGACTAAAGATTTGGATATAAAAGGAAGGTAGAAAGAGCACTTTGAATCTGTTCTAAATAGACTAATCCCAGCTGAAGAAAACATTTTGCCAGCCGAGAGAAATTTCCAGATAAAAACAGGGGATATAACCTTGAAGAGGTAGCAAAATCTATAAAGGAATTAAATAATTTTAAGGCCCCAGGAAATGATGGAATATTTCCTAAAATGCTTAAGGTGGAAAATGATGAGTTGATTAATGCACTTTTGAAACTTTTTAATGTGGCATGGAATAATGGTGCAATTCCAGAAGAGTGGAAAAATGGAATGATAAAAAATCCCAAAAAAGGGAGATTTGAGTGTGTGTGGAAATTGGAGGCGGATAACTCTGACACCTGTAGTTGTAAAGGTCTTTTTCAAAATCTTGTTGAACAGATAGAGCCAGTAATTGATAAAATTTTAAGAGAAGAACAAGCGGGATTTAGAAAGGGTCGAGGTTGTAATGATCAGATTTTTATTGCAAGGCATCTAATGCAACAAGCTAATGAGATGAAAATGCCACTTAGCATGAGTTCTGTGGATTTTGAAAAGATGTTTGATAGTATTTCACTTGGAGCTATGTTGAAAATCATGAGATTCTATGCTATACCAGAAAAGTTTGTAAATATTATTAGAAGCCTGTATGACGGTACTTTTGTAAGGTAATAGTGGGTGATTCTTTGAGTGATCCATTTGAAGTTAGGTCAGGAGTGATTCAAGGAGTTCTTTCGTTTTTGCTAGTTGTTTTGGTTATGGATTATGTTATGAGAAAGGTTTTAAGGAGAAGAGGTGCAGGAATTAACTGGAAAGAAAATGTGAAGCTGATGGATCTGAACTATGCAGATGATATGAAACTGAGGAGAGGATTAGACAGGCTTGGCGAGCTGTTGGAATGTTGAAATCTATTTGGAATAATAATATGCTTTCCGTACATACTAAAGTAAAAATTTAAAAGTCCGTGGTTAGACCAATTTTAACTTACGGGCATGAATCATGGTACAGTACAATTGCAACAGATCAGAAAGTACTAGGATTGAAAATAAGACACTGAGAAGAATACTTGGGGTAAAGTGGGAAGACAGTTAAAAATAAAAGAGTAAAGTATATTACGAGAGTGGAACCAGTTGATGAATATGTGAGACTGTCTCGCTGGAAACGGCTGGGGCACATATTTAGAAAAGAAGGCAGTTTAATACAGGATGTGCCAGAGTGGACTGCTGAAGGAAGAAGAGGCCGAGGTAGGCCGAGGGAAACCTAGTTGAGGACAATGAAAAAAGAAGTAGGAGAGGAGTGTTGGTGGGACCTAAAGGAGATGGCAAGAGACAAATATTGGTGGAGAGAGTTCATCGAGGCCCTACGCAACCCGTTGGGTGCCACAGGAAATATATATATATATATATATATATATATATATATATATATATATATATATATATATATATATATATATATATATATATATATATATTGTTACGGAACAGAGAAAACTGTCCCGCAAAGCTCCAGGTCCAAACAAAGAGTTAGGTAAAATTACAAGTTAAAGTTTAATGCTCAAACTAACAACAAAACATTCAGGACTCATAAGGATAATGTAATGGCAAAAAACAGGTTAAATATATAGTTAACTGAAATAGCCTCTATTAACACGAAATTAGCATGAGTAAATTTATATAAGTCAGCCCTGATAAAATGAAATACCAGATAATACTCAGTGAATGCTAGATATATTATTACAGATACAAAATATTATTAATAACGGCTGACACCCAAAACACATGAATCACAAAAACCTTACCAGGCCTAAGAATCAACACCTTACGCTACACAGTACAAGAAAAAATGCAATAACAGTTATACTCAAATTACACAGCTGCTAGATGGTTGGAGACTTCCTGAGCACTCACAATAATTATAACTGTACAGGGGAGGACAGAGATGTGAACAAAATGAGGAGTAGATCTAAGTGGCAATAATGCAGAGACTGAGCTCATTATATAGGGGCCGGCAGAGCTTGATACAACTTGTAAGAAGGACGCGCAAATGAAGCCATGGGGACAAAGAGTTGACAATCCTGCTCTGAACAACAGAAAGATCGACTTACTCTACTATAAGGGAGGACGGGGGGAGTGAGGCAGAACACGCTCGTGATCAAACATGCAGCATACTGTACGTTAGAATTACACAAAGGATGATGAAATCATAGGCTATGTAACACCTCCCCACAAAGAAAAAAGAAATTTACAAAGGAAATTTCTTATTGCTCTAAAACAAACTGTCTAAAGTCCAGATAAGCAATCTGCAATAACATTTTCTATCCCCTTGACATGTATGTATAATGAATACTCCTGAAGAAGCAGACTCCATCTTGTCAATCTCTGATTTTTATCTTTAGACTTACTAAGGAATTTCAGTGGGTTATGATCGGTATAAATGACTATGGGGTCAAAACCAGAACACAAATAAAATGAAAAATGCTGTAAACCCAAAATCAAGGCCAAAAGCTCTTTCTCAATAGTTGAGTAGTTCTTTTGAGGTGGAGTGAACTTCTTACTGTAATAAGATACAGGATGTTCAATACCCTGATCATCCTCTTGCAGCAAAACAGCCCCAGCTCCTGTTTCACTTGCGTTAACAGCCATCTTAAAAGGCTTAGCAAAATTTGGAGTAGGGAGCACTGGCTGACTTAATAAGATAGCTTTAAGTTTGCTGAAAGAGGATTCACAGTTATCGGTCCAGACAAATTTAACTCCCTTTTTCAGTAGGTCTGTAAGTGGTGATACAAGAATTGAAAAGTTAAGAACAAATCTCCTGCAATAACCTACCATTCCCAAAAATCTTTGTAGCTCTTTCCTACTTTTAGGTCTGGGAAGATCACTCATAACCTGAACCTTAGCTCCTGATGGTACAACATGTCCATCACCAATTACGTAACCAAGGTACTGAACTTTAGCTTGACCAAATTCACACTTTGATAAATTAGCTACAAGATTAGCCTGAACCAAACGCTGAAGAAATTTTCTGACATGGCATAGGTGATCTTTCCAGTTGTCACTGAAGATTAATACATCATCAATATAAACAACACACCCTGCCAAACCCTCTGTTACAACACTCATAAGCCTCTGAAATGTGGCTGGCGCATCCCCCACACCACATGGCACCACAGAACATGCAAAAGTCCCTCCCAGCGCTACAAAACATGAGATCTCCCCAGCACACTCAGCCACAGGCACCTGCCAGCATCCCTTTAACAAATCAAACCCACCAATGTACTTAGCCTTTCCGATCCTGTCCATGCAATCTTCCACGCGAGGGAGAGAGTAAGTGTCTGTTTTGGTTATCTGACTAACACGTCTGTAGTCAATGCAAAGCCGCTGCGACCCACCTGGCCCAGGGACCAGAGTGACAGGAGAACTCCACTAGTTCTGACAGGGCTCAATCATCTTGTGGTCCAACAGGTAGCCAAGCTCCTTCTGGATGAGAGGAACTTTCACTGGGTTCACACGGTAAGGAGGCAATTTAATTGGCTTTGAGTCTCCAACATTATCATGCATCAACACAGTGGTTCTTCCTGGAGTGGCAAGGAACACTTGCGGGTACTCCTGCAGTAATACCGAAAACTCCTACCTTTCCTCGGGAGCTAGATGAGAAAGCTTAGTCTGGAGATCATTCATGATATCAGGATTCTTCCCCAAACTATCACTCAGGCTCATGCTGCATGGGAGAACTTCACTTGCAGACTCGGGTGGAACAGCTACAGTGCAGACTGGATTATTTTCGTCCCGCCTGTGATATAACTTTAGCATGTTGATGTGACAAAGGTGCTTGTTCTTTCTACGATCTGGTGTGGCGATGACATAGTTGACATCACTGAGTTTCTTCTCCACGAAATAAGGACCACTAAACTTGGCTTGAAGAGGTTGCCCATGCACCGGTAGCAGAATCAAAACCTGATCTCCTGGCTGAAAGTGGCGTAACCTGGACTTCTTATCATACCAAGTCTTCATCTTCTCCTGAGCAGCTCCTAAATTCTCTCTTGCCAGCTGTAAAGCAGTGGACAGCCGTTCTTTGAACTTCATCACATACTCCAGCAGGTTGACGTCATTTTCCTCCGACAGCCAGCATTCCTTGAGTAGCTTAAGGGGTCCTCTTACTTCATGGCCAAACAGTAGTTCAAAGGGTGAGAAGCCCAGTGATTCATTTGGAGATTCTCTTGCGGTAAATACAACGAATAGAAGACCTTTATCCCAGTCTTTCTGATGTTCCAAACAGTATTTCTTGAGCATCGATTTGAGTGTTTGATGATATCTCTCCAACGCTCCTTGGGTCTGGGGATGGTAAGCTGAAGACGTGATCTGGGTGATGCCCAACTCTTTCAGAGACTGCTTGAAAACATTTGACATGAAATTACTTCCCCGGTCTGACTGTACCTCCTTGGGCAGACCAAACTTTGTGAAGAACCCTAGCTTTTCCTTAACCACGTTCTTTGCTGAGATATTTCTAAGTGGAATGGCTTCAGGATAACGAGTAGCCATATCAATCATGGTCAACACATAAGAAAATCCTGAAGAAATCTTAGGAAGAGGGCCCACAATATCCACCAACACACGGGTGAATGGCGCCTCAAAAGGAGGAATGGGAACTAGAGGTGCAAACTTTTCGGTATGATTACACTTCCCCACAACTTGACAGGTGTGACAAGACTTACAATACCAGGAAACATCCCTGAAGATACCTGGCCAGTAGAAGTGTTTCAAAATGCGTGCCACAGTCTTCCTCACTCCAAGGTGTCCTGCCAAACTGGAATCATGAGCCACTCTAATGATATCCTGCCTACAAACACGAGGGATGACAACTTGATGTACAACCTCCCATTCACAGTCGGCTGATGCTGTTGGGGGTCTCCACTTCCTCATAAGTACTCCTGACTTTATATAATAACAAGTAGAAGCACCAGCTGACTCTTTTTCACTGCAAGCAGAGTTAGCTAGACCTTTCAACACAGGGTCAGCAACCTGCAACTCAACCAACTCTTGACGAGATAAATTATCAACACTACGGGGTACTGCCTCATCTGTTGAGTGGTCCAAATTAGCAAGAAAAGTGTCAGCTAGGATAACATCATCATCATTATCCTCTAAGTCACCAGTAACTTTAGACTTAGCCCTAGTGACAGCACATGCAGGGAACACATCAGGGACATCACAATCCTGGGCCGCAGCCACTGGCTCACTAGACAACTGAGGAGCTGGACACACTTGACTTCCACCAATATCATTTCCAAGTAAGAAAGTTACACCTGACATTGGGAGTGTCTCAACCAACCCAACCATAACGGAACCATTAACAAAACCAGACTCTAAATTCACTCTGTATCACGAGAAGTAATTATTCCCTACACCTTGTAAGATTACAGTTTCATCAGAGGAATTAACATTAGAGCCTAGAACACTGGTCAGCATAAGGGATTGGCAAGCACCTGTATCACGATATATTTTAACTGATTTCCTGTCATTACTGTCCAGAGGACTGACAAAACCATCAGACAGGAAATTAGCACATGAACTCTTGAGAGTGTCACCCACGTCACTGCTCAAAAGAGGAGCTCCATCATGAGAATTTAATTTACCCCTCAAAGCAGGTTCAGTTAACTCAGTTAAAAAATTCTGGGAACTCTCAAGGGTGGACACTAAATCAATTGACTGAATATTTAAAGACTCCTTTTTGTTCACATCACGCTCTCTCCTGGAAACATCTTTCCGTAGTATGACCAAGCTTACTACAATAAGTACATTTACTTTTCTGAAAACCATAGGTGAAGCTGGTATATACTTCCTAAGAAACATCATCTTTATTCTCTTTCCTGTTACCTGTACTCTGAGTAGAGGCAACGTACTTACTCTCAGCTTTCCTTTTTTCTTTAGAATATCTCTTGTGAGTGAGAACATATTCATCAGCTAAAACTGCAGCATCAGACAAATTATCTATTCTTCTCTCATCAAGATATAGGATTACATCTTTATTAATACACCTTTTGAAGTCCTCCAGGAAAATCATCTGCTTAAATTTACCAAAATCAGAATCCACATTCTTAGAATTTAACCACTGCTCTAACAGATCTTCTTTGATTTTTGCATACTCAACATGGGATTGCTTATCTTGCTTATAAGTTGTCCTAAATTTTACTCTATAGGCTTCAGGAACAAGCTCATAGGACTTAAGAATCAAGCTCTTAACTACATCATAATTATCAGATTGATCCTGAGGCAAAGATGCATAAGTTACTTGAGCTTTACCGGTGAGAACAGTTTGAAGGAGTACTGGCCAATACATTTTGGGTCAATTAAAACCTGTAGCTACCCTCTTAAACTACTGAAAATACTTTGTTAAATCAGATTCATTAAAAGGAGGGACAAGTTTAACCTTTTTAGCCACATCAAAATCATCAGAGCTAGATGATCCAGTTCCACCTCGTTTCATGCGATACTCATGGTCTGCCTGAATCCTAGCAAGTTCAACTTGTGCTTGACTCTCAGCCTCCTTAGCACGAGCCTGAAACTCAGCCTTCTTAGTACGGGCCTCCTGCAGGGCTAGCTGTAACTTAGCTTTTTCAATCTGCGTTTGTTCATTTGGTGGAGTTACATTAAACAAGCTTTCATTAATCATGTCAACAATTTCATCTTTAGAATGATGAGAGCGAAGAGGAATTCCCAATTGTTGAGCAAGAAGCTTAAGTTCATCCGTTGTTCTGTTTTCTACATCACACACTGCACATTTGACAAAAAATCTTTGGCTTCATCAAGCATAGTAATAGTAGACATCATGAATAAATCACAGTCACAAAAATATCAACCAATATCCTTATGATAATATCCTGAATATCCTGATAAGGTCGCCAAATTTATTTTACGGAACAGAGAAAACTGTCCCGCAAAGTTCCAGGTTCAAAACAAAGAGTTAGGTAAAATTACAAGTTAAAGTTTCATGCTGAAACTAACAACAAAACATTCAGGATTCATAAGAATAATGTAATGGTAAAAAACAGGTTAAATATATAGTTAACTGCAATAGCCTCTATTAACACGAAATTAGCATGAGCAAATTTATCTAAATCACCCTTGATAAAATGAAATACCAGATAATACTCAGTGAATGCTAGATATATTATTACAGATACAAAATATTATTAATAAGGGTTGACACCCAAAACACATGAATCACAAAAACCTTACCAGGCCTAAGAATCAACACCCTACGCTACACAGTACAAGAAAAAATGCAATAACAGTTATACTCAAATTACACAGCTGCTAGATGGTTGGAGACTTCCTGCGCACTCACAATAATAATAACTGTACAGGGGAGGACAGAGATGTGAACAAAATGAGGAGTAGATCTAAGTGGCAATAATGCAGAGACTGAGCTCATTATATAGGGGCCGGCAGAGCTTGATACAACTTGTAAGAAGGACGCGCAAATGAAGCCATGGGGATAAAGAGTTGACAATCCTGCTCTGAACAACAGAAAGGGAGAACAGGGGGAATGAGGCAGAACACGCTCGTGATCACACATGCAGCATACTGTACGTTAGAATTACACAAAGGATGATGAAATCATAGGCTATGTAACAATATATATATATATATATATATATATATATATATATATATATATATATATATATATATATATATATATTGTTACATAACCTATGATTTCATCATCCTTTGTGTAATTTTAACGCACAGTATGCTGCATGTTTGATCACGAGCGTGTTCTGCCTCAGTCCCCCCCTTCTACCGTTATAGTAGAGTAAGTCGTTCTCTCTGTTGTACAGAGCGGGATTGTCAACTCTATGTCCCCATGGCTTCATTTGCGCGTCCTTATTACAAGTTGTATCAAGCTCTCCTGGCTCCTATATAATGAGCTCAGTCTCTGCATCATGGCCACTTAGATCTGCTCCTCATTTTGTTCACATCTCTGTCCTCCCCTGTACAGATATTATTATTGTGAGTGCTCAAGAAATCTCCAAACATCTAGCAGCTGTGTGTAATTTGAGTATAACTGTTGTTGCATTTTTTTTCTTGTACTGTATAGCATAAGTTTAATTTGAAGGCCTAGTGAAGTTTTTGTAATTCATGTAGGGTTCTTTATGTCAGTCATTTTTGATAATAGTTTGTATCTGTAATTATTTATCTGGCATTCACTGAGTATTATCTGGTATTTTCATTTTATCAGGGCTGACTTAGATAAATTTACTCTTGCTAATTTCGTGTTAATAGAGGCTATTGCAGTTAACCATATATTTAACCTGTTTATTTGCCATTACATTATCCTTATGAGTCCTGAATGTTTTGTTGTTAATTTAAGCATTAAACTTTAACTTGTAATTTTACCTAACTCTTTTGTTTTGAACCTGGAACTTTACGGGACAGTAGAGACTCTTCGTATTCTCACTTAAAGTGTACATTATCTTTCTCTGTTTCGTAACATAAATTTGGCGACCTCTTATCAGGATATTCAGGATATTATCATAAGGATATTGCTCGATATTTTGTGACTGTGATATATTCATGATGGCTACTATTACTACACTTGATGAAGCCAAAGATTTTTTGTCAAATGTGCAAACAGTGTGTGATATAGAAAACAGAACAAAGAATGAACTTAAGATTGTTGCTCAACAATTGGGATTTGTTGTTCGCTCTCATCAGTCTAAAGATCAAATTGTTGCCATGATTAATGAAAGCTTGTTTAATGTAACTCCTCCAAATGAGCAAACGCAGATTGAATTAGCTAAGTTACAGCTAGCCCTGCAGGAGGCTCGTGTTAATGAGGCAAATGCTCGTATTGAAGAGGCACAGGTACAGGCTCAGGCACAAATTGAACTTGCCAGGATTCAGGCAGACCATGACTTTCGCATGAAACAAGGTGGAACTGGATCATCTAGCTCTGATGATTTTGATGTGGCTAAAAATGTTAAACTTGTCCCTCCTTTTAATGAATCTGATTTAACAAAGTATTTTCAGTTGTTTGAGAGGGTAGCTACAGGTTTTAATTGGCCTAAGGAGTATTGGCCAGTACTCCTTCAAACTGTTCTCACCGGTAAAGCTCAAGTAACTTATGCATCTTTGCCTCAGGATCAGTCTGATAATTATGATGTAGTTAAGAGCTTGATTCTTAAGGCCTATGAGCTTGTTCCTGAAGCTTATAGAGTAAAATTTAGGACAACTTATTAGCAAGATAAGCAATCCCATGTTGAGTATGCAAAAATCAAAGAAGATCTGTTAGAGCAGTGGTTAAATTCTAAGAATGTGGATTCTGATTTTGGTAAATTTAAGCAGATGATTTTGCTGGAGGATTTCAAAAGGTGTATTAGTAAAGATGTAAGCCTATATCTTGATGAGAAAAGAATAGATAATTTGTCTGATGCTGCAGTTTTAGCTGATGAGTATGTTCTCACTCACAAGAGATATTCTAGAGAAAAAGGGAAAGCTGAGAGTAAGTACGTTGCCTCTACTCAGAGTACAGGTAACAGGAAAGAGAATAAGGATGATGTTTCTCAGGAAGTAAATACCGGCTTCACCTCTAGATTTCAGAAAAGTAAATGTACTTATTGTAGTAAGCATGGTCATACTACGGAAAGATGTTTCAGGAGACAGCGTGATGTGAACAAAAAGGAGTCTTTAAATATTCAGTCAATTGGTCTAGTGTCCACTCTTGAGAGTTCCCAGAATTCTTTAACTGAGTTAACTGAACCTGCTTTGAGGGGTAACTTAAATTCTCATGATGGAGCTCCTCTTTTGAGCAGTAACGTGGGTGACACTCTCAAGAGTTCATGTGCTAATTTCCTGTCTGATGGTTTTGTCAGTCCTCTGGACAGTAATGACAGGAAATCAGTTCAAATATATCGTGATACAGGTGCTTGCCAATCCATTATGCTGACCAGTGTTCTAGGCTCTAATTTTAATTCGTCTGATGAAACTGTAATCTTACAAGGTGTAGGGAATAATTACTTCTCTGTTCCTCTGTGCAGAGTGAATTAAGAGTCTGGTTTTGTTAATGGTTCTGTTATGGTTGGGTTGGTTGAGACACTCCCAATGTCAGGTGTAACTTTCTTACTTGGAAATGATATTGGTGGAAGTCAAGTGTGTCCAGCTCCTCAGTTGTCTAGTGAGCCAGTGGCTGCGTCCCAGGATTGTGATGTCCCTGATGTGTTCCCTGCATGTGCTGTCACTAGGGCTAAGTCTAAAGTTACTGGTGATTTAGAGGATAATGATGATGATGATGTTATCCTAGCTGACACTTTTCTTGCTAATTTGGACCACTCACCAGATGAGGCAGTACCCCGTAGTGTTGATAATTTGTCTCGTCAAGAGTTGGTTGAGTTGCAGGTTGCTGACCCTGAGTTGAAAGGTCTAGCTAACTCTGCTTACAGTGAAGAAGAGTCAGCCGGTGCTTCTACTTGTTATTATGTAAAGTCAGGAGTACTTATGAGGAAGTGGAGACCCCCAACAGCATCAGCCGACTGTGAATGGGAGGTTGTACATCAAGTTGTCATCCCTCGTGTTTGTAGGCAGGATATCATTCGAAGTGCCCATGATTCCAGTTTGGCAGGACACCTTGGAGTGAGGAAGACTGTGGCATGCATTTTGAAACACTTCTACTGGCCAGGTATCTTCAGGGATGTTTCCTGGTATTGTAAGTCTTGTCACACCTGTCAAGTTGTGGGGAAGTGTAATCAGACCGAAAAGGTTGCACCTCTAGTTCCCATTCCTCCTTTTGAGGCGCCTTTCACCCGTGTGTTGGTGGATATTGTGGGCCCTCTTCCTAAGACTTCTTCAGGATTTTCTTATGTGTTGACCATGATTGATATGGCTACTCGTTATCCTGAAGCCATTCCACTTAGAAATATCTCAGCAAAGAACGTGGTTAAGGAAATGCTAGGGTTCTTCACAAAGTTTGGTCTGCCCAAGGAGGTACAGTCAAACCGGGGAAGTAATTTCATGTCAAACGTTTTCAAACAGTCTCTGAAAGAGTTGGGCATCACCCAGATCACGTCTTCAGCTTACCATCCCCAGACCCAAGGAGCGTCGGAGAGATATCATCAAACACTCAAATCGATGCTCAAGAAATACTGTTTGGAACATCAGAAAGACTGGGATAAAGGTCTTCCATTCGTTGTGTTTGCTGCAAGAGAATCTCCAAATGAATCACTGGGCTTCTCACCTTTTGAACTACTGTTTGGCCATGAAGTAAGAGGACCCCTTAAGCTACTCAAGGAATGCTGGCTGTCGGAGGAAGATGACGTCAACCTGCTGGAGTATGTGATGAATTTCAAAGAACGGCTGTCCACTGCTTTACAGCTGGCGAGAGAGAATTTAGGAGCTGCTCAGGAGAAGATGAAGACTTGGTATGATAAGAAGTCCAGGTTACGCCACTTTCAGCCAGGAGATTAGGTTTTGATTCTGTTACCAGTTCATGGGCAACCTCTTCAAGCCAAGTTTAGTGGTCCGTATTCCGTGGAGAAGAAACTCAGTGATGTCAACTATGTCATCGCCACACCAGATCGTAGAAAGAGCAAGCAACTATGTCACATCAACATGCTAAAGTTATATCACAGGCGGGACGAAAATAATCCAGTCTGCACTGTAGCTGTTCCACCCGAGTCTGCAAGTGAAGCTCTCCCATGCAGTATGAGCCTGAGTGATAGTTTGGGGAAGAATCCTGATATCATGAATGATCTCCAGACTAAGCTTTCTCATCTACCTCCCAAGGAAAGGCAGGAGTTTTCGGCATTACTGCAGGAGTACCTGCAAGTGTTCCGTGCCACTCCAGGAAGAACCACTGTGTTGATGCATGATGTCGATGTTGGAGACTCAAAGCCAATTAAATTGCCTCCTTACCGTGTGAACCCAGTGAAAGTTCCTCTCATCCAGAAGGAGCTTGGCTACCTGTTGGACCACAAGATGATTGAGCCCTGTCAGAGCGAGTGGAGTTCTCCTGTCACTCTGGTCCCTAAGCCAGGTGGGTCACAGAGGCTTTGCATCGACTACAGACGTGTTAATCAGATAACTAAAACAGACACTTACCCTCTCCCTCGTGTGGAAGATTGCATAGACAAGATCGGAAAGGCTAGGTACATAAGTAAGTTTGATTTGTTAAAGGGATACTGGCAAGTACCTATGACTGAACGTGCTAGGGAGATCTCATGTTTTGTAACACTAGGAAAGGCTTTTGCATGTTCAGTAATGCCGTATGGTATGAAGAATGCACCAGCCACATTTCAGAAGCTCATGAATGTTGTAACAGAGGGTTTGGCAGGGTGTGTTGTTTATATTGATGATGTATTAATCTTCAGTGACAACTGGAAAGATCACCTATGCCATGTCAGTAAATTTCTTGACCGTTTAGTTCATGCTAATCTTGTAGCTAATTTATCAAAGTGTGAGTTTGGTCAAGCTAAAGTTCAGTACCTTGGGTATGTAATTGGTGATGGACATGTTGCACCACCGGGAGCTAAGGTTCAGGTTATAAGTGATCTTCCCAGACCTAAAAGTAGGAAAGAGCTACAAAGATTTTTGGGAATGGTAGGTTATTACAGGAGATTTGTTCTTAACTTTTCTATTCTTGTATCACCACTTACAGACCTACTGAAAAAGGGAGTTGAATTTGTCTGGACCGATAACTGTGAATCCTCTTTCAAGAAACTTAAAGCTATTCTATTAAGTCAGCCAGTGCTCGCTACTCCAAATTTTGCTAAGCCTTTTAAGATGGCTGTTGATGCAAGTGATACAGGAGCTGGGGCTGTTTTGCTGCAAGAGGATGATCAGGGTATTGAACATCCTGTATCTTATTACACTAAGAAGTTCACTCAACCTCAAAAGAACTACTCAACTATTGAGAAAGAGCTTTTGGCCTTGATTTTGGGTTTACAGCATTTCCATTTTATTTGTGTTCTGGTTTTGACCCCATAGTCATTTATACCGATCATAACCCACTGAAATTCCTTAGTAAGTTTAAAGATAAAAATCAGAGATTGACAAGATGGAGTCTACTTCTTCAGGAGTATTCATTAGACATACAACATGTCAAGGGTAAAGAAAATGTTATTGCAGATTGCTTATCTAGACTTTAGACAGATTGTTTTAGAGTAATAAGAAATTTCCTTTGTAAATTTCTTTTTCTTTGTGGGGAGGTGTTACATAGATTATGATTTCATCATCCTTTGTGTAATTTTAACGCACAGTATGCTGCATGTTTGATCACGAGTGTGTTCTGCCTCAGTCCCCCCCTTCTACCGTTATAGTAGAGTAAGTCGTTCTCTCTGTTGTCCAGAGCGGGATTGTCAACTCTATGTCCCCATGGCTTCATTTGCGCGTCCTTATTACAAGTTGTATCAAGCTCTCCTGGCTCCTATATAATGAGCTCAGTCTCTGCATCATGGCCACTTAGATCTGCTCCTCATTTTGTTCACATCTCTGTCCTCCCCTGTACAGATATTATTATTGTGAGTGCTCAAGAAATCTCCAAACATCTAGCAGCTGTGTGTAATTTGAGTATAACTGTTGTTGCATTTTTTTTCTTGTACTGTATAGCATAAGTTTAATTTGTAGGCCTAGTGAAGTTTTTGTAATTCATGTAGGGTTCTTTATGTCAGTCATTTTTGATAATAGTTTGTATCTGTAATTATTTATCTGGCATTCACTGAGTATTATCTGGTATTTTCATTTTATCAGGGCTGACTTAGATAAATTTACTCTTGCTAATTTCGTGTTAATAGAGGCTATTGCAGTTAACCATATATTTAACCTGTTTATTTGCCATTACATTATCCTTATGAGTCCTGAATGTTTTGTTGTTAATTTAAGCATTAAACTTTAACTTGTAATTTTACCTAACTCTTTTGTTTTGAACCTGGAACTTTACGGGACAGTAGTGACTCTTCGTATTCTCACTTAAAGTGTACATTATCTTTCTCTGTTTCGTAACAATATATATATATATATATATATATATATATATATATATATATATATATATATATATATATATATATATATATATATATCATCAGCTCTTTGAGTATCTACTGCAGGACCGGCATATCCTGACCAAAGTCGGGACGATAGAGCCAATGTATCTCTACCAAGTGGCTTAGGCTGTCTGGTAGAGATTGTATGTAGGGTTGGAAGTGCTTGTAAGTGTAATTGTTGTGTTGAATTGGTTTTGGATGTGTATGTAGTCTGTGAACCAAGTGTAATCGGCCCGCGGAAGCCGACTGGGTACAAGCAACACTGGTTCAACCACAGCACCCCTTGTGTCCGCCAATGCAGTACGTGGCCGGGTGAACACTCCCAAAGTTTATTACCCTGGCGGGGCCCGAACCCTCGTTCTTCAGTGTACGAAAACGGACACTCTACGACTGTACCACAAAGGTTCTCTCTCTCTCTCTCTCTCTCTCTCTCTCTCTCTCTCTCTCTGTATGTATATATATATATATATATATATATATATATATATATATATCAATTGTTACGGAACAGAGAGAGATAATGAACAATTCAAGTGAGAACACTAAAATCACTACTGTCCTGCAAAGTTCCAGGTTCAAAACAAAAGAGTTAGGCAAAATTACAAGTTAAAGTTTAATGCTCAAACTAACAACTAAACATTCAGGACTCATAAGGATAATGAAATGGCAAAACAGGTTACATATACAGTTAACTGCAATAGCCTCTATTAACATGAATTTAGCAAGAGAAAATTTATCTAAGTCAGCCCCGATAAATGAGAAAACCGGATAATGCTCAGTTAAAGCAAGATATATTATTACAGATACAAAATATTATTAATAATGGACATCAAAAAACTCTACATTAATCACAAAAACCCTACCAGGCCCACGAACTAACGCCTCAGGCCATACAGTACAAGAAAAATGGTAACAACAATTATACTCAAATTATACAGCAGCTAGATGATTGGAGACTTCCTGAGCTTCAAAAATACACTATACAGGGGAGGACAGAGATGCAAACAAAATGAGGAGTAGATCTAAGCGGCAAATAATGCAGAGACTGAGCTCATTATATAGGGGCCGGCAGAGCTTGATACAACTTGTAAGAATGACGCACAAATGAAGCCATAGGAGACAAAGAGTTGACAATCCTGCTCTGAACAACAGAAAGAACGACTTACTCTACTATAAGGGGGAGAAGGGGGGAGTGAGGTAGAACACGCAAGCCTGGTCACTATGGAAGCCACGAGGCGAATCGTGATCAAACATGCAGCATACTGTACGTTAGAATTATACAAAGGATGATGAAATCATAGGCTATGTAACACCTCCCCACAAAGAAAAAGAAATTTACGAAGGAAATTTCTTATTACTCTAAAACAATCTGTCTAAAGTCTAGATAAGCAATCTGCAATAACATTTCTTTCCTCTTGAAATGTTGTATGTCTAATGAATACTCGTGAAGAAGTAGACTCCATTTTGTCAATCTCTGTTTTTTATCTTTAAACTTACTAAGGAATTTCAGTGGGTTATGATCGGTATAAATGACTATGGGGTCAAAACCAGAACACAAATAAAATGAAAAATGTTGTAAACCCAAAATCAAGGCCAAAAGCTCTTTCTCAATAGTTGAGTAGTTCTTTTGAGGTGGAGTGAACTTCTTACTGTAAGAAGATACAGGGTGTTTAATACCCTGATCATCCTCTTGCAGCAAAACAGCCCCAGCTCCTGTATCACTTGCGTCAACAGCCATCTTAAAAGGCTTAGCAAAATTTGGAGTAGCGAGCACTGGCTGACTTAATAAGATAGCTTTAAGTTTACTGAAAGAGGATTCACAGTTATCAGTCTTGACAAATTTAACTCCCTTTTTCAGTAGGTCTGTAAGTGGTGATACAAGAATTGTTACGGAACAGAGAGAGATAATGAACAATTCAAGTGAGAATACTAAAATCACTACTGTCCTGCAAAGTTCCAGGTTCAAAACAAAAGAGTTAGGTAAAATTACAAGTTAAAGTTTAATGCTCAAACTAACAACTAAACATTCAGGACTCATAAGGATAATGTAATGGCAAAACAGGTTACATATACGGTTAACTGCAATAGCCTCTATTAACATGAATTTAGCAAGAGCAAATTTATATAAGTCAGCCCTGATAAATGAGAAAACCGGATAATGCTTAAAGCAAGATATATTATTACAGATACAAAATATTATTAATAATGGACATCATAAACTCTACATGAATCACAAAAACCCTACCAGGCCCACGAACTAACGCTTCAGGCCATACAGTACAAGAAAAATGGTAACAACACTTATACTCAAATTATACAGCAGCTAGATGATTGGAGACTTCCTGAGCACTCACAAAAATACACTATACAGGGGAGGACAGAGATGCGAACAAAATGAGGAGTAGATCTAAGCGGCAATTAATGCAGAGACTGAGCTCATTATATAGGGGCCGGCAGAGCTTGATACAACTTGTAAGAATGACGCGCAAATGAAGCCATAGGGGACAAAGAGTTGACAATCCTGCTCTGAACAACAGAAAGAACGACTTACTCTACTATAAGGGGAAGAAGGGGGGAGTGAGGTAGAACACGCAAGCCTGGTCACTATGGAAGCCACGAGGCGAATCGTGATCAAACATGCAGCATACTGTACGTTAGAATTATACAAAGGATGATGAAATCATAGGCTATGTAATAATATATATATATATATATATATATATATATATATATATATATATATATATATATATATATATATATATATATATATATATATATATATATATATATATATATATATATATATATATATATATATATAATTTTTGCAAAAGGGGGCCATTGGCCGCATGCCCCCCTCCCTCGGTACGCCACTGACTACTACAACTACAACTTTTTTTTTTTTTTTTCGTAAAATCACCTCCATCTATTGGTGAACTATTTTGTGAAGATCAAAACCAACCTTCCAAATACAGTTCACCATTTGGAGTTGTAATGTGAAGGTTAACAGTAACACTCATATTACAATCCGTTGGCCCCAAGCACACCAACGGCTGTGGTTACCAACCATCTATTATTACTATTATTATTTTACTTTTTATTTATTGATATTACAGTGTAAATAAGGACATTAAACTATTGAAGTCGCTGGTCTATGCGACTCTCGACCACTGTAGCTTCGTAATCCATACCCGCCAGAGAGACAGGCCTGAGGGCTGATGATCTTGTGCCCCTGAGACATAGCAGAGCAGACCTCACGAGGAAGGATGAGAGTCGACATCTCATCCAGGCCATAACAGAACTCTGCGGTTGACGTTTCTTTTCAGAAGGAACGTCTGCCAGTCTCGAATAGACTCTCACTGCCTCTGGACACATCCCACCTGATGTCCTTAACACAAGGGGAGTGAATCGACCGTGGTCCACATGTTGGATCCTTTCTTGATAATTTCTATTTTTTTCTTGTTCATTCCTCTTGTGTGCAGCTTCGAGACACAGTTCACGATAACATGCTGCCATGGGATCGAATATCCTGATGTCAAAGAACGCCCACTGCTCACGTGTCCAGAAACCTCGAGCACTGACATGCGCTCTTGCATCATTTGATGTGTTTGCTGTTCTGTGGGTGAAGTGCTCCCGTCCAGGGGTAGCAGAGCTGGCTCAATCGTGACATCATGGCATATTTCCTGCAGCATTTTGGCAGTGAGGTCGCGTACTTCATCGTGTCAGATGCAAACAAAGCCTCCCTTCTTACATACCATTGCATGGTTTGTATCAAAGGCAGTGCCACAAGCACAGTGTTGAGCTAGGTTCTCTG
Organism: Coenobita brevimanus; assembly: GCF_032717465.1. Classification (NCBI taxonomy): domain Eukaryota; kingdom Metazoa; phylum Arthropoda; class Malacostraca; order Decapoda; family Coenobitidae; genus Coenobita; species Coenobita brevimanus. The sequence goes on from NC_136996.1 coordinate 13,600,542, forward strand.
TTGGCTACCCGTATCTCAAAGCTATGGCGTCAATAAATTCTTGTTTGTTGAAGTGGAAGCCTTTTGCCTTGAGAGGCAGGGTTGTGAGCCAGTTCGATGCCCCAACCTCCTGTGCAATTTCAACTCTTCTGCACTGGTCTGGTGTTAGATGTTCGATTATGTGCTGGAACTGGTCATTTCGTCTTGCTTCACGCTCCTTGCTTATCTGTGTCTTTATGTCTTTCTGCCTTTGGTGGTCGATTTCACTCGTCTCAACCTGGGCGCAGATCTTCTGTGACAAGGATTCGGTGAGCCTGAGTGAATTTCTGTGTTCATAGCTTGCCACGGCTACTGGATTTATAATGCCAAGGCCTCCCATCCTGGGTGGTAATGCTAGAAGGTCTCTCTCTTCTGGTGTGGAGATGTGGCCATTGGTTAGAGATGGGAGGAATGAATCCCTGATTGCATCCTCCAGTGGTTGTAGCAGCAACTCGATGTCTGGTATGGTCCTCATCACGAAGGTCCACTTGTGCTTTACACCATAGGTAAATGCACTGTATGCTGCATGGGGTTCTATTTTTGCGTGGCTGGATAGTGTATGAATTACTTCTACCCATGTCTTTACCTTATCACTCACATATTTGTCTTTGAATTCCTTAGTTTCAATCACAGCCCCTAGATGCCTCTGACCTTCCTTGGTCACTATCACGTTTGTGCCTCTAAATGCTTCTTGTGCATTTTGATAGTAAGCTGGTTTCACGATCAAGATGGACTTACTTGCATTAGGGTAGTAACCTATTTCAGGGCCATGAGATGTTACAAGGTCCCACCATTTCCTCACATCCTCAACCTTGCCAGCACCGGTGAGATCATCTGCATAGGCTACCTGTTTTACATTGGTGGCCTCGTATTTGATCTGTTGTTGCAGCACTCTCATCGCCAGGGCGTACATAGCCATGGCAACAGGGTCCCCCTGGGTAATTCCTTCTGTGGACTGGATTACACCGAGATCGTGAGCCGCTGTCTTACCCACAATGTTGAGGTCTGCTGGTTCTTTGTAGGTGTTTTCCACATATTGGGCAAATGCTGGGCATTTAACTTTCATATTGTGCAGCATTGCCTCCCGGTTGATGGAATTAAATGCATTTCAGGCATCGACTAATAATACTGCCTGACAGTCCTCTTCCCCAAATATTTTCCTGATGGAGTGAACTGCTGCCTCACCTCCTGCCTGCTGGCCTGCACACACTTGGAGGTTGCCAACTGCCTGCTTCACATGCATCTCCATGATGCATTTTCTTATAATCCTTTTTAAGACTTCACCCACCCCAATGGGCCTGCATTCAGGATTCTTATCAAGGGGGATTAGTCTGCAAGCCGTCAATGCTTCGAAGTTACTGCACTGACTTGAAGCCAGCTTCCTCGCCAGTGAGGCAATGATTTTACACAGGTCTGTTGCTGCCTCCCCAAACTTGATGTTACTGACGATTACTCGCCAGGATTTTGCATTCAGGCCTGACGGTCCTGCCCCTCCCTGTGTGTTCATTGCCTTCCGCCACACCATATCTCCAGTTATCCTGTCATATATGATGGGATTGGGAGGAGTGTAGTTGTCGCCAAGCTTTGACTGGGCACTTGCTTGTCGTGCAGTCGGGTGTTTTTCTTTTAGCTGTTGCATTGTTTCGTCTGTCAGGTCAAGTACTCTGGTGATTCAGCTGACAGGGATCATATTGCCATCGAGACCTTCCCCTGTCTCTTCTTGCTGCCAAAAATCCTTGAAACATCATTGGTATTCTGATTTCTTCTGCCTCGGTTGTTTATTCTCATCTGCAAGGCCCTTGCTTCCTCAAGTAGGTTGTCGATTTCACCTCTTTTTCCATGTTTCAACCCGCCTTTGGATGGCCTTAATATTTTCTGCAATGTTAGCTCTTGGGCGGGTCTTGTTGAGGATGAGATGTGGTATTAGTGCAAGGACCTTAAGAGAGAATGAGGCAATGGGTGTTATTGTTGTAGTTGGCTATCAGGCGAGTGATTTCCTTGATCATGTCAGTTGTAGCATTGCATTTGGGAGGTTCAAAAAGGTTACTTGAGGACCATCCAACTATTTCATTATATGTGATGTTCACCCAGGTTACTGCATTTTCTCGGGATTTGCCCATCCAGTATGTGGGACGACCTTCTCGCACAGACCTTTGAGGCTGTTCTGCTTCCTTGTTGTCTGTGTCACTACCGTTCTGAGGACGTATAAAACCTGGATGATTCCCCCTTTCATGCACTCCTCTATGGTGGTCTTCATCCTGAGTTTCATTTCTATTATAAACCTCATGATGTTCCTCACCGCCAACTTCACTACTATTCACTTCCCCATGGTGATTTAACCCACCCAGCGCTTCCATATCTCTTGCATCGTGGCGTCCATCCTTATCCTTCGCTTCACCACGGGATCTTTCAGCAACACGCATGTCCGTGTGATCGTGCATATTGTCAGTGACCGCCCCATCAATTTCCATGTCACCAATCTGTCGCCTGCCATGTTGGAAGCAGTCAAGTGCCGCTTCTGGTGGGCTGTGATTCCCTAACGCATTCATACAGAAAGGCCCCATCCTACAGTATGTACACGGTGACCTATTTGTTGCACATGAGCACCTGATACACTTACGCTGCCTACTGGAGCACTGACAACAATACTGTGGCGTGGCCATGGTGTTAAAGTTTTTATACTGTGGTACAGTAATAATAATAATAATTATGGCTACTTTTTGTGTACTTTTAAATGAAAATTAAATATAATGGTACTAGAACTATTGTTTTATTATACGAATTTTAAATGTAGATTTGATATAAATGACGAATGTGTTTGTTTTACTTCTATTTTTGTAGATAATTTGATTAAGTTATGAAGCGTTGCTCGTTTTTCTCTAGTTTTGCATATCAGTTAATATCTAATTGTTCTGTCCTATACTAATAACTGACTGAACTGATAATGTTATGTATTTAAAGTTTGATATGAAGTAAAACAACACTTCTTTGTTCACTGGTTAAGGAGGTGGCTAATGGGTGTGGTGCAATAATGTGGAGCCTTGTTTATTGGTAATGGATCTTCAGGCGTTAAGGTGTAGGGGTGAGGGTGGTGTGTGTGTGTGTGTGTGTGTGTGTGTGTGTGTGTGTGTGTGTGTGTGTGTGTGTGTGTGTGTGTGTGTGTGTGTGTGTGTGTGTGTGTGTGTGTGTGTGTGTGTGTGTGTGTGTGTGTGTGTGTGTGTGTGTGTGTGTGTGTGTGTGTGTGTGTGTGTGTGTGTGTGTGTGTGTGTGTGTGTGTGTGTGTGTGTGTGTGTGTGTGTGTGTGTGTGTGTGTGTGTGTGTGTGTGTGTGTGTGTGAGCTTTTTTGTTCATATTTTTGTGTGTGTGTGTGTGTGTGTGTGTGTGTGTGTGTGTGTGTGTGTGTGTGTGTGTGTGTGTGTGTGTGTGTGTGTGTGTGTGTGTGTGTGTGTGTGTGTGTGTGTGTGTGTGTGTGTGTGTGTGTGTGTGTGTGTGTGTGTGTGTGTGTGTATAGTTTAGTGATATTGGGTCTTCGGACGCTATGGTATAGGGGTGAGTGTGGTGTGGTGTGTGGTGTTGGGACAGTGTGTGTGCGTGTGTGTGTGTTCGTGTTGTGACATGTGATGTGTGGTTGTGGTGTGTTGTGGGAGTAAGATAGAGCACCTTGGTTTACTAAGGCACATTGGCATTAACAAGGTTTGTTTAGTATTTCTTTTGAATACAAAAGAGAATTTTGAGAGGGTTGAGTAAGTAGTTCTAGTTTGTAATTTTATGGAGTTTACATTAGTCCTATTATATAGATATTATATAAAAAGAAATTATTACTATTGTATTTAATAATAAGTGTATTTAAAATTAGGGTACTATGTCTAAATTTGTTATTTAGTTGAAGTTATATTATCAATTTTATATATTAAAATTAAAGTTTTAATTATTATTGTACTATATATTATTATATTATAGACTTGTCTACTGTGATTGGTTATATACTTATACGATGAGATTCTGTGTATAATATGTTTTATAGTTATTTAAGAACAGTCACTGTGTGTGTGTCTGTATGTATGATGTGTTTACATTACAGCGTCATCTAAGGTGTGTGTAAGATTTCCTACCTAAATGTTTTTGTATGCCACACTTCTAAACCACCTGGCTATGCTGGTGGTGTGTATGTAGGAGATTGTTGTATAGTTAGTGGTAGGTGTTGTTATATTTAGTGTCTGATAGTGTTTATAAATTGTATTATTAGGTGGTGTGTATGCTAGTGATCAGTGGGTGATATTCAGTGTGTGGTAACAGCTGATGTGTTAGGGAAATGGAGTTAATGCTCCAAGGATAATGGAGTGAGCAAGAGGTGTGTGACAGGCATCCCACGTCTCATTGTTATTTGTGGACATAGTTAATAACTGAAAAATAGGCTTCAGAGAGGTACTTATTATGTAAGTGAGGGTGGCGATACTTATATTCTGAGTGTGTGGGGCAGCGCACATGTGGTGGCGGGGTCCCGGGTGGCTGATGATATAATGTATGGTGTTGACACCAGTCCAGATAACCCTCTCAGGTCAGCACCTCGCTCGCTAACGGTCCCTGCACACACACACACACGCACCCTTCCTCCCCCTCACACTGTAGTTTTCACAATTTTTCACATTTTCCAAGCTATATATAGCTGATATTTAAGAATTTCTTTCACATATGCATCAGTGTCCACTTTATGCTGCAGTGGGTATCAATTTCTAAGAGCCAACAATCATTTTTACTATGATTTCGAGACGATAACACGGAGCGCCTGGCACACGTCCTCTCACTCCACCACTCCACTACTCCACTACTACTACTGCTACTACTACTACTGCTGCTGCTGCTACATGGTACAGGTATCTGGTGATTAGTCACTATATTATCTAACAGTCTGTCGCCAGTACAAGGATTAGATAACACTGTAACATTACGAAGTGTCTCCCCACAGTTCAACAAAAACGTAAGGCAGTTGAAAGAATAACATTACAGATGGATGTTATCATAATACACGGTTGAATGGTGAAAGGCTGTCAGATGAAACGCCTAGAACTGGGGCCCCGAGCTGTCGGCGTGAAGCGTTGTTTGGTATGCCTCCGCCAAGCTTCGGGCATGGACTCGCCATATAACCTCCATGACAGAGTTCATTGTGGACTGAAATGAAACAAAATATAAACTAAGTAGACTCCATATGACCTCGATCTTTGATCCCTTGTCCTTGCTAACCAAATCAGTTCATCATCTCTTCTTATTATATCACTGAGAAAAGGTTTGGTCGAAATCCGTGAAGGGATTCAAGAGATATCGCGCCCAAACCCAAGTGACCTTGACCTTTGACCCCTTGACCTTGCTAACCAAATCAGTTCAACTTCCCTTAATACTCTATCACTGACAGATGAGTTCATCCACTTTGGAGTTAGAATCACTAGTAAGTCCACCAGAAATTGGGAGGTAGACTTGTAAAGGACCAAACTGGGAAACAAAGAATGACGCAGATGACCGTAATTCTGAGTAACAAGTCACAAAGGGTACAGTAAACAATGTGATTGCACAGAGTAAAAATATATGACGAAAAACGAAATATAAAGGGTGAGAAGTCTAATTTTTCTTCTTCTTCTGGCATGACGATGATATTCGTTTCGGCCATACCTCTGGTACTTGGGTTGCTGGCAAGATAGAGTTGGCAGTGGGCAAAGGCAGGATTATAATATATTCCTCCATTATTCAGTCCCCCTTGTTCGTTCTTTTTGTTCCACCTCGGCATGGATCGCAAGGACTGTTCTCCTTGCTTACTAATTCTTTTCTTTCCCTTTTTTTTTTTTTTTTTTTTTCCGCTTCCTTCTAGTTCCCACTTTTTTTTTCGTCCGTGTCCAGCCAACGTTCCCCCTCATCTTATTAGTAGGCCTTCAATATTTACCTCTTCCTTCTTTATTTTTTCCTCGTTTTTATCAGTTTTTGCTTTGCTGTTCATTACTTTTCCCTCTCCATATTTCTCTTCGTCCCTGCCCCTTCCTCTCCCCATTTTCGCGTCCTCTTCTCTTTCTCCCACCTCGTGAATTCTCTCTCTCTCTCTCTCTCTCTACTTCCCATCGCACTAATTTTTAAGTTCTCCTCTTCCTTCGTTTCTTTCCTAACGTGTTCTATCTCTTCTTCCTCTTCTTCCTGTTCCCTATCAAAGTAATTCCTCTACATTATCTCTCTCTTCCTCTCTCCACTTTTTTCATTGTCAGAAATTCCAGTTCCCCTTCTTCTTCGTCTTTGTTTCTTTTCCCTTCTCCTTTCCATTATAACTTCCTCATTCCTTTATCTTGTTCCCTTCTTCATTTTTCGTCTTCTATTCTCTTCTTTGTCGCCTTTCATATCTTTGCTTCATCTTATTTGGCCATCAATTTCTTCCCGCATTCTCTCCTTCTTCCTCCTCCTCTTTCTCTTCTTTTCTACCTTCTCGTCTTTCTCCTCTTCTTTTCTTCCTTCTCTGTCCTCACATCACTGTAGCTTGTTCCTTATGTTCTTATGGCATTTCCTCTCATCTTGTATTTGTTCCCTTCGTCAGTCGTCTTTCTTCTCCGTCCTTTTTGTTCATCGTGTTTTTATTCTTTTTATCCTTGCTCAGTACCATATTTCCTACATTTTTTTTCTTCTCGCCACCTCATTCCTCCCAAGTCCTACCTTTGTTTTGTTTTTTTGTTTTTTTCCAGATTTTCATTCTCTTTCTTATTGCTCTCTAGTTCGCTTTCTTTTCTTCGCATTCGCCGTATTCCCTACACAATCACATTCATACCTTCCTTCCTCCAATTATTTCCTCTTTCCTTTTGGAATTTATGTCTACTTCTTTTTCCTCTATCCTTTATCCGTTATATCCTTCACTTATGCCGTTTGTATCAGCCATTGATGCTCCCCATTTCCCCATCTATTTCGGTACTCTCTCCTCGTCCAAACAAGTGATTCTCTCTCTCTCTCTCTCTCTCTCTCTCTCTCTCTGTATGTGTAGGAAGTGGAAAAAGACGTGTTAAGCAAGATAGCCATCTTAGAAGCTAGTCAAACTGAGGCTGAGTCCAGACCAGATGATTGTGGTGGCTCAGCCAATCATGGCAGGGTGCAAGGCTAAGGAAAGTAACACTGAAGGAGTGCAACTTTTAAGACTAAGTTTCAGGTTCTAGAAGATAAAGTGAAGGATGGGTCTAGCCACAAACTAGTCGCAAATTTGTTGAATAGGTATCAGGAGAAGGAGTTTTGTGTTATGAGTTTCTGTAAGAAACTTTTGCTTTCCTAGGTATAGGATACGGGACGCGACTGAGAGCTTTCATGACTTAGCAACATCTCAGAGGACTCGGTCTTCATTTCAGTGGTAGAGACTAAAAATATAGCTTCAGGAATGTTAGTGAATATACCCAGGTAGTATTGGGACCATATTAGGAAGTTCAAGGAACGTCGAAGGAAGTTAGTTGTCTGTGGTTTGCTGATGGAGTAAACTGTAGCACCAGTCAAGCAGGGCAGTACTCCCAAAGTGGATGGAAAGCTGATGACAGGGAGAGTCAGTGTTTTTTTTTTTTTTTTTTTTTTTTTTTTTTTTGTGTCCAACTCTGGGCATAGGCTTCACAGCCTGCTATCAAGGCCCAGCAGTCCTCCTACATACCATACACCGTTTACATGTCACCATTACACATAGAGTAGGCCAGCATGCTCTCCAGGACAAGTTTCTCTAACTTTCAACACCAAACTACATGCACATTACACATTACACTTCCTTTTCAAAGTTAAACATGAAAAATGGCGGCTAATAACCAAGCCTCGGAGTCCCCGGGGGAGAGGGGGCCTTAAATGCCCCCACCATCTGCCCCTCTCCTTGTGACGTTTCAACGAGCTGCCCGGAACCACTGTCTGACTCCCTTCTTCTTCATTTCTCCAACATTCGAGACCTTTCCTTTAACAACTTTACCTCCTCCTCCTCCTCTCCTCTTTTCTACTCGGATGGCTCTGCAGCTATTTCTTCTACTGATAAAGCAGACCTCTTCACTCAGACTTTCTCCTCCAATTCCACCTTTGATGATTCCGATGCTGTTCCTCCATCACTTCTCCCCTCTGACTTCCTCATGGCTGTCAATAAAATTTCTTATGCTGATGTATTTTCTGGCATCACAGGCCTCAGTACTAACAACGCATATGGGCCTGATGGGGTCCCTCCTGTTGTCCTCAAGAACTGTGCCTCTGTGCTTACACCCTGCCTAGGTAAACTCTCCTGCATCTGTCCATCAACTTGCACCTCTCCTTCTTGCTGCAAGTTGGCTCTCATTCAGCCAGTCCCAAAGAAGGGGGATCATTCCCAACCCTGTAACTATCGCCCAATTGCTTTAATATCCTGCGTCTCAAAAATCCTAGAGTACTAAACTTGTGTATAATATACCTGATGCGTATGACCTCATTCACATTACACAGTGATCCTGCCAAGCCAGTGTACTGGGACCCTCACTACCCTCAGTGTTCCCTGAGTGCTCAAGGAGGTAGGTCACGTCGTGCTGCTGCTTGGCTGGGAATTGTCCGTAGTGATGGGTTCGGGTATAGTGTACCCACGTTTAGTGATAACCGACCAGTGACATACTTGGGTATATTATACATGAGTTTGGTGCTAATAACCTCCTTGGAGCAGAGCCAGAAGTGCTTGGAGGGGTTTGGGGAAGTTTGGGGTGTTTTTTTTTTGTGTGAATTTTTTTTCAAAAATTTGGTGACAATTTTACAGTGTTGGATGTTTTTTCTAAATTTCCCTAAAATAGTTCATTTATAGTAATTAAGTGTTACTAACAGTTTAGGTAATATTAAGTTGCTTAAATTTAATGTGTAAGTGATAGCTTTCATAAATTTGCATACTAATTTTTTATATTTTCCAAACTCGGGTATAATATACCCATGTTTAGTTGCACTGTAACAGGCATTGATGTTTAGTGGTCTAGGGTTACAAGCATCTTTCCTATCATAACCTTTCTGATCATCAGTACGGGTTCCATCAGGGACAATCCACTGGCCATCTTCTCACTTACCTTTCAGATTCCTGGTCATCCTCCTTTCGGGACCTTGGCACAAGCTTTGCTATTGCACTTGACATCTCGAGTCTGGCATAAAGCTTTAATTTCCAAACTCCCCTCTTACGGTTTCTATCCTTCTATCTGTGCCTTCATCTCTAGCTTCATTTCTGGTCATTCTATAGCTACTCTTGTAGATGGCCACTGTTCTTCTCCTAGATCTATCAACAGTGGTGCTTCTCAGGGCTCTATCCTATCACCAACTCTCTTCCTTTCATTCATCAATGACCTAAGTTGTACATCTAACCCTATCCTTTCATATGCTAATGACCCCACCCTTCATCTTTCCTGCAACGTCCGTCTCAGCAGTTAACAAACAAGGGTTGAGGCTATGGCACACCTAATGTCTTACTTGGCTCGTATCTCTGACTGGGGTAAAAGTAATCTTGTTATTTAATGCATCAATGACTCAGTTCTTACACCTATCGACTCAACAAAATCATCCACAGGAGTACCCACTAATGTTTAATAATATCCTGCTTAATCCTGCATCATCCTTAAACATACTTGAGGTTTCATTCTCTCGGGCCTTATCTTGGAATGATCAAATTACATCTCCTGTAAAATCTGCTTCCAAGAGATTAGGTGTGCTAAGCCGACTCCTTACCTTCTTTACCCCTACATAGTTGTTGACTTTATACACTGGTTTGATGCGCCCATGTGTACAGTACAACTCTCAGGTTGGGGAAGGCTCCCCACATACAGCTCTTCTCAGTAGGGTGGAGTCGAAGACTTTTCATCTCATTAACTCTCCTCTTACTGGCTCCCTTCAACCTCTGTCTCTTTGCCGCACTGTTGCATCTTTATCTCTTTTCTGTCACTACTTCAATGGTCACTGCTCCTCCGAACTGTTTGCATCCATCCACCACTACAACAGGTGCGTAGCACCCATTTAGCAACAAACTCTCACCCCTTTTCTGTCCAACTGACTAATGCAAGAGTTAACTGTTACTGCCAGTCCTTCATGTATGCAACAGGTCAACTCTGGGACTGTCTCCCTTTTTCTGTACTTCCTACTTTCTATGATCTCCAGTCTTTCAAATGCAGTGTGTCCAGGCATCTCGAAATGAACTAATTTTGAATTCAGCACTCGTTTGTACTGTTTTTGTCTTTTCCTTGGAAGGAAAGGTTTACAGGCTCCTGGCCTTTGGTTCCTTCTTCCTTAAAAAAAAAAAAAGATGTGAGGGTGGTTCTGTAATTCTCAGCAGAAAGACAGGGGCCAATAGTATGTTAAAGGGTCTGTATAGAAAGAAGGGTGTGAGGTTCATTGGTCTCTAGGACGTTAGACCTCTCCAGAAAATGTCTTCAAAATTCGAGTGTAACATTTTTTTGATAATCTCTGGACAGGTGAACAGACAGACGCAGGTGATTATAAAGCCTTCGCCCAGCTTAGCTAACGGGGGCTAAAAACGTTTAGTAAGTCAAGGTTGCAGTATCGAATATTTACCTCGCCAGGGACGGCGTCCGGCGAGGTATTTTTTGGTTTGTTTGTTTCTCTGTTTGATAGCAAAATTACGGAAAAACGGCTGAATGAAATTACGTGAAACTTTCATGATATGTGGGCACTGGTTGCAAAAGGAATTGATTAAATTTTGGAGATGATCGAATGACCCTGAAAGGCAAAATCAAGGTCTCGGATTTTCAGAGGGCTATACTTGAAAGCGGTTGAAGATTGAGATATTTACTAGTAACAGCATGGAGGAACGTCCATATGGGCTTTCATTTGGCACCATGACCTTTGACACTGAATAACCCTGAAAAGGTCAAACTCAAGGTCATGGATACTCAGGGGGCTATAACTTCGAAACTGGTTGCAGATAGATGGAATATTGCTTACCCTTGTGGAATGGATGTAGAGAGGTTGCACAAAAGTAACTAGCCAAATTCAGAATAAAACCGTTAGAATTATCATTAACCCTGCTATTCCAAATAAACTACATCCCCTACAGGTAAGAAGGAATGTTGCCTCACTTGCATTATTTTACGATTACTTTTATGGCTAATGCTCAGACGAAGTTGCATCCATTGTGCCACCTCTCCATGCCTTCCCATGTGTTACACGGGGATCTGGTAGTGCTCATGACTGGAATGTCACACTGGTATATTGTAGAACTTCCGTCAATCAGATTTTTTTTATATTCCCCTGACTGCATCTCTTTGGAACTCGCTTCCCCGGAGTTGTTTCCCCCCAAACTTCAACCTACAGCTGTTCAAGGCCAACTGTTACAGATTTCTAATGAATGGATGACACCGGTAATCTGGTGTATGAATTATTTTTGTTTTTGCTTTTAGTTTTCCTCCCTCTGTTTGGTTATTAAAAAAAAATATAAATATATGTATATATATATTATCAACATATTGGGAGTCCCATATGATCTTTTAATTGGTACTATGACCTTTAAACTTAAGTGACCTTGAAAGGTCAAACTCAAGGTCAAGGATTTTTACGGGGCTATAACTAGATAGAGAGACATTTACTATTATCAACATACACGAAGCCTCATATGGGTTTTTAATTGGCACCATGACCTTGGACCTTAAGTGACCTTGAAAGGTTAAATCAAGGTCACGGATATTCAAGCCCATAACGCGAATCTGGTTGGGTCAGGCGAAGTTTATTGTGCATGGCACCGCTTGTTTCAATTACAATGGTGAAGTCCAGAAATTATTCGGAAAACTAAACGAGACCTTGAGGCGACAATTTCTCGTGAATGGGAGTCAAATCCTAAACTATATTTTAATTTTACGCGGAGTAAGAAAATGTAAAAAATAGCACAGGCCCTCTACTAAACTTGGAAGGCGATCTGGTTCATCATAATCAAACAGAAGCAATAATGCTTAAAGACTCCTTTCACAGTATTTTCACATACGAAAACAGCGTAAACTTTCCCATCCCTCATCCGGGTTTCTAAGGACCAAATGATAAATTTTCAATTGGCGAAGTGAAGAACACAACGCGCTAAATTATCTTCAGAAAATCGTTCTATATAAATCAACTGGCCTGGATCACACACCTTCTCGCATTTTGCCTGAATGTTACAGACAGTTAGGCTTTCCTACAAATTTATTATTCAGTAAATCATGAACTGAATGTAGAGTACCAAATCAATGGAAGCTCGCTAATACATCATCTATCATCATAAAAGCTATGAAAAACTCGCCACAAATTACCTTCCAATAAGTCTAACGTCAGTACTATGCAAAGACAAATTACCTCGCTCCTTAATAAGCATAATCTTACTGGAGATAATCAGCACGGGTTTTGTAACAACACATCATACCGTACAAATCTGCTTATTTTTTTCTACAAGCATGCACGATAACTAGGGGGCAAAAATACCGTCGGCTGCCATATCCCGAGATTTCCAGAAAGCGTTTGATAAACAAGCGTTTGTGTATATGAAAAGGGGGGGGGTTATAAGTTGGGGGAGAGACAGCAAAATGGCAGGGAACAGGGAGACATGGAGGCGATTTGTCTGTGGTCATCCCTTACGGGATTAAGGCGTTTGGCTATAGACAGACATAGTTTAATAAGGTTTCCCATCTAAGACTACTAGAAACGCCAAAACCCCACTGTCTCTCTAACATTTTGTGTTCATGGATTACCGACTGGTGAATGAATCGTGAGCAGCGTGTAGGCCTACTGAATAAATGGTAAATCATCAGATAATCTAAAAGTAAGAAGTGGAATTCCTCAGAGTTCAGTTCTAGGGCCAGTTCTTTTCAATATTTATGTAACTGATCTAGGAAATAGTTTCGTTACTAAGGAAACGAAATTTACAAATGACACGAACATTGAAAGCAAATTAACTGCCCATGCAGACTGAATTAATGCAAAATGACGTTCATAAATTAATGAGCTGGACTGAGAAATGGCAGATGAGATTTAATGTAGATAATGTAGATAAATAGGACCAAAAACAGTACATATGAATACGGCATGTTCAATACCCACTGATAAAAATAAAGGTGGAGAAGGATTTGGGAGTTATTTTATCAGTAACAACCTCAAAAATTCAAAACAGTGTATAGTAGCCAATAACACGGCAACAAACTCGCTTGGCTTTACTGCAAGGACCTTTGATCATAAAACGCACGATGTAATCTCTGAGATATACACATCATTAGTTAGACCACATCTAGAATACTGTGTGCAATATTGTCCCCGAATCTTTTTTGGACGAAGACAGACTCAAGACAGTGCAACGAAGAACCACAAAAATGATCCCGTCACTGCAAAAAATACCCCACGAAAAGACACTAATGAAACTAAAGATGTTTTTTTTATAAAAACGTGACGACTCAGAGTAGATCTAATATAATTATTTAAAATTTTTAATAATTTTTACGATTATATATGATAATTTGTTCGAAATAAAGATTGATACTGTTTCTAGAAACAATGGGATGAAAAAAGCATGAGATGCAACACACATATTAGGAAAAATTACTTTAGTTCTCGAGTAGTAGATCAAATGAACAGAAGTTTGTGTATACAACTATTGATATGTTTGAAATTCAGTTAGGCAGATATCTTGAAACTATAAGCTATAACGAACTTCTATCTATCTACTGCAAGACACCTTAATCCCGTACGGGGTGGCCACAAACAAATCGGATCCACGTCGCCCTGTCCCCCGCCATTTCACTGCCCTGCACCCAACTCACACCCCCCCTCATATACCTCTCCACTCCATCCCTCCATCTCATCCTCGGCCTCCTCCTCCCTCTCCCCCCCCCCCGCCACCTCACTCACACTTTCCTCGTCAGTCTCTCACCCTCCATACTCTCCACATGGCCAAACCAACTCAGTGTGTTCCTCCTAACGCTTTCTATCACATCCACATCCACACCACAACCTTCCTTTATATCCTCATTTGTCAGCCTCTCTCTCCATGTGACTCCACAGGCTCCTCTTAAATAACTCATTTCCACTGCTCTCACTCTTGACTTGTGTCCTTCCAACAACGTCCAAGCTTCACTTCCATACGTTAGAGTTGGTATCACAATGCCGTCATGTAGTAACTTTTTCACTTCCATGCTCACTTCCCTGTTTCTTATCACTGCTTTCAAGGAACCAGCAACCTTTCTTCCTTGTTGTACCCTTTCAAGCACTTCTTCCTCTAAACTTCCATCCTTACTCATCACACTCCCTAAGTACTTAAACGTACTCACATTCTCCATTTCCTCACCATCGAACCTCACTGTACATTCACTGACTTCACCTCTTTCAAAGACCATCACCTTACTCTTCCCTACATTCACCTTTAGATTCCGTTTCTTACACGTTCTCCCAATCATCCACCAAGTCTTGCAGCTCCCCTTCGTCTTCACTTAACAACACAGTATCATCTGCAAACAACAGTACAGGGAGTTTCCAAACACTACTCTCTCTCACTAGGGCCACTCCAACATCCACTGCCCTACCTTGTATCTCTTTTATTACCCCATCCATGTACAGATTGAACAACCATGGAGACATGACACATTCCTGTTTCAACCCAACCTTCAAAGAGAAAAATTCACTCAGTTCACCATCCACACGCACTGCAGCCTTAGCACCATCATACATACTCTTCACAGCATTCAACAACTTCCCATCTACTTGATATATTCTTAATACTTTCCACAATCCTTGTCTATCAACCCTGTCATATGCTTTCTCCAAATCCATGAAGGTCGCATACGACTTCTTTCCCTTCTCTAGAAACTTTTCCACTAAAGATCTAAGAATGAATATCTGATCTACACAATCTCTTCCCTTCCTAAACCCTTCCTGTTCTTCTCCAACTAATTCCTCTGTTCTTTCCCTAACTCTGTCAATAAGTATCCCACCATACACTTTTCCTATTACACTAAGAAGACAAATGCCCCTATGATTACCACACACTTCTTTTTCCCCTTTTCCTTTGTACAAGGGAATAATTATACCTAATTTCCAATCCTCTGGGACGCTACCTTCCTCCCAGGCCAATCTGCACATCTTCCACATCCATCCTACTACTATCTCTTCCCCATGCATCAGCATTTCTTCACACACTCCATCAATTCCTGTGGCTTTCCCCAATTTGACTTTCTTCATTGCTTCCACAACTTCTATCCAACTGATTTCTTCCTGTCTTCTCACCTCCCTCCTTCTCCCAGCCATTCCTCAGCCACTTATACTTCCATTACTTCCAGTCTCTTCACCTCTTTCTAGAACATTTTCTTACAGTCCCTCCACTTTACACTCAAATTCCTTCCAAATTCCTTATCCACTCTCTTCTTACTCTCTCTTACTAAACTTTTCACCTTTCTCTTCCCTTCTACATACAACTCTCTCTTCCGCCTCTCAACTTCTTCCGCGCCCTTATTTCTCATCCATTCATTGTATGCTTTCTTTTTTTGTGCCACAGCCTGTTTCACCTCTTCATTCCACCATGCTGTTCCTTGCACCCCCTTCCGTCTTCTCTTCAACCCACACACCACAACACATGCTGCACATATTTCTTCTGTGAATGTCTTGCACACACCTTCCACATCCCCCATCTGCCCCAATTCATCTTTACCCAATCGTTCCCCCACTTCTCTCTTATATTCTGCCTTTATCTCATCCTCGTGTAACCTTTCCACTCTCCTTGCAACTACTCCTTCCTCCCGTCCTTCCCTTCTTCTATTTCTCCAACTTACTTGGATCTTGATTCTGGCCATCACCAAGTAGTGGTCAGAAAGTCCACTCCCTCAACCCTCCCTCAACCTCTATAAGCTCTTGCATTCATTACAAATCTTCGCATCCTTTCATCCACACACACATAATCAATCACTGCCTTCCCTATATTCAGTTCACCACCCACCCTTCTCATCACTCGCCATGTATACCTGTGGATCATTTTGTGCCTGAAGAGGGTATTGGCTATCACCAACCCCCTCCCGGCACAAATGTCCATTAACGCACTGCCATTCTCATCTACGTCAGTAGGCACACCCCACTCACCAACTATTCCACCCACCTTCACATTCCCTACTTTTCCATTCACATTACCTGTCAAAAACACTCTCTCATTCCTTTCAAACATTTCCATGCACACTTCCACATTAGTCCAGAACTCTTCTCTCATTCTGCTTGCACGATCTTGCGTTGGGGCATACACGCACACAATCGCCCACATTTTTTTCCAACTTTCAACTTACTGTCCTTTAATTCCAGGTTGAAGTGTATGCTGACGGCTGAGACGTTTGCAGAATAATGAAAACATTCTGCGGTTCTGTACGCGTTTTCTTTTATAGATCTTTAAAACAGTTATTACATAGTGCATTGTCGTTATTTTTTGCATCTTCCATAAAATTTCAAATCATGTTCTTTCTGACAGGCAAGTTTTTTTTTTTCTTTCATCTTTTTCCTACCGATTTCACTGTATGGTGTGGCGGGCAGTGGAGAGCCACTCTTTCTTCTGTCCCTTTTTCTTACATGATGGTTATATCTTAGTAGAATTTGCATTTTTTCCAACTGATAACATCGCCATGGGCAAAGCCCCCCTGTTATCTTTACTTGCCATGTACTCTTCCTTTCTCTCTCTCTCTCTCTCTCTCTCTCTCTCTCTCTCTCTCTCTCTCTCCCTGGCTCGCTTACTTGCTCCTCGCATTATCTCATTCGAATTGTCTTTGTTTTCCATCTCTTCCCTCGTCGCCTTCATCTTCTATGTTTTTTATTTTACTTGCTGTCTCCCTCTACTCCTTGCTTCCTCGCATCATCATTCTTTTTCCTTCTTCACGCCTTCTCTGTTGCTTAACTTTTTTTCTTAATGTACAGCTCTTTTTCCTGGTTCTCTTTCCAACATGAACAACAGCAGCAGCGAACGTCATCCTTTTCCTCCCTCTGTGTTTCTTCTGCATGATGAATTTCTATCTATCTATCTATTGCCAGACACCATAATCCCGTAAG
Source organism: Coenobita brevimanus (assembly GCF_032717465.1). Lineage (NCBI taxonomy): Eukaryota > Metazoa > Arthropoda > Malacostraca > Decapoda > Coenobitidae > Coenobita > Coenobita brevimanus. The sequence continues at coordinate 13,617,573 of NC_136996.1, forward strand.
GGGTGGCCATTTGACTCTGAGTTATTTGTTTTACTGGGAGGGGCACTAACCCTCCACCAACCCACTTGTTGACACGTAGGGAGCACGTATGGTTTAGATATATGGTTACCACCCAGCGTTGGAAATGGTGTTAAAGAAAACATCCTTGGCAAATGCTTTCGCAGTAGTTCGTCCTGCGATGGTCCATGAATTTCACCTCTAGCGTCGCAATATGAATGCCCCCGCCTGTTTCTATTAGTCATTACCTCGGGTTCCGAGAAAAACCGACAAAATAGAACCGAGGTCCTATTCCATTATTCCATGCATAGACATTTAGGCCATTCATGTAGCCTGCTCTGAGCACTCTAATTTTTTCAAAGTAAACTTGCCAGCCACTCGGGACACTCGATGAAGAGCACCCCGGGCGAGCCAGCGGGGCCTGGATTGTTAAATACCAGGCTGTTCGGAGCGTGACAGTAGACACCGGGAGGTGTACCGTCAATCCGGAACTGTAGTCCAACTACGAGCTTTTTAACCGCAACAACTTTAATATACGCTGTTGGAGCTGGAATTACCGCGGCTGCTAGCACCAGACTTGCCCTCCAATAGATCCTCGTTAAACGATTTAAAGTGTAATAATTCCGATTGTGAGGCCTCGGATGAGTCTCACATCGTTTTTTTTTTCGTCACTACCTCCCCAGGCCGGGAGAATTTGCCGATCATCAATACATTGCTATTTTTTCCATATTCCAATATTGTTATCGTAGTTTTTTCTCCTGTATGTTCTTTTACACATCTACACATCATTTCCTTCCATTTTCCTCTAAATCTCTACACCTTATCTTTATTAACATTCTACTGTACCTTTTTTTTTTTTTTTTTCCAATCCTTTTTTTCAACAACTTCTCACCCTTTTCATTCTCTGTTTCACGCACCCTTTTCTTCTTCCATCTTTTCTCTTTTTCTCTCTCCACCATTCTCTCATCCACCATTTGCCGGCCTCATCTCACTCATTTCAAATGCCTGTTCTTCACTTTCTTCTTTCTTTATTCTTTTACTCATTTTTTACAGTTCCTCTCACCGGCTGTCCATCCTCCAAGCCTTTGCCATTTTTCCCTATTTTTCTATGTCACGATGTAAACTTCCAATGATTTTAGATGCAAATGCATCTGTGGGAGTGGTCCAGTCGTTCAGTCACATTCTAAGGATTTTTCACATTCAAGGTGCTGGAGAAGGTCCAGATGGTGCTTCGCATTTGCTTCCAAAGTATTTGCACGTGCAAAGTGTTGCATTCAGGCAAAGCCCCATATGAAGCTGTGTAGCTCTTTGGGGATTTTCATATGCAAGCTGCTTCACTCTAGCGAATCCCAATATGGTGCTCTGCTCCTGCGCCTTACTAGAATTATTATAGTTTATATACTGTGTACAGTTCTCATAGAACATTTTTCTCTCCTTTCGTTTGCCATTGCACCTTTTCATTGTCTGTTCCTAACCTTCACCTTTCTTTCAGATTACTTTTTTTTCCTCTTATTATTTTCTCCACGTTTAATCTTATTCCACTCCTCTACTCCCCTTGTATTGATAATCCATCTACTACGCTTCACTTCTCTTCAGTGTCTCCTGCGGTACTATTTCAGATTGTTTTAGTGCGCGTCCACACGTGCTGTCAAACATATGTTGGCAACACGGAAGGCAACATGTTCGGGAACATGTTTGCAGCAGTATTTGGATATATGTATGCAAACATGTTTCAGGGCAGCTTCGAACACTGGCAGCAGAGGCAATAGGATAAGTGTGTCCATACCAGGCAGCAGAGACTTCATCATGATGTTGCCAACATGATCTGGAGACTGCTGTTCTCAACATGTTTGCAGCGTGTTCGTTTCTATGTTGCTTACATATTGCCAGCACTTGTTTGAGCACACGTGTGGACGCGCACTTATGCCACATTTTCGCGGGCCACTTTGGACCGGTTTAGACCGGTCTGGACTCATAAGTGATCGCGAGAACGGGCTAATGTCGGTCCGATCCTGTCCGAGCCTGCTATTGGCTGCAAGAGTGACTGGGCGTGGCCTAGATGAATGTAAACAAATGTCGGGGAGTAGCGTTGATAATACAAATTTCATGCTTCCCCTTGATTTTTATCTCGGTCATTACTGCTTTATTAATCTTAATTCGTGCGATCTATAGTAATACAATGCCTCAACTTCATGGTGAGATTAATTTTGTTCCCTTCTAGGATGATCACGGGCTTCTGCTAGCGTTAAAAATGTAATTTAAAACAAACATTATTCCCAAGTCCGCCATTGTTGACCTTCAATGTTTACACCCTGCTAAGGACGCTCCTCGCCTCCTTCTTGGCTGTTGCTGACGCGCATACGTTTGTGCGCAGACCGGTCTTGCCTAGGCTAGCTTGTGGGGCAGGACTGCTTTGGACCAGTCTGTACCGGTCTAACTGTCTCGCCAGAACAGCAATAAGACCGATCTAAATCTATCCATCTATCTATCTATAGCCCGACGCCCTAATCCCGCAAAGGGTGGCCGCAGACAAAACGCCTCCAAGTCGCTCTGTCACCCACCATTTGACTACCCTCCCCCCAACTCACCCCCCCCTCCCTCATATACCTCTCAACTCCATCCCTTCACCTCATCCTCGGTCTACCTCTCCCTCCCTCCCTCCACCTCACCTACATACACCCTCTTAGTCAGTCTTTCATTCTCCATTCTCTTCACATGTCCAAACCACCTCAGTGTATTTCTCCTAATCTTCTCAACCACATCCACATCCACCCCACAGCGTTCCTTCACTTCTTCATTCGTCAACCTGTCCCTCGACGTCACTCCACATGCTCCTCTCAAGTAACTCATTTCCACTGCTCTCACTCTTGACTTGTTTCCCTCTTGCAAGGTCCATGCCTCGCTTCCATACGTCAGGGTAGGGATCACAATACTATCATGCAGTGACTTCTTAACTTCCATACTCACCTCCCTATTTCTCATCACTGCTTTCAGTGTACCAACAACCTTCCTTCCCTGCTGTACCCTTTCACGCACTTCATCCCCCAAAGTTCCATCCTTACTCATCACACTACCCAAGTACTTGAATGCACTCACATTCTCCATATCCTCACCATCCAACCTCACTGCACACTCTGTGACTTCATTCCTCTCAAACACCATAACTTTACTTTTGTTTACATTAACTTTCAGATTCCTCCTCCTACACACTGTCCCAAATTCATTCACCAAACCTTGCAACTCCCATTCATCTTCACTCAACAGTACTGTATCATCAGCAAACAGCAACACCGGAAGCTTCCAAATCTCACCCTCATTCATTAGAGCCACCCCCACATCCATTGCCCTACCCTGCACCTCCTTTACAACCCCATCCATGTATATATTAAACAGCCATGGAGACATCACACAACCCTGTTTCAGTCCCACATTGAGATAAAAGAACTCACTCAGCTCACCATCCACTCCCTCGTACATACTCTTCACAGCACTCAACAATTTCCCCTCCACTCCATATATTCTTAATACCTTCCACATACCTTGCCTATCTATTCTGTCATAAGCTTTCTCCAAGTCCATGAAGGGAGCATACACTTTCCTTCCCTTCTCTAGATACTTCTCCACTAGACATCTTAGAACAAATATCTGATCTACACACCCTTTTCCCTTCCTAAATCCCCCTTGTTCTTCTCCAACTAGCTCCTCTGTCATATGCCTAACCCTATCAATGAGTATTCTACCCTATATTTTACCAGTCACACTAAGTAGGCAAATACCCCTATGGTTACCACATACTTCTCTCTCTCCTTTTCCTTTGTATAAAGGAACAATTATACCTGATTTCCAGTCCTCTGGAACCCTTCCCTCTTCCCAAGCCAACCTACGCAACTTCCATATCCACTCCACAACAATCTCACCCCCATACCTAAGCATTTCACCACACACTCCATCAATTCCTGGGGCCTTTCCCAACTTAATCTTCTTCATCGCTTCCACTACTTCCGACCTACTGATCTCTTCCTCCCTCCTCTCATCTCTTCTTCTCTCAGCCATTCCCCAACCACTTATACTCGCACTGCTCTCACTCTCCACATTCAACAAATCCTCAAAGTGCTCCTTCCATCTCCTCAGTTTCTCTCTCCTCTCCACCAACAATCTATTATTCCTATCTTTCACTCCCCTACTATTTCCCCTATCACACTGCCTTACTTTCTTTACCTCCTTCCAAAACAATTTCTTACTCTCCCTCCATTTCACACTCAGATTCCTCCCAAACTCCTCATCCACTTTCATCTTACTCTCCTTCACCAGTCTCTTAACCTCCTTTCTCCTGCTCACATATACCTCTCTCTTCTCTCTCTCATCTTCTCCCCTACCTCTACTCGCTAACCATTCACTATATGCCTTCTTCTTTTGTTCCACAGCTTGTTTCACCTCATCATTCCACCATGCTGTCCCTTGCACACCCTTGCATCTCCTCCTCACTCCACAAACCGCCTCACACACTGCGCCTATCTCTTCCGTGAATATCTTACATACGTCTTCCACCCCTTCCATCCGCTCTAGCTCATACCTTCCCAGTCTTTCTTCCACTATGCTCTTATACTCTGTCACGAGTTGGCTAGTGACATTGGGTTTTGTGGGAAACCGCGAACTTAAGTGGAATCCCAGTTTATCGTTCAGTTAACCGCTCATTCGGACGGAAGCTTTGTCAAATCAATTTTTCATTGTCATACGTGATCGTCTTTGTGTGAGACATTAGCGCTTCCGCTGAGCGATTTGTTTTGGGCGCGTTTCGCTCACTTAGCCGTTAAAAAAATGCGACAATAGCCTGCTTTCTTTCCCACGAGCTGATCAGTCCAATGTTTGCTGTGACGGAGTGAGGTACTGTGCTCCAGCAGTGAGAAGTCAGCTTGCCCAGGCTCTACTAGACTACAGTTTCCCAGACTCCCACCTTAGTTGGTGATACACCGCATTCATTGACCAGTATTTCCTTTCGTTTCCTAGACTTAAGAGTTTAGTTAAGGTGTTTTTCCTAGGCGTAAGAAATTAGCTCTTGTGTGAGTGAGTGAGTGCTATCTCATTAATTTGATTTTGAATTGTAACGTTAAATTTATTTTGTAATCAATAAATTTAACAGTTCTTTTTTCTTGAGCTTAATGTAATGTAAACTCTTGTTTCATTTCTCTGCAATTAAGCTTATATCTCATAGCTCCTAGCTTGCATAAACGTTTGCCATTCATAACTGGTACTTAGGCCAGTCTTGTTGTATTAAGCTTAAAATCCGTTGTGCCTCCTAGGAGTTAAGCATCAGCAAGAACCTGATATTATTATTAGTATTAGTTATTTATTGTCAGGGGTGAAGTAACTTTCTCCAGAGGCTAACAGTACTAGTAATCAGCATTTGTGAGTAATTAGTCTCTGCTGTGTACTGTTGAGAAAGTTTATAAATTCTCGTTCTTAGAGAATCGTGTGAAGCAAGTCAGCGTAAAGTAATCGTTGCTTGATTTAGCAAGACAATCATTGTCCCTGCTCTTCAATATCATTATCATTATCCTTTAATAATAGCATTTATTTTAAAAACCCCGTGACATACTCTGTCATTTTCTCACTATCTTGCAATTTCTCCACTCTTCTCACAGGAGTTGCTTCCTCCTGTCTTCCCCTTCGTCTCCTCAACCACTTTCTTTGCAGCTCTACCTTGGCCATCACTAAGTGATGGTCCGAGACTCCATTCCCCCCCCCTCTCCACACTCTTGCATCCAACACTTGTCTTCTCATTCGCTCATCCACACACACGTAGTCTATCATTGCCTTTCGTTCAACAACTTCACCATCCATCCTCCTCATTACTCTCCATGTATACCGGTGGATCATCTTATGCTGAAAGTAGGTGTTGGCTATTGCCAACCCCTTACAAGCACAGATGTCCACCAAAGCACTTCCATTCCCATCTACGTCAGCTGGCACACCCCACTGATCAACCACTCCATCCACTCGTACATTCCCAACTTTGCCATTCATGTCTCCAATCAACAGCACTCTCTTGCTCCTCTCAGACTTGTCCTTACATGCTTCTACACTCGCCCAAAACTCATCTTTCTCTCTTGCCACTCGATCCTCTGTCGGGGCATACACACATACAATCGCCCACGCTTGTATACCTACTTTCATCCTCACCCATACAATCCTTGCACCCACTGTTCCATACTCTCATATTCTCCTTCCATTTCTTGCTTATCATCAGACATACTCCCTCTCTTGCCCTCTCATTTTCATTGACTCCCGCACATATACCTAAACCATCTAAATGCCTCACGAAAATGCGGCTTTTAACTGCACAGAGTTCTGACAAACGTATTAACCTATTCTTTTCTTCTCTTCCTTTCTTTGAAAGGCTCTCCACCATTTCCATGGCCATTGTTCTGTTCCTACGCTCTCCCTGACGCCTTTTTTTTTTTTCCTTGATAGACCAGATGTTGTAAGGTGGAGCAGCCTGGGACTCCACTACACGTGTATAGAGTTCAATCCTTCACTCTGGTCTCTATATCAGTTTCCGGGTGCCTAAATAGCTCACTTGGTAAGCTGCTGTACTCACGCAGTTGCAAGCGCTCGTTCGAATCCTCGCAATATTACGGCCATACCACGTTGAGTACACCGCTTCCCTTCCGATCAGCGAAGTTAAGCAACGTTGGGTCTGGTTAGTACTTGGATGGGTGACCGCCTGGGAACACCAGATGCTGTTGGCATAACGTTCTCCCAACGTGTCAAGTGGGGTTGGTGGAGGATTAGTGTCCCTCCCTGTAAAACAGTTAACTCTAAGCCCTTGGCCACCCCGTTTGGGATACATGGCGTCTGGCAATGGATGGATGGATGGATAGATAAGCTTCATCTCTTCATCCCTCTTCAGATAATCCAGCTACTTAACTTCACTTTCCTCCCCTCTATAATTCTACAAACTTGGCATTTCTTCATTTTTTCTCATCCCTTTCTCCTTTATTTCGCCCAAAATTTCTCTTGTATTTCCTCACTTTTACCGAGCTCAATCTTCTAGTTACCTGCCTATGTTATTGCTTAGTCGCTGGAATGGGACGCGATCACGGCCTGGCACCCATTGATATTTAAACTCGGATGCCGCACGGGGAAGCAAAACTTGCATCAGCTTGGCCCCCATGTTGGAAAGGTCGAGTGCACGTAGTCTGCTATGGTCTGCTGTGCAATTGTACCGCCTTTAGCTTCTCTTCAATGTCGCAGTGTTACACTAACAAGCGAACAATGGACACCAGACAACGAGGAATAGCTTTTCATGGGTAAGTGTACACAATTTGTACTATAAAATCAATACAAACAACATATACCCCTGCGCTGGTCAGACTGATGCACGCAGACATGCCGTATTTCCACAGTGAGTTTAGTTGTAATATAAACAAACTACTTAAAATGAATGACAGCTGACCTTATGATTTAACGTTTGACAGTATCACAGTGCATTAAATTCTGTATCACTATGGTAATCAGTGTACAGTACTCAGATTCGCATGACCTGAGCCACGTAAACATAGGCATGCATAATTGTTCGGTAAAGGTCAAGAAAGCCCTTGCCAACTCACTTTCGTTTTTTCTTGCAATTACTTGTTGGGATGGCACTGTGTACATATTATGCAAGCAAAGTTAGAGTATGGTGAATATGTTCGAAATGTATTTACTCCAGAAAAGTAATGTTGGGTCACAGCATTGTATTTGCTGGTGAAATGACTATTGATGAACGTAGTTCATCGTAATTTACCGTTGTTCACCACTGCCATCATTATCGATGAACATCGTTGAGGGGTTTGATTAGATGGAGAGATTATATGGGTATCGTAGATTACACTTCGCCTCTATCACCAGCGGAATGTAACATGGGCCGCTGCTAGTAAAATTGTGCTTCGTCGAGTAAATAGGTAGGTCTCTCTCTTTCTCACCTTCCCTCTCTGTATATCATTTTATCGTGATTGAGGTGAGTTATGGTTACTTCTTGGGTTACGGAGTTTATTGTACACAGTTATATCGAAATGTGATTGACAGCATAATGTAGCGTGATGGAAAACCTCCTAGCTGACCTTATCTCCTGCCTTCTGCCCTCGATCGTACTCTCGAAACCTCTGTCTATGCTCTCCGAAATCTGAGAATATATATGTCTCAGTGGGGATGTAGTGTCTGGTTAATTTCCATGGTTAGTTTCCACGACTTTAGGTAACTGGCTCCGTCTGATTAACCTGCTCGTATCATGAAATTCTTACATTATCTGGACTACAAAGAGATTGTTTGAGATACATCATGTGTTAAGATATTCTTGATGGCCGGGGACAATATGATTGTGGATAAACATCATGTGGATTGACTTTCCTGGTGAGAAGTTGTGTATGTCTCCATCAGACACTACATCCTGTATATTGTGATATGAGATATATACTAGTCCCTAAAATGCGTACATGGCTACCCTAACATAACCTAGCCATCTATGAACCTAACAGTCTTAGTGGTTCAACATTTTCAACACAGATGTATATATATCTATGGGTAGACACATGGCACCATAGATATATCTATGCATGGCACTATTATAAAGTTGGCGTCCACACCCGTGTCTTTGGCAATAGTGGTTCAGAGGCAATTTAATTTCAGCAAAATGCAATTCATATAATTAAAAATTAATATTATGTTGGAGTCTAGAGCTTCTTTTTATATAAAATAAAAGAAGCTGATCAGTACAGTATATTTGTATGCATATATTTACTGCAGCACCTTAAATCTGTGGTAGGAGAGAAAACAGATATAAATATAGGCCTATATTAAGTATATATTCCACTATACATATACATTTCATGATTTACATAAATAAAAGATATATCCAATATTTTACTCTGGCAGCATATGATTTACAAATATTCACAGTCATTCTTTTACAGTATTTCTTTATCAAACTCCTTTTCAATTATCATATCAATTCATAAATTTTAAACTATGCTGTAAGGCATTTAACTTCATGCATGTGTTAGGTTTGTCATGAGTCATATTATATTGCAGTTGATCAGATTTATATTAATTGCAGTTGACTCAGAAGCATGTGTTGCATGTTGTTATTGTGAATTGCTTTTGAGATGAGTTTGTGGCAAACATGGACCAAGTAAGAAAAGGTGCATTTGACATTACTTTAGAATATTTTATGAGGTTTAAAATAAGCCGTCAAATGAGGAAATCCATTGAATATTAGGAAAGATATGGTCAGAAAACGTCAGCATCTGCACCTTGTGCCCATAGATTGCCATTGTTTATTTTGTGTCCGACGACCTTGTCAATATGGCGGCGCTATTGACGTAGGCCCTATGCAGCAAAGAGCGACGTGGCATATATATATATATATATATATATATATATATATATATATATATATATATATATATATATATATATATATATATATATATATATAAGGAGCGACAGTGAGTACTTTCGTATATTACATCTTCAGAGTGAGACAGAAACGTAAAGGGTAGAGGTCTTTTATGCACACCCACAGCAGGTAGTGGCACATAGAACAATGGATGACCTGAATTTTTACCTGCGGCTTAACTTATGGTCACCTGCAGCAGGGAGTGGAACACAACAAAAGATGACCTGAATCTAAAAATGCACGTGACAAAATAGGAGGGAGTAGGAGGGGAGGAAAGGGGAGTGGGAGGGAGGGGGAAGGGGGAAGGGGAGACGGGAGAGGGAGGAGGGGAAGGGGGAAGGGGAGACGGGAGAGGGAGGAGGGGAAGGGGGAAGGGGAGACGGGAGAGGGAGGAGGGGATAAATACTGCTGCTTAACGTAAGACCTAGAGGATTAATGCTTGGTGTGTCCCACACAGGTGTGACTACACCACCAGGAGATGACAGGGAACAATCACGTGTTAGTCTGGAGGATACTGCTTTAAAATTAATTCAGTTAACAATTTATCACACTTAAAATGACCATAGCTCAAGTTTACAGTCTTTTCATATGTGCCAGAAATTAGACAAGATTCTATAACATTTCTTTCATCTAAGCTTTTTGATCTTGCCAGAATCTTGGAGCCTGTCCAGTCAATATGGTGATCACTGGATGCTTTGTGCTGAAATAAACCACTACTCTGTTGGGCTGTCCTTATACTGTATTTATGTTGTGAGATTCTAGTTTCCAAATCTTTTCCAGATTGTCCTATGTAAAATTTGTTACAGCTTTTACACGGGATTTTGTAAACAACGCCTGAATTACTTAAAGGGCTGCTCTTGATGAGGGTTTTTCTGATGATGTTCTCATATTTGAATACTACTTGTGCATTGAGTTTCCTCAGTATGTGAACAACATCACGAAAATTTTCATGGAAGGGGAGGACAAGGGTTCTTTGAATGTTTTGGCGATCTGGGTCATATGAAAAGAATGTAAACATGAGCTATGGTCATTTCAAGTGTGATAAATTGTTAACTGAATTAATTTTAAAGCAGTATCCCCCAGACTAACACGTGATTGTTCCCTGTCAACTCCTGGTGGTGTAGTCACACCTGTGTGGGACACACCAAGCATTAATCCTCTAGGTCTTAAGTTAAGCAGAAGTATTTATCCCCTCCTCCCTTCCCCCTCTCCCTTTCCCCCTTCCCCTCCTCAACTTTCCCTTCCCCCATCACCTCCTCCCCTTCTCCTTCCCCCTTCCTCCCACTCCCCTTTCCTCTCCTCCTACTCCCTCCTCCTTTGCCACGTGCATTTTTAGATTCAGGTCATCCTTTGTTGTGTTCCACTCCCTGCTGCAAGTGACCATAAGTTAAGCCGCAGGTAAAAATTCAGGTCATCCATTGTTCTCTGTGCCACTACCTGCTGTGGGTGTGCATAAAAGACCTCTACCCTTTACGTTTCTGTCTCACTCTGTCTGAAGATGTAATATACGAAAGTAATCATTGTCGCTCCTTCCATTTCTCCTGTGGTTAGTTTGCATACATATCTTCACGGTGAAGTCTCTGCATATATATATATATATATATATATATATATATATATATATATATATATATATATATATATATATATATATATATATATATATATATTGTTACAGAACAGAGAAAGATAATGTACACTTTAAGTGAGAATACTAAAAATCACTACTGTCCCGTAAAGGTCCAGGTTCAAAACAAAAGAGTTAGGTAAAATTACAAGTTAAAGTTTAATGCTCAAACTAACAACAAAACATTCAGGACTCATAAGGATAATGTAATGGCAAAAAACAGGTTAAATATATGGTTAACTGCAATAGCCTCTATTAACACGAAATTAGCAAGAGTAAATTTATCTAAGTCAGCCCTGTTAAAATGAGATACCAGATAATACTCAGTGAATGCCAGATACATTATTACAGATACAAAATATTATTAATGATGGCTGACAATAACCTTACATAAATTACAAAACCCTTACTAGGCCTAAGAATTAACCTTATGCTACACAGTACAAGAAAAAATGCAACAACAGTTATACTCAAATTACACACAGCTGCTAGATGGTTGGAGACTTCCTGAGCACTCACAATAATAACTGTACAGGGGAGGACAGAGATGTGAGCAAAATGAGGAGTAGATCTAAGTGGCAATTAATGTAGAGCCTGAGCTCATTATATAGGGGCCAGCAGAGCTTGATACAACTTGTAAGAAGGACGCGCAAATGAAGACATAGGGGACAAAGAGCTGACAATCCTGCTCTGAACAACAGAAAGGACGACTTACTCTACTATAACGGTAGAAGGGGGGGCCTGAGGCAGAACACGCTCGTGATCAAACATGCAGCACACTGTACGTTAGAATTACACAAAGGATGATGAAATCATAGGCTATGTAACACCTCCCCACAAAGAAAAAGAAATTTACAAAGGAAATTTCTTATTACTCTAAAACAATCTGTCTAAAGTCTAGATAAGCAATCTGCAATAACATTTTCTTTCCCCTTGACATGTTGTATGTCTAATGAATACTCCTGAAGAAGTAGACTCCATCTTGTCAATCTCTGATTTTTATCTTTAAACTTACTAAGGAATTTCAGTGGGTTATGATCGGTATAACTGACTATGGGGTCAAAACCAGAACACAAATAAAATGAAAAATGCTGTAAACCCAAAATCAAGGCCAAAAGCTCTTTCTCAATAGTTGAGTAGTTCTTTTGAGGTTGAGTGAACTTCTTACTGTAATAAGATACAGGGTGTTCAACACCCTGATAATCCTCTTGCAGCAAAACAGCCCGAGCTCCTGTATCACTTGCATCAACAGAGATCTTAAAAGGCTTAGCAAAATTTGGAGTAGCGAGCACTGGCTGACTTAATAGGATAGCTTTAATTTTGTTGAAAGAGGATTCACAGTTATCGGTCCGGACAAATTTAACTCCCTTTTTCAGTAGGTCTGTAAGTGGTGATACAAGAATTGAAAAGTTAAGAACAAATCTCCTGTAATAACCTACCATTCCTAAAAATCTTTGTAGCTCTTTCCTACTTTTAGGTCTGGGAAGATCACTTATAACCTGAACCTTAGCTCCTGGTGGTGCAACATGTCCATCACCAATTACATACCCAAGGTACTGAACTTTAGCTTGAGCAAACTCACACTTTGATAAATTAGCTACAAGATTAGCCTGAACCAAACGCTCAAGAAATATACTGACATGGCATAGGTGATCTTTCCAGTTGTCACTGAAGATTAATACATCATGAATATAAACAACACACCCTGCCAAACCCTCTGTTACAACATTCATGAGCTTCTGAATGTCTGGTGCATTCTTCATACCATATGGCATTACAGAACATGCAAAAGTCTTTCCTAGTGTTACAAAACATGAGATCTCCCTAGCACGTTCAGTCATAGGTACTTGCCAGTATCCCTTTAACAAATCAAACTTACTTATGTACCTAGCCTTTCCGATCTTGTCTATGCAATCTTCCACACGAGGGAGAGGGTAAGTGTCTGTTTTGGTTATCTGATTAACACGTCTGTAGTCAATGCAAAGCCGCTGTGACCCACCTGGCTTAGGGACTAGAGTGACAGGAGAACTCCACTCGCTCTGACAGGGCTCAATCATCTTGTGGTCCAACAGGTAGCCAAGCGCCTTCTGGATGAGAGGAACTTTCACTGGGTTCACACGGTAAGGAGGCAGTTTAATTGGCTTTGCGTCTCCAACATCGACATCATGCATCAACACAGTGGTTCTTCCTGGAGTGGCACGGAACACTTGCGGGTACTCCTGCAGTAATGCCAAAAACTCCTGCCTTTCTTCGGGAGGTAGATGAGAAAGCTTAGTCTGGAGATCATTCATGATATCAGGATTCTTCCCCAAACTATCACTCAGGCTCATGCTGCATGGGAGAACTTCACTTGCAGACTCGGGTGGAACAGCTACAGCGCAGACTGGGTTATTTTCGTCCCGCCTGTGATATAACTTTAGCATGTTGATGTGACAAAGTTGCTTGTTCTTTCTACGATCTGGTGTGGCGATGACATAGTTGACATCACTGAGTTTCTTCTCCACGAAATAAGGACCACTAAACTTGGCTTGAAGAGGTTGCCCATGCACTGGTAGCAGAATCAAAGCCTGATCTCCTGGCTGAAATTGGCGTAACCTGGACTTCTTATCATACCAAGTTTTCATCTTCTCCTGAGCAGCTCCTAAATTCTCTCTCGCCAGCTGTAAAGCAGTGGACAGCCGTTCTTTGAACTTCATCACATACTCCAGCAGGTTGACGTCATCTTCCTCCGACAGCCAGCATTCCTTGAGTAACTTAAGGGGTCCTCTTACTTCATGGCCAAACAGTAGTTCAAAGGGTGAGAAGCCCAGTGATTCATTTGGAGATTCTCTTGCGGCAAATACAACAAATGGAAGACCTTTATCCCAGTCTTTCTGATGTTCCAAACAGTATTTCTTGAGCATCGATTTGAGTGTTTGATGATATCTCTCCAACGCTCCTTGGGTCTGGGGATGGTAAGCTGAAGACGTGATCTGGGTGATGCCCAACTCTTTCAGAGACTGCTTGAAAACATTTGACATGAAATTACTTCCCCGGTCTGACTGTACCTCCTTGGGCAGACCAAACTTTGTGAAGAACCCTAGCATTTCCTTAACCACGTTCTTTGCTGAGATATTTCTAAGTGGAATGGCTTCAGGATAACGAGTAACCATATCAATCAGGGTCAACACATAAGAAAATCCTGAAGAAGTCTTAGGAAGAGGGCCCACAACATCCACAACACACGAGTGAATGGCGCCTCAAAAGGAGGAATGGGAACTAGAGGTGCAAACTTTTCGGTCTGATTACACTTCCCCACAACTTGACAGGTGTGATGAGACTTACAATACCAGGAAACATCTCTGAAGATAATTGGCCAGTAGAAGTGTTTCAAAATGCGTGCCACAGTCTTCCTCACTCCAAGGTGTCCTGCCAAACTGGAATCATGAGTATACAAACACGAGGGATGACAGCTTGATGTACAACCTCCCATTCACAGTCGGCTGATGCTGTTGGGGGTCTCCACTTCCTCATAAGTACTTCTGACTTTATATAATAACAAGTAGAAGCACCAGCTGACTCTTCCTCACTGCAAGCAGAGTTAGCTAGACCTTTCAACTCAGGGTCAGCAACCTGCAACTCAACCAACTCTTGACGAGACAAATTATGAACACTACGGGGTACTGCCTCATCTAGTGAGTGGTCCAAATTAGCAAGAAAAGTGTCAGCTAGGATAACATCATCATCGTCATTATCCTCTAAGTCACCAGTAACTTTAGACTTAGCCCTAGTGACAGCAAATGCAGGGAACACATCAGGGACATCACAATCCTGGGCCGCAGCCACTGGCTCACTAGACAACTGAGGAGCTGGACACACTTGTCTTCCACCAATATCATTTCCAAGTAAGAAAGTTACACCTGACATTGGTAGTGTCTCAACCAATCCAACCATAACGGAATCATTAACAAAACCAGACTCTAAATTCACTCTGCACAGAGGGACATAGAAGTAATCATTCCCTACACCTTGTAAGATTAGTTTCATCAGAGGAATTAACATTAGAGGCTAGAACACTGGTCAACATAAGGGATTGGCAAGCACCTGTATCACGATATATTTTAACTGATTTCCTGTCATTACTGTCCAGAGGACTGACAAAACCATCAGACATGAAATTAGCACATGAACTCTTGAGAGTGTCACCCACGTTACTGCTCAAAAGAGGAGCACCATCATGAGAATTTAAGTTACCCCTCAAAGCAGGTTAAGTTAACTCAGTTAAAGAATTATGGGAACTCTCAAGGGTGGACACTAGACCAATTGACTGAATATTTAAAGACTCCTTTTTGTTCATATCACGCTGTCTCCTGAAACATTTCTCCGTAGTATGACCAAGCTTACTACAATAAGTACATTTACTTTTCTGAATTATAGAGGTGGAGCTGGTATTTACTTCCTGAGAAACATCATCTTTATTCTCTTTCCTGTTACCTGTACTCTGAGTAGAGGAAACGTACTTACTCTCAGCTTTCCTTTTTTCTTTAGAATATCTCTTGTGAGTGAGAACATACTCATCAGCTAAAACTGCAGCATCAGACAAATTATCTATTCTTTTCTCATCAAGGTATAGGCTTACATCTTCATTAACACACCTTTTGAAGTCATTCAGCAAAATCATCTGCTTAAATTTACCAAAATCAGAATCCACATTCTTAGAATTTAACCACTGCTCTAACAGATCTTCTTTGATTTTTGGATACTCAACATGGGATTGCTTATCTTGCTTATAAGTTGTCCTAAATTTTACTCTATAGGCTTTAGGAACAAGCTCATAGGCCTTAAGAATCAAGCTCTTAACTACATCATAATTATCAGATTGATCCTGAGGCAAAGATGCATAAGTTACTTGAGCTTTACCGGTGAGAACAGTTTGAATGAGTACTGGCCAACACTTTTTGGGCCAATTAAAACCTGTAGCTACCCTCTCAAACAACTGAAAATATTTGTTAAATCAGATTCATTAAAAGGAGGGACAAGTTTAACATTTTTAGCCACATCAAAATCATGAGAGCTAGATGATCCAGTTCCACATTGTTTCATGCGATACTCATGGTCTGCCTGAATCCTAGCAAGTTCAACTTGTGAGTGAAATTCAGCCTCCTTAACACGAGCCTCCTGCAGGGCTAGCTGTAACTTAGCTAATTCAATCTGCGTTTGCTCATTTGGAGGAGTTACATTAAACAAGCTTTCATTAATCATGTCAACAATTTGATCTTTAGAATGATGAGAGCGAACAGCAATTCCCAATTGTTGAGCAACAAGCTTAAGTTCATTCTTTGTTCTGTTTTCTACATCACACACTGTTTGCACATTTGACAAAAAATCTTTGGCTTCATCAAGAGTAGTAATAGTAGACATCATGAATAAATCACAGTCACAAAATACGAAGCAATATCCTTATGATAATATCTTGAATATCCTGATAAGAGGTCGCCAAATTTATGTTACGGAACAGAGAAAGATAATGTACACTTTAAGTGAGAATACTAAAAATCACTACTGTCCCGTAAAGGTCCAGGTTCAAAACAAAAGAGTTAGGTAAAATTACAAGTTAAAGTTTAATGCTCAAACTAACAACAAAACATTCAGGACTCATAAGGATAAGGTAATGGCAAAAAAAAAAATAAAAAGGTTAAATATATGGTTAACTGCAATAGCCTTTATTAACACGAAATTAGCAAGAGTAAATTTATCTAAGTCAGCCCTGTTAAAATGAGATACCAGATAATACTCAGTGAATGCCAGATATATTATTACAGATACAAAATATTATTAATGATGGCTGACAATAACCTTACATAAATTACAAAACCCTTACTAGGCCTAAGAATTAACCTTATGCTACACAGTACAAGAAAAAATGCAACAGTTATACTCAAATTACATACAGCTGCTAGATGGTTGGAGACTTCCTGAGCACTCACAATAATAACTGTACAGGGGAGGACAGAGATGTGAACAAAATGAGGATTAGATCTAAGTGGCAATTAATGTAGAGCCTGAGCTCATTATATAGGGGCCAGCAGAGCTTGATACAACTTGTAAGAAGGACGCGCAAATGAAGCCATAGGGGACAAAGAGCTGACAATCCTGCTCTGAACAACAGAAAGGATGATTTACTCTACTATAATGGTAGAAGGGGGGAGTGAGGTAGAACACGCTCGTGATCAAACAGGCAGCACACTGTACGTTAGAATTACACAAAGGATGATGAAATCATAGGCTATGTAACAATATATATATATATATATATATATAATATATATATATATATACAGTATATATATATATATATATCTATATATATATATATATATATATATATATATATATATACAGGGTGTAACGCGACGTATGACAAAAACTTACACCATTGATCTATCATGTAATTCTGAGTATATTTTGTTCTATACACATATGCTCTCTGCGATCCCAGTTCAGTACCCAGCATTCGGCTGTTTTGTGTAAAAGCTCGTCTCTTGCATGTGCCATTGGGTGAGAGCTTCGCAGGGCGACGGGAGACGAGTATTATTAGCTTATACTGTACTATACATAAAAATCCCATATCCTATCAGTACACACGAGTTTTAAGAAGAAACTTTACGTAGTCTATTGATGCTTTAACATCGTCATGCATTCATGCAGTTCTTTTGCACATATCGACTGTAATTAAGGAGTAAGGGAGTAGGGAGGGAGGGAGGACAGGCTGGTGTGTTGTTGCCAGTTATGTAATATTTGGTTTGTAGGATGTTGCTACCATCATTATCATAACACCCACAGCTCATTCATTGAAAGAGCATTACTGTACTGGGTGACTAGCATCACTTTAAGTCAGGAGTAATATTATTATTCATAACAATTTTTCTGCCGCAAGTAAACGTGGCACCTTTTTTTTCATATGCTGAAATGAGAACAGATACAGGATTGCCAATGTAACGACTATGTTGCCAGACCTATTTCCTTGCTTCTACTTGTGGCACTAACATCTGGCAACATAATATCTAGCTACATTCTGGATATTTTTGCCATTTTTAGGTGATATTCTAGAGATTGTATCGTATTTTCTAGCGATGTTTTGCAGTGTTTATTATCTAGCAACATTCTAGCAAGTTTTCAGGACTAAACTAGCGAGACTGATGATAAGGACTTGGCAACCCTGCGTCCACTGTCATTTGAACGGGAACCTTTGCAGGGGAGGCACATACTTTAAATACTGTTCTCTGCGTTCTGTTGTTCACCGGGTTTAGCTTCAGATGTTCATGAAACAGCATGCCACGTACGTACAGCAATGAAGAATATGCAGATATCGTGTATTTTTTTACGGATTCTGCGATGATGTGCTGCAGAGAGGAACACAGGTGGAGATACCAAATGGCGCCACGTTTACTTGCAGCAGGAAAATTGTGATTAATAAAATTTTTCCTGACTTAAAGTGAGGCTAATCTCCTTTAGAATAACGTTTTTTCACTGAATGAGCTGTGGGTGTTATGATAATGTTGGTAGCAACATCCTACAAACCAAATATTACATAACTGGCAACAACACACCAGCCTGTCCTCCCTCCCTCCCTACTCCCTTGCAAGCTATAAAATTTGAATTTAATCCTTAATTACAGTCGATATGTGCAAAAGAATTGCATGAATGCATGACGATGTTAAAGCATCAATAGACTACGTAAAGTTTCTTCTTAAAACTCGTGTGTACTGATAGGATATGGGATTTTTATGTATAGTACAGTATAAGCTAATAATACTCGTCTCCCGTCGCCCTGCGAAGCTCTCACCCAATGGCACATGCAAGAGACGAGCTTTTACACAAAACAGCCGAATGCTGGGTACTGAACTGGGATCGCAGAGAGCATATGTGTATAGAACAAAATATACTCAGAATTACATGATAGATCAATGGTGTAAGTTTTTGTCATACATCGCGTTACACCCTGTATATAATATATATATATATATATATATATATATATATATATATATATATATATATATATATATATTGTTACATAGCCTATGATATCATCATCCTTTGTGTAATTCTAACGTACAGTATGCTGCATGTTTGATCACGAGCGTGTTCTACCTCCCTCCCCCCCTCCTCCCTTATAGTAGAGTAAGTCGTTCTTTCTGTTGTTCAGAGTAGGAGTGTCAACTCTTTGTCCCCTCTGGCTTCATGTGCGCGTTACGTCTTACAAGTTGTATCAAGCTCTGCCGGCCCCTATATAATGAGCTCAGTCTCTACATTAATTGCCACTTAGATATACTCCTCATTTTGCTCACATCTCTGTCCTCCCCTGTATAGTTGTTATTATTGTGAGTGCTCAGGAAGTCTCCAACCATCTAGCAGCTGTGTTATTTGAGTATGAGTGTTATTGCATTTTGTTCTTGTGCTGTATAGCATAAGATGTTGATTCGTAGGCTAGTAAAGTTTTTCTAATTCATGTTGTCAGCCAGTGGTATTAATATTTTGTATCTGTAATAATATATCTTGCATTCACTGAGTATTATCTGGTATTCTCATTATATTAGGGCTGACTTAGATAAATTTACTCTTGCTAATTTCGTGTTAATAGAGGCTATTGCAGTTAACCATATATTTAACCTGTTTTTTGCCATTACATTATCCTTATGAGTCCTGAATGTTTTTTGTTAGTTTGAGCATTAAATTTTAATTTGTAATTTTACCTAACTCTTTTGTTTTGAACCTGGAACTTTACGGGACAGTAGTGATTTTTAGTATTCTCACTTAATGTGTACATTATCTTTCTCTGTTCCGTAACATAAATTTGGCGACCTCTTATCAGGATATTCAGGATATTATCATAAGGATATTGCTTGATATTTTGTGACTGTGATTTATTCATGAATGTCTACTGTTACTACGCTTGATGAAGCTAAAGATTTTTTGTCAAATGTGCAAACAGTGTGTGATATAGAAAACAGGACAAAGAATGAACCTAAGCTTGTTGCTCAACAATTGGGAATTGCTGTTCGCTCTCATCATTCTAAAGATCGAATTGTTGACATGATTAATGAAAGCTTGTTTAATGTAACTCCTCCAAATGAGCAAACGCAGATTGAATTAGCTAAGTTACAGCTAGCCCTGCAGGAGGCTCGTGCTAAAGACGCTGAATTTCAGGCAAATGCTCGTATTCAGGAGGCACAGCCAGAAATCGAAATTGCTAGGATTCAGGTAGACCATGAGTATCGCATGAAACGAAGTGGAACTGGATCATCTAGCTCTGATGATTTTGATGTGGCTAAAAAGGTTAAACTTGTCCCTCCTTTTAATGAATCTGATTTAACAAATATTTTCAGTTGTTTGAGAGGGTAGCTACAGGTTTTAATTGGCCCAAAAAGTATTGGCCAGTACTCCTTCAAACTGTTCTCACCGGTAAAGCTCAAGTAACTTATGCATCTTTGCCTCAGGATCAATCTGATAATTATGATGTAGTTAAGAGCTTGATTCTTAAGGCGTATGAGCTTGTTCCTGAAGCCTATAGAGTAAAATTTAGGACAACTTATAAGCAGGATAAGCAATCCCATGTTGAGTATGCAAAAATCAAGGAAGATCTGTTAGAGCAGTGGTTAAATTCTAAGAATGTGGATTCTGATTTTGGTAAATTTAAGCAGATGATTTTCCTGGAGGACGTCAAAAGGTGTGTTAATAAAGATGTAAGCCTATATCTTGATCAGAAAAGAATAGATAATTTGTCTGATGCTGCAGTTTTAGCTGATGAATATGTTCTCACTCACAAGAGATATTCTAAAGAAAAAGGGAAAGCTGAGACTAAGTACGTTGCCTTTACTCAGAGTACAGGTAACAGGAAAGAGAATAAAGATGATGTTTCTCAGGAAGTAAATACCAGCTTCACCTCTAGAATTCAGAATAGTAAATGTACTTATTGTAGTAAACTTGGTCATACTACGGAGAAATGTTTCAGGAGACAGCGTGATGTGAACAAAAAGGAGTCTTTATATACTCAGTCAATTGGTCTAGTGTCCACTCTTGAGAGTTCCCAGAATTCTTTAACCGAGTTAACTGAACCTGCTTTGAGGGGTAATTTAAAACCTCATGATGAAGCTCCTCTTTTGAGCAGTAACGTGGGTGACACTCTCAAGAGTTCATGTGCTAATTTCCTGTCTGATGGTTTTGTCAGTCCTCTGGAGAGTAATGACAGGAAATCAGTTAAAATATATCGTGATACAGGTGCTTGCCAATCCCTTATGCTGACCAGTGTTCTAGGCTCTAATGTTAATTCCTCTGATGAAATTGTAATCTTACAAGGCGAAGGGAATAGTTACTTCTGTGTCCCTCTGTACAGCGTGAATTTAGAGTCTGGTTTTGTTAATGGTTCCGTTATGGTTGGGTTGGTTGAGACACTCCCAATGTCAGGTGTAACTTTCTTGCTTGGAAATGATATTGGTGGAAGTCAAGTGTGTCCAGCTCCTCAGTTGTCTAGTGAGCCAGTGGCTGCGACCCAGGATTGTCATGTCCCTGATGTGTTCCCTGCATGTGCTGTCACTAGGGCTAAGTCTAAAGTTACTGGTGACTTAGAGGATAATGATGATGATGATGTTATCCTAGCTGACACTTTTCTTGCTAATTTGGACCACTCACTAGATGAGGCAGTGCCCCGTAGTGTTGATAATTTGTCTCATCAAGAGTTGGTTGAGTTGTAGGTTGCTGACCCTGAGTTGAAAGGTCTGGCTAACTCTGCTTGCAGTGAGGAAGAGTCAGCTGGTGTTTCTACTTGTTATTACATAAAGTCAGAAGTACTTATGAGGAAGTGGAGACCCCCAACAGCATCAGCCGACTGTGAATGGGAGGTTGTACATCAAGTTGTCATCCCTCGTGTTTGTAGGCAGGATATCATTAGAGTGGCTCATGATTCCAGTTTGGCAGGACACCTTGGAGTGAGGAAGACTGTGGCACACATTTTGAAACACTTCTACTGGCCAGGTATCTTCAGGGATGTTTCCTGGTATTGTAAGTCTCATCACACCTGTCAAGTTGTGGGGAAGTGTAATCAGACCGAAAAGATTGCACCTCTAGTTCCCATTCCTCCTTTTGAGGCGCCATTCACCCGTGTGTTGGTGGATATTGTGGGCCCTCTTCCTAAGACTTCTTCAGGATTTTCTTATGTGTTGACCCTGATTGATATGGCTACTCGTTATCCTGAAGCCATTCCACTTAGAAATATCTCAGCAAAGAACGTGGTTAAGGAAATGCTAGGGTTCTTCACAAAGTTTGGTCTGCCCAAGGAGGTACAGTCAGACCGGGGAAGTAATTTCATGTCAAATGTTTTCAAGCAGTTTCTGAAAGAGTTGGGCATCACCCAGATCACGTCTTCAGCTTACCATCCCCAGACCCAAGGAGCGTTGGAGAGATATCATCAAACACTCAAATCGATGCTCAAGAAATACTGTTTGGAACATCAGAAAGACTGGGATAAAGGTCTTCCATTCGTTGTATTTGCCGCAAGAGAATCTCCAAATGAATCGCTGGGCTTCTCACCCTTTGAACTACTGTTTGGCCATGAAGTAAGAGGACCCCTTAAGTTACTCAAGGAATGCTGGCTGTCGGAGGAAGATGACGTCAACCTGCTGGAGTATGTGATGAAGTTCAAAGAACGGCTGTCCACTGCTTTACAGCTGGCGAGAGAGAATTTAGGAGCTGCTCAGGAGAAGATGAAAACTTGGTATGATAAGAAGTCCAGGTTACGCCACTTTCAGCCAGGAGATCAGGTTTTGATTCTGCTACTAGTGCATGGGCAACCTCTTCAAGCCAAGTTTAGTGGTCCTTATTTCGTGCAGAAGAAACTCAGTGATGTCAACTCTGTCATCACCACACCAGATCGTAGAAAGAACAAGCAACTTTGTCACATCAACATGCTAAAGTTATATCACAGGCGGGACGAAAATAACCCAGTCTGCACTGTAGCTGTTCCACCCGAGTCTGCAAGTGAAGTTCTCCCATGCAGCATGAGCCTGAGTGATAGTTTGGGGAAGAATCCTGACATCATGAATGATCTCCAGACTAAGCTTTCTCATCTACCTCCCGAGGAAAGGCAGGAGTTTTCGGCATTACTGCAGGAGTACCCTCAAGTGTTCCGTGCCACTCCAGGAAGAACCACTGTGTTGATGCATGATGTCGATGTTGGAGACGCAAAGCCAATTAAACTGCCTCCTTACCGTGTGAACCCAGTGAAAGTTCCTCTCATCCAGAAGGAGCTTGGCTACCTGTTGGACCATGAGATGATTGAGCCCTGTCAGAGCGAGTGGAGTTCTCCTGTCACTCTAGTCCCTAAGCCAGGTTGGTCACAGCGGCTTTACATCGACTACAGACGTGTTAATCAGATAACCAAAACAGATACTTACCCTCTCCTTCGCGTGGAAGATTGCATAGACAAGATCGGAAAGGCTAGGTACATAAGTACGTTTGACTTGTAAAAGGGATACTGGCAAGTACCTATGACTGAACGTGCTAGGGAGATCTCATGTTTTGTAACACTAGGAAAGACTTTTTCGCGTTCTGTAATGCCATATGGTATGAAGAATGCACCAACCACTTTTCAGAAGCTCATGAATGTTGTAACAGACGGTTTGGCAGGGTGTGTTGTTTATATTGACGATGTATTAATCTTCAGTGACAACTGGAAAGATCACCTATGCCATGTCAGTAAATTTCTTGAGCGTTTGGTTCAGGCTAATCTTGTAGCTAATTTATCAAAGTGTGAGTTTGGTCAAGCTAAAGTTCAGTACCTTGGGTACGTAATTGGTGATGGACATGTTGCACCACCAGGAGCTAAGGTTCAGGTTATAAATGATCTTCCCGGACCTAAAAGTAGGAAAGAGCTACAAAGATTTTTGGGAATGGTAGGTTATTACAGGAGATTTGTTCTTAACTTTTCAATTCTTGTATCACCACTTACAGACCTACTGAAAAAGGGAGTTAAATTTGTCTGGACCGATGACTGTGAATCCTCTTTCAGCAAACTTAAAGCTATCCTATTAAGTCAGCCAGTGCTCGCTACTCCAAATTTTGCTAAGCCTTTTAAGATGGCTGTTGATGCAAGTGATACAGGAGCTGGGGCTGTTTTGCTGCAAGAGGATTATCAGGGTATTGAACACCCTGTATCTTATTACAGTAAGAAGTTCACTCCACCTCAAAAGAACTACTCAACTATTGAGAAAGAGCTTTTGGCCTTGATTTTGGGTTTAAAGCATTTTTCATTTTATTTGTGTTCTGGTTTTGACCCCATAGTCATTTATACCGATCATAACCCACTGAAATTCCTTAGTAAGTTTAAAGATAAAAATCAGAGATTGACAAGATGGAGTCTACTTCTTCAGGAGTATTCATTAGACATACAGCATGTCAAGGGGAAAGAAAATGTTATTGCAGATTGCTTATCTAGACTTTAGACAGATTGTTTTAGAGTAATAAGAAATTTCCTTTGTAAATTTCTTTTTCTTAGTGGGGAGGTGTTACATACCCTATGATTTCATCATCCTTTGTGTAATTCTAACGGACAGTATGCTGCATGTTTTATCACGAGCGTGTTCTACCTCACTCCTCCCCTCCTTCCTTATAGTAGAGTAAGTCGTTCTTTCTGTTGTTCAGAGCAGGAGTGTCAACTCTTTGTCCCCTCTGGCTTTATTTGCGCGTCCTTCTTACAAGTTGTATCAAGCTCTGCCGGCCCCTATATAATGAGCTCAGTCTCTACATTAATTGCCACTTAGATATACTCCTCATTTTGCTCACATCTCTGTCCTCCCCTGTACAGTTGTTATTATTGTGAGTGCTCAGGAAGTCTCCAACCATCTAGCAGCTGTGTAATTTGAGTATGAGTGTTATTGCATTTTGTTCTTGTGCTGTATAGCATAAGGTGTTGATTCGTAGGCCTAGTAAAGTTTTTGTAATTCATGTTGTCAGCCAGTGGTAATAATATTTTGTATCTGTAATAATATATCTTGTATTCACTGAGTATTATCTGGTATTCTCATTTTATCAGGGCTGACTTAGATAAATTTACTCTTGCTAATTTCGTGTTAATAGAGGCTATTGCAGTTAACCATATATTTAACCTGTTTTTTGCCATTACATTATCCTTATGAGTCCTGAATGTTTAGTTGTTAGTTTGAGCATTAAACTTTAACTTGTAATTTTTCCTAACTCTTTTGTTTTGAACCTGGAACTTTACGGGACAGTAGTGATTTTTAGTATTATCACTTAAAGTGTACATTATCTTTCTCTGTTCTGTAACGTAACAATATATATCCATCATCCAATCCTACGTTGCCCCATGAGGAGCGTAGGAGCCCGGGGCTAGACATTTAGTCCTAACATTCAAGATGAGAGTGACCAACCTCACTCATCCCTAAGTGATATTACGTGAGCAATAAGCCCGAACCACCCCATGGATATAAACCTTCACCGGCTCAATCCGATTGGAGCACAATAATAACCCACTAAACCACCAGGCGCCAAAATTTGGTTACATGGTTACCACCCAGCATAATAAATAGATTCCTGGTGTACAGGAAACCATTTGGCCTGTCACTCAGTGTAGAGTCACCCATAGGTAGAAGAACATAAGAACATAAGAAGAGAGGATAACTGCAGTAGGCCGGTTGGCCCATGCTAGGCAGCTCCTAGAAGAGTAACTGAACTTCTAGAATGAGATAAGGACAACAAAGAAGAAAGCTCTCCCCCGCCCTCCAAACCCTCCAGCCGAAGCCGGCAGGAAAAAGTCAGAAAGAACACCACGCAGTATAGAATAACTGGCGTGGACATTTTACAAGAAAGTGTGAAAGAAGAATAGAAACTATCTTAGTGTAACCTGAAAAGGAAAAATTATGAATTAGTATCGGTTATAAGATTTTTTTTTTCTATATCCACCCCTTATTTGTCATATGCTTATCTAGCCTATGCTTGAAACTCTCAATGGTTGAGGCAGCAACTACTTTACTAGGTAGCTTATTACATTCGTCTACTACTCTATTACGAAACCAGTTTCTACCTATTTCCTTATTGAAACGGAATTTTTCTAGTTTGAAACCATTATTTCTAGTTCTATCCTGTATGCTCACTTTAAGTACCTTGCTAATATCTCCCTTATTTATACCCTTCATCCACTTAAACACCTCAATTAAGTCTCCCCTTACTCTACGCCTTTCTAGCGAAAGCAGACTTAGTCTTTTCAGTCTGTCTTCATATGACAGGTTCCAGACGTCATGTATCATTTTTGTCATTCTTCTCTGTACATTTTCTAACGAATTTATATCCATTCTATAGTAAGGACACCAAAATTGTACTGCGTAGTCTAAATGTGGCCTTACTAATGCTAGATAAAGTTTCAGTATTACTATTGATGATCTATTGCTCACGCTTCTCGAAATAAATCCTAGGACCCTATTTGCTTTATTTCTCGCATTAATACACTGTTGCCTTGGTTTAAGGTCGTTACTAATCATAACTCCTAGATCCCTCTCGCATTCCGATTTGCTAATTTCTTTCTTATCTCTGCTGTATTTAGTGTCTCCAATGGTCTTGCCTACGTTAAGTACTTTTCATTTTTCAATGTTAAATTCCATTTGCCAAGTTTTAGACCATTTGGACAATATATAGAGGTCTTTTTGTAAGTTATGGCAATCGTCAGTCGAGTTAATGATACGCCCTATTTTTGTATCGTCGGCAAATTTGCTGATGCTGCTATTGACTCCTAAGTCTAGATCATTTATATATATAATAAATAATAAGGGACCGAGTACTGAACCCTGTGGTACACCGCTAGTTACAAATCCCCAATCCGCCGTCTATACCGTGTGCTCGAACCTTTCTAACTAACCTTTTGTGTGGGACCTTATCAAAAGCTTTACTAAAGTCCAAATAAATAACATCGTAAGCTTTATCGCTATCTACTGCTTCATAGACCTCCGAGTAGAATGACAACAAGTTTGTGAGGCAGGATCGTCCTTGCCTGAATCCGTGCTGACTTTCGTTTATAAGATTAAATCTTTCTAAGTGTTCTATAATCTTATTTGCCAATATTGACTCTAACATTTTTCCTACTATTGACGTTAGACTTATCGGACGATAATTCGACGCAGCTGATTTATCACCTTTTTTAAAGATGGGCACTACGTTTGCGGTCTTCCACGCCTCTGGAACTTCTCCTGAACTTAAAGAGTCATTAAATAACGTTAAAAGTGGCTGACATAATTCTTCCTTGGTTTCTTTTATAATTTTTGCATATATATCGTCCGGACCTGGCGATTTTTGAGGTTTTAACTTATTAATTTCTTTCAATACGTCCTCCTTACTAACGGTTATTTTACTAAGAATATTTTCCGTATTCTCATCGTAAATATTTGCTGCTTGAGGGACCAGGTCTAGATTTTCCTCGATGAATACTGATATGAAATAATTATTTAGGATGGAGCACATTTCTTTATCTTCACTGATAATGTCACCTTATTCTGTTCTGAGTGGTCCTATCCTATCTTTATTTTTTGTACGGTACATTTGATAAAAACCCTTGGGGTTTTCTTTTGATTCACTTGCAACCTTAATTTCATAACTTCTCTTTGCTTTTCTTATCTCCTTCTTTACTTCTCTATTTAAAATCGTGTATCGGTTACGTACGTTTTGTTTTTTCTATATATTCCTTTCCTTTGGCCTATGAGAGATTTTAATCTGTTGTTTAACCATCTTGGTTCTGAATTATTTGTTCTAAATGGTTTTGAAGGGATATATCTATCTTGGCCTCCGTGTATTATTTTTATTAACTCGTTATGTTTCTCAATGGTCGAACGTCTGTTTGGTACTGGAGCTGAGTTAATTCCCGTCACCTGGACTACATTCCCATCTACCACCTCCCCCCTCACAGACACCTGACGGACATTCCCACGTGTTTCCTGCCCCTCACCTATGACCTGGGGTTCCCCACTGACCTGGCATTCCCTCAAATAGCTAATCTCCCTGTGGAATACCGTTCGAAAATAAGTTCTTAAGCCATCGAAATCTCCTAGACGAAAATTAGGAACGGTGGAGGTATTTTCAGTGGAACAGACATCCCAAAAAAATTTGAACTTAATTTCTTCATGATCGCTATTACCAAGTCGTCCACCAACCTCTATATCACTAATGATATTTTCTTTATCAGCTAAAACCAAATCTAGTATATTATTACCTCTGGTGGGCTCCCTGATATACTGATAAAGGAAATTATCCTGTATTACCTCTAGAAATTCCTCTAACTCTGGATCTCCTGTCTGATTTCTCCAAACTATCCATGGCAGATTAAGGTCTCCTACAATTATTACTAAGCTGGACTGCGATGCTTTCCCAATTTCCTCCCAAAGGTATTTACTATCAGCTCTACTTAATTTAGGAGATCTGTAAATTGCTCCTAAGACTAATTTCTCCCTATTGTTACTAATTTCAACCCAGACACTTTCTGTGTCCCTATTTACTTTAATGTCTGCTTTATTGTAACAGTTTAATGAATCCTTTACATAAATAGCTACCCCGCCCCCCTTTCTTCCCTGACGGTTTGACACAAAAATATTATAGCCTTTTATCTGATATTCTGCTAAAAATTCTCGAGTGTCTGTATTCATCCAAGTTTCACTAATAACGGCAATGTCTATTTTTTCTGTACAAATTAAAGCCCTCAGTTCATCCATTTTATTACGTAAACTCCGGCTGTTTGTGTAGTACACTTTCAGATTATTACTAGTAGTTATGCCTCCACCTTGGCATTTACTGTTAATAATTTTATTACTAACTGGGAAACTCTTTACTAGTATAACAATTTTTTGTAATATCGCTTATCGCCCTTCTATCATCGCTTGTTCTATCATCTATCATCGCCTGCTCAATTTGAGGTGCCAAAGTGGATGTAATCTACACTAATGGTTGAACTTTTGTTCTTAATTTTGCAAGTCTTGATGCATCCATCCAAACATGGTAATAATGATTTCTGAGTGTAGTTGCTGCAACTTCCTGTACACCTACTTCTCAACCTCGAAAAAATCCCTCCACCTCCCTATCTATCATCCCAGCTAAAACAGTAACTCCCTGCCTGCTAAGATGAGTCCCATCCCAACTATACAAGGCACTCCGTCCATAAAACCGGTCCCAGCTGTCTGTGAAGGGTATTGCATTATCTTTGCAATACCTATTGCCCTGCTCAACCACTCCCTTCCAACCCGCCACCTGGGTAAAATACCAAGCACTACAAGGGTTCCTCCCCTCTCCCTAACCTTTTCTAACATCAACTTGTACCTTTGCCACAGTACCTCACTCTTACGGCTACTAATATCATTGCCTCCTACACTGAGGCACCCAGTGGGTTTGTCACCACTTTCCTTTACGATATTTGAAATTTTTTCTATCACATTAGCCACCTTAGCCCCTGGAAGACACACATGTTTAGCGAGTGGAGTATACATGGCTCTGTTAAGATATCTCACCTGGGAGTCTCCAACAACAACATTTTTCTTACCTTTCTTGTTCTGATTATACTTACCTCTACTGGAAGTTCTCTCACCGTCCTTCTCCTCTACTTCCCTCTCTGCCATCCCTTCACATTCGTCCCGTAGTGCGTCGAAGGCATTAGTGGTCTTAACTTCCGTTTGCTTCTTAAGAGTGAACTTCGTTGCACCCTTGTTAACTAGTGTCCAAAGTTCAGCCTTTTTCTCATTCTCCTCCAACATCTCCCCCAACAATTCCCTCATTTGTGACCTCCTGCCTGAGAATTTGTACCTCCCGCTTCAGTTCAAGAAGTCCCTCCTTTAATTCAAGGTAGTCCTTTTCAATACCTGCAGTGGGGACACAGCTCTCTGCCGAGGAAGCCATAACGCACAAATTCACACAAGGTAGCACAGCACTATCACGGGTCACTACGGGTCACCACAACACACACTTTCACGGATCACTAGCACAGCACTATCGCTGATCACTACAACACACTAACACAGCCACTATCACAGATCACTAAAACACACTAGCACAACACTACCACAGGTCTCTAGCACGTCTCAAAGTTAGTGTCAGGAGAGGGATATGAACCCACGCCCTCAGAGAGGACCAGAATTGAGTCTGGTCCTCTCTGAGGGCGTGGGTTCGTATCCCACTCCTAACACTAAGAATGAAGGAATGAAAGACAGCAGAGGGAGTGTAAAGTTTATATATATATATATATATATATATATATATATATATATATATATATATATATATATATATATATATATATATATATTGTTACGGAACAGAGAAAACTGTCCCGCAAAGTTCCAGGTTCAAAACAAAAGAGTTAGGTAAAATTACAAGTTAAAGTTTAATGCTCAAACTAACAACTAAACATTCAGGACTCATAAGGATAATGTAATGGCAAAAAAACAGGTTAAATATATGGTTAACTGCAATAGCCTCTATTAACACGAAATTAGCAAGAGTAAATTTATCTAAGTCAGCCCTGATAAAATGAGAAAACCGGATAATGCTCAGTTAATGCAAGATATATTATTACAGATACAAAATATTATTGCTACCGGCTGACAGCAAAAACTTTACATCAATCACAAAAACTTCACCAGGCCTACGAATTAACACCCCATGCTATACAGTACAAGAAAAAATATAATAACACTTATACTCAAATTACACAGCAGCTAGATGGTTGGAGACTTCCTGAGCACTCACAAAAATAATAACAACTGTACAGGGGAGGACAGAGATGTGACCAAAATGACGAGTAGATCTAAGTGGCAATTAATGCAGAGACTGAGCTCATTATATAGAGGCCGGCAGAGCTTGATACAACTTGTAAGAAGGACGCGCAAATGAAGCCATAGGGGACAAAGAGTTGACACTCCTGCTCTGAACAACAGAAAGAACGACTTACTCTACTATAAGGGAGTAGGGAGGGAGTGAGGTAGAACACGCACTATGGAAGCCACGAGGCGAATCGTGATCAAACATGCAGCATACTGTATGTTAGAATTACACAAAGGAAGACGAAATCATAGGCTATGTAACACCTCCCCACAAAGAAAAAGAAATTTACAAAGGAAATTTCTTATTACTCTAAAACAATCTGTCTAAAGTCTAGATAAGCAATCTGCAATAACATTTTCTTTCCCCTTGATATGTTGTATGTCTAATGAATACTCCTGAAGAAGTAGACTCCATCTTGTATATCTCCTATTTTTATCTTTAAACTTACTAAGGAATTTCAGTGGGTTATGATCGGTATAAATGACTATGGGGTCAAAACCAGAACACAAATAAAATGAAAAATGCTGAAAACCCAAAATCAAGGGCAAAAGCTCTTTCTCAATAGTTGAGTAGTTCTTTTGAGGTGGAGTGAACTTCTTACTGTAATAAGATACAGGGTGTTCAATACCCGGATCATCCTCTTGCAGCAAAACAGCCCCAGCTCCTGTATCACTTGCGTCAACAGCCATCTTAAAAGGCTTAGCAAAATTTGGAGTAGCGAGCACTGGCTGACTTAATAGGATAGCTTTAAGTTTGCTGAAAGAGGATTCACAGTCATCGGTCCAGACAAATTTAACTCCCTTTTTCAGTAGGTCTGTAAGTGGTGATACAAGAATTGAAAAGTTAAGAACAGATCTCCTGTAATAACCTACCATTCCCAAAAATCTTTGTAGCTCTTTACTACTTTTAGGTCTGGGAAGATCACTTATAACCTGAACCTTAGCTCCTGGTGGTGCAACATGTCCATCACCAATTACGTACCCATGGTACTGAACTTTAGCTTGACCAAACTCACACTTTGATAAATTAGCTACAAGATTAGCCTGAACCAAACGCTCAAGAAATTTACTGACATGGCATAGGTGATCTTTCCAGTTGTCACTGAAGATTAATACATCATCAATATAAACAACACACCCTGCCAAACCGTCTGTTACAACATTCATGAGCTTCTGAAGAGTGGCTGGTGCATTCTTCATACCATATGGCATTACAGAGCATGCAAAAGTTTTTCCTAGTGTTACAAAACATGAGATCTCCCTAGCATGTTCAGTCATAGGTACTTGCCAGTATACCATTAACAAATCAAACTTACTTATGTACCTAGCCTTTCCGATCTTGTCTATGCAATCATCCAAACGAGGGAGAGGGTAAGTGTCTGTTTTGGTTATCTGATTAACACGTCTGTAGTCGATGCAAAGCCGCTGTGACCTATCTGGCTTAGGGACTAGACTCTAGAGTGACAGGAGAACTCCACTCGCTCTGACAGGGCTCAATCATCTTGTGGTCCAACAGGTAGCCAAGCTCCTTCTGGATGAGAGGAACTTTCACTGGGTTCACACGGTAAGGAGGCAGTTTAATTGGCTTTGCGTCTCCAACATCGACATCATGCATCAACACAGTGGTTTTTCCTGGATTAGCATGGAACACTTTCGGGTACTCCTGCAGGAATACCGAAAACTCCTGCCTTTCCTCGGGAGGTAGATGAGAAAGCTTAGTCTGGAGATCATTCATGATATCAGGATTCTTCCCCAAACAATCACTCAGGCTCATGCTGCATGGGAGAACTTCACTTGCAGACTCGGGTGGAACAGCTACAGTGCAGACTGGGTTATTTTCGTCCCGCCTGTGATATAACTTTAGCATGTTGATGTGACAAAGTTGCTTGTTCTTTTTACGATCTGGTGTGGCGATGACATAGTAGACATCACTGACTTTCTTCTCCACGAAATAAGGACCACTAAACTTGGCTTGAAGAGGTTGCCCATGCACCGGTAGCAGAATCAAAACCTGATCTCCTGGCTGAAAGTGGCGTAACCTGGACTTCTTATCATACCAAGTCTTCATCTTCTCCTGAGCAGCTCCTAAATTCTCTCTCGCCAGCTGTAAAGCAGTCGACAGCCGTTCTTTGAACTTCATCACATACTCCAGCAGGTTGACGTCATCTTCCTTCGACAAGCAGTATTCCTTGAGTAGCTTAAGGGGTCCTCTTACTTTATGGCCAAACAGTAGTTCAAAGGGTGAGAAGCCCAGCGATTCATTTGGAGATTCTCTTGCGGCAAATACAACGAATGGAAGACCTTTATCCCAGTCTTTCTGATGTTCCAAACAGTATTTCTTGAGCATCGATTTGAGTGTTTGATGATATCTCTCCAACGCTCCTTGGGTCTGGGGATGGTAAGCTGAAGACGTGATCTGGGTGATGCCCAACTCTTTCAGAGACTGCTTGAAAACACTTGACATGAAATTACTTCCCCGGTCTGACTGTACCTCCTTGGGCAGACCAAACTTTGTGAAGAACCCTAGCATTTCCTTAACCACGTTCTTTGCTGAGATATTTCTAAGTGGAATGGCTTCAGGATAACGAGTAGCCATATCAATCAGGGTCAACACATAAGAAAATCCCGAAGAAGTCTTAGGAAGAGGGCCCACAATATCCACCAACACACGGGTGAATGGCGTCTCAAAAGGAGGAATGGGAACTAGAGGTGCAATCTTTTCGGTCTGATTACATATCCCCACAACTTGACAGGTGTGACAAGACTTACAATACCAGGAAACATCTCTGAAGATACCTGGCCAGTAGAAGTGTTTCAAAATGCGTGCCACAGTCTTCCTCGCTCCAAGGTGTCCTGATAAACTGGAATCATGAGCCACTCTATTGATATCCTACCTACAAACACGAGGGATGACAACTTGATGTACAACCTCCCATTCACAGTCGGCTGATGCTGTTGGGGGTCTCCACTTCCTCATTAGTACTCCTGACTTTATATAATAACAAGTAGAAGCACTAGCTGACTCTTCTTCACTGCAAGCAGAGTTAGCTAGACCTTTCAACTCAGGGTCAGCAACCTGCAAGTCAACCAACTCTTTATGAAACAAATTATGAACGCTACGGGGTACTGCCTCATCTGGTGAGTGGTCCAAATTAGCAAGAAAAGTGTCAGCTAGGATAACATCATCATCATTATTATCCTCTAAGTCACCAGTAACTTTCGACTTAGCCCTAGTGACAGCACATGCAGGGAACACATCAGGGACATCACAATCCTGGGCCGCAGCCACTGGCTCACTAGACAACTGAGGAGCTGGACACACTTGTCTTCCATCAATATCATTTCCAAGTAAGAAAGTTACACCTGACATTGGGAGTGTCTCAACCAACCCAACCATAACGGAACCATTAACAAAACCAGACTCTAAATTCACTCTGCACAGAGGGACAGAGAAGTAATTACTCTCTACACCTTGTAAGATTACAGTTTCATCAGAGGAATTAACATTAGAGCCTAGAACACTGGTCAGCATAAGGGATTGGCAAGCACCTGTATCACGATATATTTTAACTGATTTCCTGCCATTACTGTCCAGAGGACTGACAAAACCATCAGACAGGAAATTAGCACATGAACTCTTGAGAGTGTCACCCACGTTACTGCTCAAAAGATTAGCTCCATCATGAGAATTTAAGTTTCCCCTCAAAGCAGGTTCAGTTAACTCGGTTAAAGAATTCTGGGAACTCTCA
Organism: Coenobita brevimanus; assembly: GCF_032717465.1. Lineage (NCBI taxonomy): Eukaryota > Metazoa > Arthropoda > Malacostraca > Decapoda > Coenobitidae > Coenobita > Coenobita brevimanus. Next base: position 13,652,223 of record NC_136996.1, read on the forward strand.
AGAGTGGATACTAGACCAATTGACTGAATATTTAAAGACTCCTTTTTGTTCACATCACGCTGTCTCCTGAAACATTTCTCCGTAATATGACCAAGCTTACTACAATAAGTACATTTACTTTTCTGAAATCTAGAGGTGAAGCTGGTATTTACTTCCTGAGAAACATCATCTTTATTCTCTTTCCTGTTACCTGTACTCTGAGTAGAGGCAACGTACTTACTCTCAGCTTTCCTTTCTTCTCTAGAATATCTCTTGTGAGTGAGAACATATTCATCAGCTAAAACTGCAGCATCAGACAAATTATCTATTCTTCTCTCATGAAGATATAGGCTTACATCTTTATTAACACACCTTTTGAAGTCCTCCAGCAAATTCATCTGCTTAAATTTATCAAAATCAGAATCCACATTCTTAGAATTTAACCACTGCTCTAACAGATCTTCTTTGATTTTTGCATACTCAACATGGGATTGCTTATCTTGCTTATAAGTTGTCCTAAATTTTACTCTATAGGCTTCAGGAACAAGCTCATAGGCCTTAAGAATCAAGCTCTTAAGAACATCATAATTATCAGATTGATCCTGAGGCAAAGATGCATAAGTTACTTGAGCTTTACCGGTGAGAACAGTTTGAAGGAGTACTGGCCAATACATTTTGGGCCAATTAAAACCTGTAGCTACCCTCTCAAACAACTGAAAATACTTTGTTAAATCAGATTCATTAAAAGGAGGGACTCGTTTAACCTTTTTAGCCACATCAAAATCATCAGAGCTAGATGATCCAGTTCCACCTTGTTTCATGCCTTACTCATGGTCTGCCTGAATCCTAGCAAGTTCAACTTGTGCTTGAAACTCAGCCTCCTTAGCACGAGCCTCCTGCAGGGCTAGCTGTAACTTAGCTAATTCAATCTGCGTTTGCTCATCTGGAGGAGTTACATTAAACAAGCTTTTTTTAATTATGTCAACAATTTGATCTTTTGAATGATGAGAGCAAACAGCAATTCCCAATTGTTGAGCAACAAGCTTAAGTTCATTCTTTGTTCTGTTTTCTACATCACACACTGTTTGCACATTTGACAAAAAATCTTTGGCTTCATCAAGAGTAGTAATAGTAGACATCATGAATAAATCACAGTCACAAAATATCAAGCAATATCCTTATGATAATATCCTGAATATCGTGATAAGAGGTCGCCAAATTTATGTTACGGAACAGAGAAAACTGTCCCGGAAAGTTCCAGGTTCAAAACAAAAGAGTTAGGGAAAATTACAAGTTAAAGTTTAACCCGCCCCGTCCCGGCCACTTTTCGACCACTGGTACCCCCCAATCCCGGGCATTTTTCGACCTTTTTTTTTTTGCTTAAACTTTCGCTTTTGGTGAGAAACATCGAAAATTCATAGAGAAATCGCTCACCTGAGGTTTAAAATACTCATTACAGGTAGGAGAGCCTCCTTATCTTACTGGGTTTTCTATCAGGCTGGCACCAAAGAAAACGAGTTCTATGGGAGGATAACTATTTCACACCACTCATAAACGGTATTTATTTATTTACTGTTACGAATTTATATGTAGTACAAGAGTATATTGGTTTTCAAGCAGTAATATAGGCATTATAAGCATTGTTTCACTCACTAATACCTGACCTTTTTTTGCCACATTACCTGATCATCATTTCTAACTGTTTCTTCCTCTAATGCTATGTAAAGTTTGTCCTCCACATTGTCATTGATTGGGGAATCACTCTGGCCCTGAATTTCGTACCGTGGCATGACATGGCTATACTGGCCAGGTCACTGATAACAGGTGAATTGCTGAGAAAAGGGCCTGCAGGGGGGGGGAGGAGGTCATGCTGGGTAAGGCATTGTCTCTGCCTGGCATCTTGTTGAGGAAGGTGTCCCGTGTATACGTATCAAAAATGACTCGCGAAAATTGAAAATTGTGGAAATTATGAACCTTGCAATTGCAGGACGTTGAAGTACGTCCTCGGGATTATCTGTGACAAAACGTGAGGACGTGGAAGTACGTCCTCGGGACGGTGCGGGTTAATGCTCAAACTAACAACTAAACATTCAGGACTCATAAGGATAATGTAATGGCAAAAAACAGGTTAAATATATGGTTAACTTCAATAGCCTCTATTAACACGAAATTAGCAAGAGTAAATTTATCTAAGTCAGCCCTGATAAAATGAGAAAACCGGATAATGCTCAGTTAATGGAAGATATATTATTGCAGATACAAAATATTATTACTACTGGCTGACAGCAAAAACATTACATCAATCACAAAAACTTCACGAGTCCTACGATTTAACACCCCATGCTATTCAGTACAAGAAAAAATGTAATAACATACTCAAATTACACAGCAGCTAGATGGTTGGAGACTTCCTGAGCACTCACAAAAATAATAACAACTGTACAGGGGAGGACAGAGATGTGACTAAAATGAGGAGTAGATCTAAGTGGCAATTAATGCAGAGACCGAACTCATTATATAGGGGCGGTAGAGCTTGATACAACTTGTAAGAAGGACGCACAAATGAAGCCACAGGGGACAGAGTTGACACTCCTGCTCTGAACAACAGAAAGAACGACTTACTCTGCTATAAGGGAGGAGGGGGGGATTGAGGTAGAACACGCACTATGGAAGCCACGAGGCGAATCGTGATTAAATATGCAGCATACTGTACTTTAGAGTTATTCAAAGGATGATGAAATCATAGCCTATGTAACAATATATATATATATATATATATATATATATATATCTATATATATATATATATATATATTATTGTTACATAGGCTATGATTTCATCATCCTTTGTATAATTCTAACGTACAGTATGCTGCATGTTTGATCACTATTCGCCTCGTGGCTTCCATAGTGCGTGTTCTACCTCACTCCCCCCCTCCTCCCTTATAGTAGAGTAAGTCGTTCTTTCTGTTGTTCAGAGCAGGAGTGTCAACTCTGTCCCGTATGGCTTCATTTGCGCGTCCTTCTTACAAGTTGTATCAAGCTCTGCCGGCCCCTATATAATGAGTTCAGTCTCTGCATTAATTGCCACTTAGATCTACTCCTCATTTTGGTTTCATCTCTGTCCTCCCCTGTACAGTTGTTATTATTTTTGTGAGTGCTCAGGAATTCTCCAACCATCTAGCTGCTGTGTAATTTGAGTATAAGTGTTATTACATTTTTTCTTGTACTGTATAGCATGGGGTGTTAAATCGTAGGCCTCGTGAAGTTTTTATGATTGAAATAATGTTTTTGCTGTCAGCCAGTAGTAATAATATTTTGTATCTGTAATAATATATCTTGCATTAACTGAGCATTATCCGGTTTTCTAATATATATATATATATATATATATATATATATATATATATATATATATATATAGATAGATAGATAGATATAGATAAATAGATGGATATAGATATAGATATAGATAGATAGATAGATAGATATACTGTAGATATTGATATATAGATATAAAATCTAACTATCTTTATATCTATATCTATATACCTATCTGTCTGTCTGTCTGTCTGTCTGTCTCTCTCTCTCTAATCTGCTCTGGCACCAATATAGCCGTGCGATAAAGCTACCGGGATATTGATACGCCCATCAGCTCCCTCCCCCGAAGGAGGATGGTAGACTGCAGAAAGAAGGGACAGTTTTGGTTTGCAGTTCATGGGGTTTATATTCAGATGAGCCCGGAGTTAAAATAACAACAACAACAACAACAACTACTACTACTACTACTACTACTACTACTACTACCACTACTACTACTACTACTACTACTACTAGTACTTCGTCTACTCTTCCTTTCCTTTTCTTGTCTTTTCTTCTCTTTACCTTATTGTTCTACGTAAAATCTATCCTAGAGAATCTACGAACGAGCAAAGCTCCAGGCTCAGATGGTTTTCCTCCAATAGTGTTGAAAAAAAAAAAAAAAACTTTCCCAGAACTTGCTCCTGTTGTAGCTAAAGTATTCTAACTATAGATACGTACTTTTTCATTCCCTAATTCTTGGACAAAAAAAAAAGCCAATATCCACCCAGTTCCAAGGAAAGGAAAATTCTTCTAATCCCTCTGAGTACAGACCAACAGCTATTGCATCTTCTAAGTATTTGAGATATTCATTAATAAACACATTGTCAGAAATCTTGACTCCAGTAACTTATTTAGTGACAGACAGTGTGGTTTTGACCATAATAGATTCACTGTTGATCTACTCAGTCTCATTACTTCTACAATCCATCAGTCAGCTGATATGTCAAAGATTTTTGACAGTGTGGCAACGTGATCTGCTATCCAAACTCTCTTGCTGCGTCCTAATATTTATTGTCCCACTGATCTCCTCATATCTCAGTAACTGAAAGATAAGATTAAAGGTAGATGATGTATATTGCAATTTCCAACTCATGTAATGCCGGTGTGCCACAATGATCAGCCCTGGCTCTAACCCTGTTCCTTATTCGTATTAATGATCTCTTGTCTGTCACCCATATCACATTCACTCTTACGAGTATGCAGATGACTCAACGCTTCACAGTTATTCACACCCATTCAAAAAATTTGATGTCTCTAACCCCTAACTCAGCACAGCAATCTCCAGAAATGAAGACCTATCTAAGACCATGCAATGAGGGCAAAATAACTGCCTCATTTAATGCTAGGAAAACCAAATATATCCAGTTTACCAATGAACAGATGTTACCCGATTCTTATATTACCTTCAGTGAAACAATTTTCTTATCTCTAAAAGTACTGGAATTTTCGGTGTTTCACTTAACACTATCCTACGTTTAACCTCTCAGGTGAGATCACTTACAAAAATGACAAAAAAAAAAAAAAAAAAAAAAATTGCACTATTGTACCGAAACTTCTTCACTGACGGGCAGCTAGCTATAATTTACAGAAGTCATGTGAGCCCTCAGCTCGAATATTGGTCACCCTTGTGGCGTGGATGAGGAGAGGTTGCTATAAAACAACTGGAATTTTTTCAGAACAAGGCTGTAAGAATAATCAAACCAAGCATTTACAAACGAACATGTTCCCATACAAATAAGACTGAACGTTGCCTCCATTACATTAATTTACAGATTATATTGTGGCAAATGCTCACACATAGTTGCATCCACTGTACCACATCTCCACGCCTTCCCTCGTGCTACGAGGGCGTCTGGAAGTGCTCATGACTTGACTGTTACATTGCCATATAGCAGAAACTCTGCCTATCAAAATTCATTTGCACCCCGAAATGCTTGTTTTTGGAACTCACGTCCCCAGATTAATTTCCCCCAAACTTGAACCTACAACAGTTCAAGCCCAACTGGTACAGATTTTTTATGAACTGAGGATACCTATAATCTAGTGAAAGGATTTTTTTTTTATTTGCTTTTCCTTCCCTTCTTTATCTTCAGAAATAAAACAAAAGCTATCTTTGCATCAGTTTTATTTATTTCTCATAACACTTCCTTATGGTCATCTTACTATCCTTTCCTTCTCGTGTGGTTATCATTATTCTTTATTCTTCGGTATGCAGTTTTTACACATAATTTTTCCATTTCCCTAACTTTATCTTGACCACTGTTCTCTTTTCTTCCACATTTTAATCTCTTCTTCACTTATATATCCCAACATTTTCCCTCTTTCCGTATAGCACATGTAATAAGCTCTTCTCCAACACAACTCTCACCGAATTTTTCACTCGTTATCATATTTCTCCATCTTCTTGCACACTCTTTTCCACATACATTGTTGGCTAAAGTACTACTTTTCTTTTTTTTTTTTACATTATTTGAGGCTAAAAAAATAAGCAATATAAGAAGACTATACATACAATATTATATATTACAGCAGGAATTACAGATACTAGAGTTATGTCAGTGTTGGTATATGGTTAGGTTTGCATTTTTTCCAGCTTTAATCCCTCTGTGACCGTGGGCTTGTTTTTTTTTTTTCTTTTTTTGTGCACCCTTGGCCAACACTGAGGCTATTTTTTGAAGTTTCAGAAACGTATTTTTTTCTTGCAATATTGAAGAGGAAGTTCAGACGCACCTAACTGTGCAAATCCCAGCTCCCTAGACCCATTCTGTGGCTTGCAGTGGAGTGCAAAAGTTGCAGAATTATTGGCAACCGATATCCGCCGCCACGAGGTGCTGCCGCGATGCAACATCGCACGTGTTATCAATTTTTGTTTTACCCCCCAAAACAATGTGAATGGTACTGAAATGTTGTGCATATATTAGATATGATGATATCAAATAATTTCAGTACTTAATATGTTAAAACTGGCTCGCAAAAAAAAAAAAAAACATTACGAATATTTTTTTTCCACCTTTTTGATATAAAATATGTTTACAGTAGTGCTGAGTTATTTTTTAAGTTATCGTTGTAACCATGCTTGGAAAAGGGAGTGAAAGGGTTCAATTTTCTGTCCTAAATGAGAACATTGCCTGTCCCCCGAGGCTAGGTTCTCCCTTGGGGGATGAAAGTGGATTAGCACCACCAGGCCAGATCCGATTAGGAATAGGAGGGTGGAGTTGCAGCTTGCCACACCCACACCACGTGCATGGCTAAAAATAGAATCGTGATGCAGTTTCCAAACTACTAATAAGTCTAATTATTACGAATAGAGACAAAGCAGAAATTAATACTGTTACGTCCCAGTCCCACACTGCCACAGGCTCCAATAGTGGTAGTACAGTATAGGAAGGATGTTGCCCAGTTAGTTGTTCTTCCTATGGTCAGCCTTCAGGTGTGGAGTACACAAGATCAGCTGAGGCGAAAATAAACACTGGCTCCTTAAAGTTCACTGTCTTTATTTTCCAAGTAATTCTACTTAATGCTTTCCACTTCACTGTTCTCACAAGCACTGGAGCTTTGCATCCTTTACTAATTGCAGTTACACTTAATGCTTAACAACACTTCACAGTTATTACACTTAATGCTTGACACTTCACTGTTCACACAAGCACTGGAGCTATACATCCTTTACTAACTGCAGTTACACTTAATGCTGAACAACACTTCACAGTTATTACACTTAATGCTTGACACTTCACTGTTTTCACACAAGCACTGGAGCTATACATCCTTTACTAACTGCAGTTACACTTAATGCTTAATATTTCACAGTTATTACACTTAATGCTTGACACTCCACTGTTTTCTCAAGTACCAGTGATATACGATCTTCAATAACCCGCCACTGTATGCCACTGTTTACACGAGTGCCAAAAATATACATTCGTCACTGACACTGCACTGACACTCGACTAAACTCGTAATAATCTCTACCCCAGAAACGTCCACATTCTACGAGTATACTCTCGACGGGCAACAGTTGCCAACTCGGAAACAGCCCAAAATATGCTAGTGTTGTCTTACATTACATAACATTTTAAATCATTTACCATAAAAACTTAAATTACATAATTTAACAAGCAATCAATTAAATATGGCATTATAAAGAAAAGGAGCAGAAAAATTAATGCATAAATTACGAAACAACTACGCTCACAAATAGCAGGCAAATTGACAACTCTGATGACTCGTACCGGAACTTACGGTACGAGAAACGTCTCGAAAGTAGGAGACTACCTAACTGGTAAATCTCCCTTCATTACAATACGTTTACAGACGCGGAAAAACGTATTTTTCCCAAATAACACATTCACCTTTCTCATTAATTTTACTTTGTTATTTTCGTAATATACAGTATGTTGCTGTGTGTCTGTCGTGAGTTTGGGAAAGTATGATATTTTCTGCCTGGGTGAGGAAAAAGGGTAAAGCTGAGTGTTTCACAACACTTTACACGGTCAGAATAAGATAATCTCAGAGTATCACATGGTAAATGTGTGCAGTCATACGCACGTCCTACATACAATTATATTGCTTTCTACGTGATTCTGCAGTGATTGCGAGTAGATCAGAGTCATAAACAGGAAAAAAAATACGTGGATAACAATACAGGAACATACTTGATACTGGCAAGGGCAAGTGCATGATGCAATGAAAGGAGTCAGTGCAGGCGAAGTTTTACCTATCTCTGCCCTCCTCTAGCAGGTCAAAAGTCAATAGAGATAGGTCATTGTCTGGGGAACACAGTCTTTGTACAAAAGTCACTTACAAAACATAATCAACTTTACACAATACTGTTAGCTTACACTTCTGTTTCTTACTTTCTTCGTAAGATATAGAACTTGTGGGTGGTGAGGTGGCCCTTGAGGTGGTGGTGGGTGGAGGAGTAGCACGGGCATTGGTGGGGGGGGAAGTGGCTCGTGAAGTGGTAGGAAGTGGTGAGGTGGAGCGAGAGGTTGTGCGGGGTGGTGAGGTTGTGAATTCTATGGCATGATGTCGTGAGGCGAAGCAGGCTGAGTGTACCTGCAGTCCAGTCCTCCCCCTCCTCTCCCTTGGTGAAGAGCTGCTTCACTACCGTCCGTCTCCTCTTCGTTGGTGGTGGAGCTGTATGGCAAGGTGGTGGTGGCTTCTCATCACTCTCTGAGGAGATGTCGCTGTTGTCCTCCTTGGCAGTGGGAGAGTGATACCACTCATCACTGCTCTCCTCATTACTCCCCATCATAATCCCCACCTCCAAGTCAGACCCAGTTCAGTTCTCATCGCTCTTACCCCCACGAGGAAACAGCTCTGACCTGATTTCAGGGCTGGTGAGTGGCCTACGGCGCCAGAAAGGGCAGCGCTGGTTGGGGGTAGGGGCCGGGAGAGAGGCGGAACTCGGATGTCCACTCATCACGGAAGTGTGCAGTGTACTGACGTGTGGGGTGTATGGGAGTCTTGGGTAGGTCAGTCTGAAGACATTCAGAACGTTCGTTCACTTCCCAAAAATTTTCGCCGTTTTTTATAGGCCACGCTCGAACGACGCCGTCGGTCATTTATTGGCTAAACGTCATTCGACGCTGGCGGCCACGGAGGGGTTAATGAGACTGTGTACTGTGAGTTGCAGTACTGGATAAAAAAGTATAGTCCCTATTACATTTCTGGGTAGTGCCAACCTTTCTCTCAGCAATCTGTCACGTTTCTCAAAGAAGGATGGCTTGCATGACATCAGAGAAAATAATATACATGACAGATATGATGCAGTTTGGTTTATGCCAAGCAAAAGGAACACTGATGCCATATACATTGTTCCATAGCTTCAGGAAAAATATATAGGAAAGGAAAGGGATCTGTACTTTGTTTTTGATGATTTGGAGAAGGCCTTTGATAGGTTCCCTAGAGAGGTGGTGAAGTGGGCAACGAGAAAATTGGAATCGAAGTGTGATTGGTTAGAATGGTTATGGCCATGTATGTGGGTGCTCACCCCCAGGTAAGGGTGAATGGAGATTTGAGTGATGAATTTTCCATGAATGCTGGTGTGCATCAGTGGTCAGTCGTGAGTCCCTTGTTGTTTATCATGGTATTTGCAACCCTCTCACGTGACATCAGCAATGGACTCCCGTGGGAGATGTATGCTGATGATTTGCAGTTGATTGCAGAGAATGACAGGCAGGAGAGGAAAGATTTAGGAAGTGGAGAGATGGTATGGAGCACAAGGGGTTAAGGGTAAATGCAGAAAAAACGAAAGTGATGATATATAGAGCTTATGGTGGTACTGTCAATGAAGAGGGAAAGTGGCCATGTGCGATTTGCCACAAAGGCATGGGAGCAATTCCATCTTGTGCAGTGTTTGTGATAAGTGGGTGCATAAGAGATGTACTGGTATTAGAGGTAGCCTGCAAGATTATGCCGATTTCACATGTGTGGTGTGTCGGGGAGAGCATATTATGGAGTGTCAGGCATGAAAAGATTGAGCTTGCTGGTGAGTCTCTTGAGTGTGTGGAAGAGATTTGTTAGTTTGGGGAAACATGTTATGTGCTGGAGGTGTGGCTGGAGCTAGCTCTATGGCTAGAGTGAGAAGTGGTTGGAAGTTCAGGGAGTTGTTGCCTTTCCTGACAATGAGAGCTCTCCGTCCATGCTAAGGAATCTTTATATGCGGCATGTATTAGGAGTATAATGCTGTGTGGTAGTGAGACCTGGGCAGTAAAGGAAGAGGATATTTACAGGCTCAAACATACAAAAATAACAGTGATTAACTGGATGTGCTGTGCACCCCTGAGTGTGAGGCCTGCAGGGGGCTAGGTTTATGATGGAAGAGCTGCGAGGGAGGATGGGGCTGGAGTTGGTGTTGTGATGGGCAGAAGTTGACTGAGATGGTTTGGGCATGTGGAAAGGATGCAGGATGATAACTGGTTCCAGAAAGTGAGAAGTGTTAACGTTAGGGGTAGGGTTTCGAAAGATAGGCCGAAAAATACCTGGGACGATGTCATTTAGTGTGACCTTGCGATAAGGGAATGAATAGGGAAGCTGCCAGAAATCGAGCAGCATGGACAGCCGCCATTAGGTGACCAAGGCCAACGCATGCAAGCATGTTAGAGCCTTCAAAAACGAAACGAAAAGATTAGTATTGTATACTAATCTTTAATGTGATAAAGCAAGAGTTTCTGCCGGACAGCATGCGCAACGTCATCAGTATTTCATTAATACGAACATATACATTCACTTAAGTGCTTAACTGAAACATGTAGTTCGTTTTGGCACCACATTAAATCATGAGACTGAGTTAGGCAAGATGAGGTTAGATAAACTTACCACAAGCCTATCTATCTATTGCCAGACCCCCTAATCCCGTAACAAGGGGCCACAAACTGCCTTCACTTTGCTCTGTCCGCCACCAATTTTACTGCACTTCCAACAACCCATGGCCTCCTTCATACATCTCTGCACTCCCTCACTTTATCTCATTCTTAGTCTCCCCTTCCCCCCCTCGGCCTCCACCTCATTCACATACATTTTCTTAGTCAATCTCCCGTTCCCATCCTCTGCGATTGGCCGGGCCATCTAAGAGCTTTTCTCCTAAAACTTTCAGTCTCATCCACATCATTACCACAACGTTTCTTTACCTCGTCATTTCTCTGACTATCTCTCCATGTACCCCCACATCAATGTGCATACCTATATATACTTACTACCACCAAACGATCTTAAATAGGCTTTGATTGATCTTTGGAATTAGTGGGAATATACGTAGTGTTCGTTGACCCTTCAGTAGGAGAAGACTTTCTTCACTGAATAATTTTGTGTGGTTGTTTTTTGGGGAAAAAAAGTCACCGAAGTTTTTCCTTATATAAATATTATTTTTCAGGTTATCAGAACATCAAAGTAAAGGAGGAAGTGGCTCAATCGGTAGAGAGGTGGCCCGCAGTCCTACTGAACCCTGGTTCAAATCCCTGCTGAGACAGGGAATAGCTTATGAATTTGAATTTGTTAAAATGTAGGATTTCCTGATCTAGCATAAGACCCGCCGACATGTAAAAACAACCGTGCTAACAGCAGTACACCAGTCCTGTATGGGACAGCCCTAGCATGTATTCAATATGTACAGATGGTGTTAGCGCCTAAGTGGAGACATGTGGAGATGTAGGAGGCCTACTGGGCCTTGGGGAAATGGCCTGGGGATAGGCCCTGAAGCCTTTGCCCAGATTCGGACACATAAACAAAGAAAAGGTGCACACACACACACACACACACACACACACACACACACACACACACACACACACACACACACACACACAGTTTCACTTAGAGAAGATACTCTGAGATCATAAGGAATGATGTCACTTGCCAAAACAATTCAGTCTGTTGATTTTTTTTCTTTCTTTTTCTTTCTTTCTTCATTCATCATTTCCTTTTTACTGCAACCCTCGCAACAATGTTTTTGAATAATTAGGTATTGTGTTCTAAAATTATGAATTTGTATATTGCTGAACTTTAATGATCCTTAAGAAAGGTACATTCCATGTTTTGTAGTAAGGCAAAATATTTAGCATTTAACAAATCTTGAAGGACAGGTGTTTGGCTGTTTCCAATAACAATAGGCAGTGACATGAACAGATAAAGTTTTCTCTCATCATATGTACTGCTTCGGTTCCGAGTTTGATATTTAATTTCCGCCATCATCATCACCACCACCACCAACAACAACAAGAACAATAATAATAATAATAATAATAATAATAATAATAATAATAACAATAATAATGGTAAGAACATGACGATCTGTATGTTCTTACAAACAGTATGGATATTCTCCTCATCGAATGAAGAGAGAACCTGTATTTTTACACAGGTAATTTCTCCGATGATTCTCCTCATCACTACCAACACACACACACACACACACACACACACACACACACACGCTGGCTCAATGGCAATGCTCTCGTCCGGCATTTGTTAAGATGGGGGTTCGCGCCTGCTCAGGACGCGAAAAGTTGCACTGACGAAACGGATGGTTACTGTCCTCATTGAGCAAGGGAATGGGTGTGTGCGTGTGTGAAGGTCAAGGCCTTGCCCTTAGATCGGACTAAATGAGCTCCCAGCTTTCTTCCTGGAGGGTAAAATCTGACGATGACGACCATCACGTGATTCTGACCGACCCGGTGAATTACACACACACACACACACACACACACACACACACACAAGGATTGTCATCACCAATAGTAATAACACCCCAATCATCACTCTGTAACTACAATTGTCACCTAACGCCGAACCCATTACGGCATATCTCACTCTTTGGCGATTCTTTTTGCCTGAATAGAGTCTGTGGGATTAGTTAGAAAATATATTTCCAGTTTCTAGATGACAACACCGTCCGATAAATATTTATCTTTTTTTTTTTTCCAGTTAATTTATGTTTGCTGATTATAATCGTTTGATGTTAGCCTGGCATCAAACCTCTAAACTCTGGCCAGAGGGTCACCCCCTCCATGATGAGTCTTTTTATATATTCCTCTTATTATCAAATGGTGATGTTATTCAGTACCCGATAGACGTTTCGGCATGGAAAGAGTAGATATAATTTTCATTAAGCCCTTCAGTATCAGATGTCTCCTGTGCCCCAGGCAAGACTATTTGGCCATTGCATGATTAAAGGTGTTGGTGGAGAAAAACAGAGATAATGGTCGTAACCTGTGCTCGGAATCACAAACAAAATCGACCTCACAGAAATGAATAAAATTTAATAATCAAGCACTCCTGAAAATTTTAAGCTATGTACTTACTGTGCAAAGTCATTTCATGCTTTAGTTATATGTGAACATTCTGCAATCATGAAATGTTCATTTTTCCTCGATCAACAGTAAAAAAAAGAAAAAAAAAAAAAGAAAGAAAAAATTATTGCTGTCAAGTGTCCCTAACTAGCCAATAAAATCGCCGGGTAGTAACTAAACTGGAATATTGTAATGGCCAAAATATAACTGCTATAGTGTCCTCTGTTTTGTATAATGTCATTCAAGACAGTTTATAATTGCTTACTTTGGCGAAGCTTTTCATTAGCTTAATCTGTCCTTCTCATAATAGAGCCCAAAAGGTGTTCACTGCCTGAGAGTAATAATTTGAAAGCATGTTTAAAGTGGTCGTCTGTGATAAACTACTATATTTTTCTGTTCCTACCCTTTAATGTAGGTAAATAAGTAAGTGAATATGAAAAAGAGATTAACAAAAAAAAACTGTTAAGGAGAATGATCAATGATAAAAGGAGTCAGATGAGAACTGAGAAGACCGATAACAGCAAAGGACCAAGAAATTCATCTGGGAAGTTGGTGGTAGATCATGTCAGGAGCTCTCTGAATGCTAGTATCTAAACTTCCAAGGCCTTTTTGAAATATTACATGTAACGTGTACAGTTTATTAGCACAATCTTCATTAACCCACTGCGTCCCGGCAGACTTATCACCAATAACCCCATCTAATCCCGGCAGATTTTCAATTTTTTCTTTTTTTTGGGGGGGGTGCTAAAATCTCCGCTTTATATGAGAAACATCGAAAATTCAGAGAGAAAGTGCTCACCTGAGCTTAGAAATGCCTGGTACGGGTGACCTTCCCCTCACCTGGTACCGTCTTCTATCGAGCCCGGCTCCAGAAAAGATGTTTTATATGGGACGGGTAACTATTCCAAACCAATCAGAATAGGTAGATATTTATTTATTTATTTGGTACTAATTTATATGTATTACAAGAGTATATTAGTTTTTCACTCAGTAATATAAGCAATATAAGCATTGTCTCACTCACCAAACACATCAACATACTGCATCTTCCTTGGTGGCATTACCTCCTCATCACTTCTGATCATTTCTTCCTCTGGCGCCATGATAACTTTGTCCTCCACATTGTCATTGACTGGGGAATTACTCTCGCCTTGAATTTCGTACCATGGCGCGACATGTCATTACTGGTCAGGTCACTGGTAACAGGGGAGTTGCTGAGACAATGGCGTGCGGGGGGGGGGGGAGATCACGCAGGATAAGGCATTGTCCCCGCCTGGCCTCGGGTAGAGGAAGGTGTCCCAAGTAAATGTACCAAACACACAAGTGAAATGTGAAAAATGTGCAAATGACGTAACTTGCAATTACAGAGCATTTATAAACATCAATGGGTGTCACAGTGACAAAACATTCGGGCGCATATGTACGTCAACTGGACGGGGCAGGTTTAAAACAGGCTAAAAAAAGACCATTACTTCTGCTACTGCTCTATTTACTTGTTTACATTTATTGTTTTACAAACTGTAATATAACAGAAAACACTCAATGGATTTCTAGTGCTTCACAGTAATCGAGATTGAGGTACCAACAAATTTTTGACGTCATATTCCATCATATATATATATATATATATATATATATATATATATATATATATATATATATATATATATATATATATATATATATATATATATATATATACAAATTTTTGACGTCATATTCCATCATATACATATATATATATATATATATATATATATATATATATATATATATATATATATTCATAATTTGGTGCAGGGCTAGACAACTTCACCCAGAGAGAGAGAGAGATAGCGAGAGAGAGAGAGAGAGAGAGAGAGAGAGAGAGAGAGAGAGAGAGAGTGCTCGGCGGCAGAGGGGAGTTGGAGGGCCATGGGGTCGGAAGCAAGGAGGCGGACCTGCCTATGGATGAGATATGAAAGAGGGGTGGTGACAGCAGGATCAGAGTTTCATTTTAAGAACGGGTGGTATGAGGGGGAGAATGGGGCGTTAAGGTAGGTAGGTAGGTAGGGAGAGACAGAGAGAGAAGTCTATCTATCTATATACCTAGGCTGCTTCCCCCAAGGAAAGGGAGGTAGCCGAGACAGGACGACTCACTCTCCATTTACTCATCCATTCAAACACATTCATTCGCATCTTAGCCCCAAAGGGGAGAACGGACAGATCATCACCGCATCACACCGCACAAGGGTCAACTGCGCAATGCAAGCAGTGACATCCACAGCAGGGCCCGACAGCAGAACTGGTTTACCCCTGCCACATCATAACAGACCCATCCCCTTACCTGCACCTGATCTGACTAGCTGATCAGACCAAATGCGGGAGAATATCCCCTCAGGGCTGCGTCATCACTTATTCATTCACAATTTCTCTCCATTTATTTCTGTCACGCACAGCCACTCTTCCTTGCTCAACAGACATCCCTCTCGCATCCAGCGCTCTCTTCACACTGTCCATCCATCCTATTCGTGGTCTTCCTCTCAGTCTTACACCTCTCACATCAGATCTAGTTATCTTTTTCACCAATCGCTCATTATCCATTCTCTCCATATGCCCAAACCATTGCAACACCCTCTGCTCAACTCTACCAGCCATCTCCCGAACAACTCCAGTTCTCCTTCGCACTTCATCATTTCGCACTCGATCCATACGTGTCACTCCACACATACTCCTCAGACATTTCATCTCCATTACATTCAAACTTAAAATATATATATATATATATATATATATATATATATATATATATATATATATATATATATATATATATTTATATATATATATAAAATATATATATATATATATATATATATATATATATATATATATATATATATATATTGTTACATAGCCTATGATTTCATCATCCTTTGTGTAATTTTAAAGCACAGTATGCTGCATGTTTGATCACGAGCGTGCTCTGTCTCAGTCCCCCCTTCTACCGTTATAGTAGAGTAAGTCGTCCTTTCTGTTGTTCAGAGCAGGATTGTCAGCTCTTTGTCCCCATGGCTTCATTTGCGCGTCCTTCTTACAAGTTGTATCAAGCTCTGCTGGCCCCTATATAATGAGCCCAGTCTCTGCATTATTGCCACTTAGATCTGCTCCTCATTTTGTGCACATCTCTGTCCTCCCCTGTACAGTTGTTATTGTGAGTGCTCAGAAGTCTCCAGCCATCTAGCAGATGTGTGTAATTTGAGTATAACTGTTGTTGCATTTTTTCTTGTACTGTGTAGCATAAGGTTAAAATTTAGGCCTAGTAAGGTTTTTGTAATTTATGTAAAGGTTCTTGTTGTCAGCCATCATTAATATTGTATTGTATCTGTAATAATATATCTGGCATTCACTGAGTAATATCTGGTATCTCATTTTAACAGGGCTGACTTAGATAAATTTACTCATGCTAATTTCGTGTTAATAGAGGCTATTGCAGTTAACCATATATTTTACCTGTTTTTTGCCATTACATTATCCTTATGAGTCCTGAATGTTTTGTTGTTAGTTTGAGCATTAAACTTTAACTTGTAATTTTACCTCTTTTATTTTGAACCTGGACCTTTACGGGACAGTAGTGATTATTAGTATTCTCACTTAAAGTGTACATTATCTTTCTCTGTTCCGTAACATAAATTTGGCGACCTCATATCAGGATATTCAGGATATTATCATAAGGTTATTGCTTGATATTTTGTGACTGTGATTTATTCATGATGTCTACTATTACTACACTTGATGAAGCCAAAGATTTTTTGTCAAATGTGCAAACAGTGTGTGATGTAGAAAACAGAACAAAGAATGAACTTAAGCTTGTTACTCAACAATTGGGAATTGCAGTTCACTCTCATCATTCTAAAGATCAAATTGTTGACATGATTAATAAAAGCTTGTTTAATGTAACTCCTCCAAATGAGCAAACGCAGATTGAATTAGCTAAGTTACAGCTAGCCCTGCAGGAGGCTCGTGTTACGGAGGCTGAATTTCAAGCACGTGCTAAGGAGGCTGAGTCTCAGACTAAGGAGGCGGAGTCTCAGGCTAAGGAGGCGGAGTCTCAGGCTCGTATTCAGGAGGCACAGATACAGGCAGAAATTGAACTTGCCAGGATTCAGGCAGACCATGAGTATCGCATGAAACAAGGTGGAACTGGATCATCTAGCTCTGATGATTTTGATGTGGCTAAATATGTTAAACTTGTCCCTCCTTTTAATGAATCTGATTTAACGAAGTATTTTCAGTTGTTTGAGAGGGTAGCTACAGGTTTTAATTGGCTCAAAAAGTATTGGCCAGTACTCATTCAAACTGTTCTCACCGGTAAAGCTCAAGTAACTTATGCATCTTTGCCTCAGGATCAGTGTGATAATTACAGTATGATGTAGTTACGAGCTTGATTCTTAAGGCCTATGAGCTTGTTCCTGAAGCTTATAGAGTAAAATTTAGGACAACTTACAAGCAAGATAAGCAATCCCATGTTGAGTATGCAAAAATCAAAGAAGATCTGTTAGAGCAGTGGTTAAATTCTAACAATGTGGGTTCCGATTTTGACATATTTAAGCAGATGATTTTGCTGGAGAACTTCAAGATGTGTATTTATAAAGATGTAAGCCTATATCTTGATGAGAAAAGAATAGATAATTTGTCTGATGCTGCAGTTTTAGCTGATGAATATGTTCTCACACAAAAGAGATATTCTAGAGAAAAAAGGAAAGCTGAGAGAAAGTACGTTGCCTCTACTCAGAGTACAGGTAACAGGAAAGAGAATAAAGATGATGTTTCTCAGGAGGTAAATACCAGCTTCACCTCTAGATTTCGGAAAAGTAAATGTACTTATTGTAGTAAGCTTGGTCATACAACGGAGAAATGTTTCAGGAGACAGCGTGATGTGAACAAAAAGGAGTCTTTAAATATTCAGTCAATTGGTCTAGTGTCCACCCTCGAGAGTTCCCATAATTCTTTAACTGAGTTAACTGAACCTGCTTTGAGGGGTAACTTAAATTCTCATGATGGAGCTCCTCTTTTGAGCAGTAACGTGGGTGACACTCTCAAGAGTTCGTGTGCTAATTTCCTGTCTGATGGTTTTGTCAGTCCTCTGGACAGTAATGACAGGAAATCAGTTAAAATATATCGTGATACAGGTGCTTGCCAATCCCTTATGCTGACCAGTGTTCTAGGCTCTAATGTTAATTCCTCTGATGAAACTGTAATCTTACAAGGTGTAGGGAATAATTACTTCTCTGTCCCTCTGTGCAGAGTGAATTTAGAGTCTGGTTTTGTTAATGGTTCCGTTATGGTTGGGTTGGTTGAGACACTCCCAATGTCAGGTGTAACTTTCTTACTTGGAAATGATATTGGTGGAAGTCAAGTGTGTCCAGCTCCTCAGTTGTCTAGTGAGCCAGTGGCTGCGACCCAGGATTGTGATGTCCCTGATGTGTTCCCTGCATGTGCTGTCACTAGGGCTAAGTCTAAAGTTACTGGTGATTCAGAGGATAATGATGATGATGATGTTATCCTAGCTGACACTTTTCTTTCTAATTTGGACCACTCACCAGATGAGGCAGTACCCCGTAATGTTGATAATTTGTCTCGTCAAGAGTTGGTTGAGTTGTAGGTTGCTGACCCTGAGTTGAAAGGTCTAGCTAACTCTGCTTACAGTGAAGAAGAGTTAGCCGGTGCTTCTACTTGTTATTATGTAAAGTCAGGAGTACTTATGAGGAAGTGGAGACCCCCAACAGCATCAGCCGACTGTGAATGGGAGGTTGTACATCAAGTTGTCATCCCTCGTGTTTGTAGGCAGGATATCATTAGAGTGGCTCATGATTCCAGTTTGGCAGGACACCTTGGAGTGAGGAAGACTGTGGCACACATTTTGAAACACTTCTACTGGCCAGGTATCTTCAGGGATGTTTCCTGGTATTGTAAGTCTTGTCACACCTGTCAAGTTGTGGGGAAGTGTAATGAGACCGAAAAGATTGCACCTCTAGTTCCCATTTCTCCTTTTGAGGCGCCATTCACCCGTGTATTGGTGGATATTGTGGGCCCTCTTCCTAAGACTTCTTCAGGATTTTCTTATGTGATGACCCTGATTGATATGGCTACTCGTTATCCTGAAGCCATTCCACTTAGAAATATCTCAGCAAAGAACGTGGTTAAGGAAATGCTAGGGTTCTTCACAAAGTTTGGTCTGCCCAAGGAGGTACAGTCAGACCGGGGAAGTAATTTCATGTCAAACGTTTTCAAGCAGTCTCTGAAAGAGTTGGGCATCACCCAGATCACGTCTTCAGCTTACCATCCCCAGACCCAAGGAGCGTTGGAGAGATATCATCAAACACTCAAATCGATGCTCAAGAAATACTGTTTGGAACATCAGAAAGACTGGGATAAAGGTCTTCCATTCGTTGTGTTTGCCGCAAGAGAATCTCCAAATGAATCACTGGGCTTCTCACCTTTTGAACTACTGTTTGGCCATGAAGTAAGAGGACCCCTTAAGCTACTCAAGGAATGCTGGCTGTCGGAGGAAGATGACGTCAACCTGCTGGAGTATGTGATGAAGTTCAAAGAACGGCTGTCCACTGCTTTACAGCTGGCGAGAGAGAATTTAGGAGCTGCTCAGGAGAAGATGAAGACTTGGTATGATAAGAAGTCCAGGTTACGCCACTTTCAGCCAGGAGATCAGGTTTTGATTCTGCTACCGGTTCATGGGTAACCACTTCAAGCCAAGTTTAGTATTCCTTATTTCATGGAGAAGAAACTCAGTGATGTCAACTATGTCATCGCCACACCAGATCGTAGAAAGAACAAGCAACTATGTCACATCAGCATGCTAAAGTTATATCACAGGCGGGACGAAAATAATCCAGTCTGCACTGTGGCTGTTCCACCCAAGTCTGCAAGTGAAGCTCTCCCATGCAGTATGAGCCTGAGTGATAGTTTGGGGAAGAATCCTGATATCATGAATGATCTCCAGACTAAGCTTTCTCATCTACCTCCCGAAGAAAGGCAGGAGTTTTCGGCATTACTGCAGGAGTACCCGCAAGTGTTCCGTGCCACTCCAGGAAGAACCACTGTGTTGATGCATGATGTCGATGTTGGAGACGCAAAGCCAATTAAATTGCCTCCTTACCGTGTGAACCCAGTGAAAGTTCCTCTCATCCAGAAGGAGCTTGGCTACCTGTTGGACCACAAGATGATTGAGCCCTGTCAGAGCGAGTGGAGTTCTCCTGTCACTCTAGTCCCTAAGCCAGGTGGGTCACAGCGGCTTTGCATCGACTACAGACGTGTTAATCAGATAACCAAAACAGACACCCTCTCCCTCGTGTGGAAGATTGCATAGACAAGATCGGAAAGGTTAGGTACATAAGTAAGTTTGATTTGTTAAAGGGATACTGGCAAGTACCTATGACTGAACGTGCTAGGGAGATCTCATGTTTTGTAACACTAGGAAAGACTTTTGCATGTTCTGTAATGCCATATGGTATGAAGAATGCACCAGCCACATTTCAGAAGCTCATGAATGTTGTAACCGAGGGTTTGGCAGGGTGTGTTGTTTATATTGATGATGTATTAATCTTCAGTGACAACTGGAAAGATCACCTATGCCATGTCAGTAAATTTCTTGAGCGTTTGTTTCATGCTAATCTTGTAGCTAATTTATCAAAGTGTGAGTTTGGTCAAGCTAAAGTTCAGTACCTTGGGTATGTAATTGGTGATGGACATGTTGCACCACCAGGAGATAAGGTTCAGGTTATAAGTGATCTTCCCAGACCTAAAAGTAGGAAAGAGCTACAAAGATTTTTGAGAATGGTAGGTTATTAGAGGAGATTTGTTCTTAACTTTTCTATTCTTGTATAAAAACTTACAGACCTACTGAAAAAGGGAGTTAAATTTGTCTGGACCGATAACTGTGAATCCTCTTTCAACAAACTTAAAGCTATTCTATTAAGTCAGCCAGTGCTCGCTACTCCAAATTTTGCTAAGCCTTTTAAGATGGCTGTTGATGCAAGTGATATAGGAGCTGGGGCTGTTTTGCTGCAGGAGGATGACCAGGGTATTGAACACCCTGTATCTTATTACAGTAAGAAGTTCACTCCACCTCAAAAGAACTACTCAGCTATTGAGAAAGAGCTTTTGGCCTTGATTTTGGGTTTACAGCATTTTTCATTTTATTTGTGTTCTGGTTTTGACCCCATTGTTATTTATTCTGATCATAACCCACTGAAATTCCTTAGTAAGTTTAAAGATAAAAATCAGAGATTGACAAGATGGAGTCTACTTCTTCAGGAGTATTCATTAGACATACAACATGTCAAGGGGAAAGAAAATGTTATTGCAGATTGCTTATCTAGACTTTAGATAGATTGTTTTAGAGTAATAAGAAATTTCCTTTGTAAATTTCTTTTTCTTAGTGGGGAGGTGTTACATAGCCTATGATTTCATCATCCTTTGTGTAATTTTAACGCACAGTATGCTGCATGTTTGATCACGAGCGTGCTCTGCCTCAGTCCCCCCTTCTACTGTTATAGTAGAGTAAGTCGTCCTTTCTGTTGTTCAGAGCAGGATTGTCAGCTCTTTGTCCCCATGGCTTCATTTGCCCGTCCTTCTTACAAGTTGTATCGAGCTCTGCTGGCCCCTATATAATGAGCTTAGTCTCTGCATTATTGCCACTTAGATCTGCTCCTCATTTTGTTCACATCTCTGTCCTCCCCTGTACAGTTGTTATTGTGAGTGCTGATAAGTCTCCAGCCATCTAGCAGCTGTGTGTAATTTGAGTATAACTGTTGTTGCATTTTTTCTTGTACTGTGTAGCATAAGGTTAAAATTTAGGCCTAGTAAGACTTTTGTAATTTATGTAAAGGTTCTTGTTGTCAGCCATCATTAATATTGTTTTGTATCTTGAATAATATATCTGGCATTCACTGAGTATTATCTGGTATCTCATTTTAACAGGGCTGACTTAGATAAATTTACTTATGTTAATTTCGTGTTAATAGAGGCTATTGCAGTTAACCATTTATTTAACCTGTTTTTTGCCATTACATTATCCTTATGAGTCCTGAATGTTTTGTTGTTTGTTTGAGCATTAAACTTTAACTTGTAATTTTACCTAACTCTTTTATTTTGAACCTGGACCTTTACGGGACAGTAGTGATTATTAGTATTCTCACTTAAAGTGTACATTATCTTTCTCTGTTCCGTAACAATATATATATATATATATATATATATATATATATATATATATATATATATATATATATATATATATATATATATATATATGCCGATATCATTTCCTTTGTGACGATTAGTATACTTTGAAATGTACTTAAATTTATTTCAGCGTAAATTGTGCAGAACTTTCGCTTCGAATAACCGAAATGAATGAAAAGCTTAAAAAAAAAATAAAACTTTGGCAACAATCATGCATGCATGCATTTTGGATCGGTCATGATAACAGACATAACACTCATTTCAGTGAACCATTTATGATTAGGTGCCGGTGTGATATAATTGATCTCAGTACGTATGTCATTCATTTTAACTAGGTGAAGACGTTCCTATCTATCTATTTATCTATCTATCTGTCTATTGACAGACGCCTCAATCCCGTACGGGGTGGCCCTGTTCCCCGCCATTTCACTGCCCTGCTCCCAACTCTTCCCACCCCTCTCTCATATACTTCTCCACTCCATCCCTCCATCTCATCCTCTGCCTCCCCGTCCCTCTCCCCCCTCCACCTCGCTCACATACACTCTCCTTGTCAGTCTCTCACCCTCCATCCTCTCCACATGGCCAAACCAACTCAGTGTGTTCCTCCTAACGCTTTCTATCACATCCACCTCCACACCACAACGCTCCTTTATATCCTTATTTGTCAGCCTGTCTCTCCATGTGACTCCACAGGCTCCTCTTAAATAACTCATTTCCACTGCTCTCACTCTTGACTTTCAACAACGTCCAAGCTTCACTTTCATACGTTAGAGATGGTATCACAATACTGTCGTGTAGTTCTTCACTTCCATGCTCACTTCCCTGTTTCTTATCACTGCTTTCAAGGAACCAGCAACCTTTCTTCCCTGCTGTACCCTTTCAAGCACTTCACCTCCAAACTTCCATCCTTACTCATCACACTACCCAAGTATTTAAACGTACTCACATTTTCCATTTCCTCACCATCCAACCTCGCTGTACATTCACTGACTTCACCTCTCTCAAAAACCATCACTTTACTCTTCCCTACATTCACCTTTAGATTCCGTTTCTTACACTCCCAAACTCATCCACCAAGCCTTGCAGCTCCCCTTCGTCTTCACTCAACAACAAAGTATCATCTGCAAACAACAGTACAGGGAGTTTCCAAACACTACTCTCTCTCACCGGGGCCACTTCAACATCCACTGCCCTACCTTGTACCTCTTTTATTACCCCATCCATGTACAGATTGAACAACCATGGAGACATGACACATCCCTGTTTGAACCTAGCCTTCAAAGAGAAAAATTCACTCAGTTCAACATCCACACGCACTGCAGCCTTAGCACCATCATACATACTCTTCACAGCATTCAACAACTTCCCATCTATTCCATATATTCTCAATACTTTCCACAATCCTTGTATATCCACCCTGTCATATGCTTTCCCGAAATCCACGAAAGCCGCATACAACTTCTTTCCCTTTTCTAGAAACTTTTCCACCAATGATCTATGAATAAATATCTGATCTACACAACCTCTTCCCTTCCTAAAGCCTCCCTGTTCTTCTCCAACTAATTCCTCTGTTCTTTCCCTAACTCTGTCAATAAGTATCCCACCATACACTTTTCCTATTACACTAAGAAGACAAATGCCCCTATGATTACCACACACTACTTTTTCCCCTTTTCCTTTGTACAAGGAAATAATTATACCTAATTTCCAATCCTCTGGGACGCTACCTTCCTCCCAGGCCAATCTGCACATCTTCCACATCCATTCTACTACTATCTCTCCCCCATGCTTCAGCATTTCACTACACGCTCCATCAATTCCTGGGGCTTTCTCCAATTTGACTTTCTTCATTGCTTGCACAACTTTTATCCTACTGATTTTTTCCTGGCTTCTCACCTCCCTCCTTCTCCCAGCCATTCCCCAGCCACTTATACTTGCATTACTTCCAGTCTCTATGTTCAACAATTCCCTAAAGTGTTCTCTCCATCTGCTCACTTTTTCTCCCTTCTCCACTAGTAAGAATAATCTACCATTTTTATCTTTCACTACCCTGCTGACTGCACTGCCACCCTGTCTTACTGTCTTCACCTCTTTCTAGAACATTTTCTTACAGTCCCTCCACCTAACACTCAAATTCCTTCCAAATTCCTCATCCGCTCTGTTTTTACTCTCTTTTCCTAATCTTTTCACCTCTCTTCCTTTCTACACATAACTCTCTCTTCCTCCTCTCAACTTCTTCCACGCTCCTATTTCTCATCCATTCATTATTTGCTTTCTTTTGTGCCACAGCCTGTCTCACCTCTTCATTCCACCATGGTGTTCCTTGCACCCCCTTCCGTCTTCTCTCACACCACATCACATGCTGCACATACTTCTTCTATGAATTTCTTGTACACACCTTCCACGTCCCCTATCTGCTCCAATTCACATTTACCCAATCGTTCCTCCACTTCTCTCTTATATTCTGCCTTTATCTCATCCTCTTTTAACCTTTCCACTCTCCTTGCAACTACTCCTTCCTCCCGTCCTTCCCTTCTTCTATTTCTCCAACTTATTTGTATCTTGATTCTGGCCACCATCAAGTAGTGGTCAGAAAGTCCACTCCCCCATCCTCTATAAGCGCTTGCATCCATTACATATCTTCGCATCCTTTCATCCACACACACATAATGAATCATTGCGTTCCTTTCATTCAGCTCACCACCCACTCTTCTCATCACTTGCCATGTATATCTGTGGATCATTTTGTGCCTGAAGAGGGAATTGACTATCACCAACCCCCTTCTGACACAAATGTCCACTAACGCACAGCCATTCCCATCTATCTCAGCAGGCACATCCCTCTCACCAACTATTTCATCCACCTTCACAGTCCCTACTTTACCATTCATATCACTGATCAAAAACACTCTCTCATTCCTTCCAAACTTTTCCATGCACACTTCCACATTTGTCCAGAACTCTTCTCTCACTCTGCTTGCACG
Source organism: Coenobita brevimanus (assembly GCF_032717465.1). Taxonomy (NCBI): domain Eukaryota; kingdom Metazoa; phylum Arthropoda; class Malacostraca; order Decapoda; family Coenobitidae; genus Coenobita; species Coenobita brevimanus. Next base: position 13,677,583 of record NC_136996.1, read on the forward strand.
ATCTTGTGTTGGCTCATACATGCACACAATTGCCCACATTTGTATTCCAACTTTCAATCTTACCCACACAATCCTTGAGCCAACTGATCCATACTCTCTTATGTTCTTCTTCCATCTTTTACTCACAACAATACACACACCTTCTTTTGCCCTCTCATTCTCACCTACTCCTGCACATATACCCCATCCATACTCCCATTCTTTCACACTCTCTCCTCCCCATTTAGTTTCAGTTACTCCACATACATCCACTTTCGCACCCTCAAGCACCTGGACAATCTCTCTTTCACCTCATCATTCGCACCCCTTACATTCCATGTTGTGATCCGTACCATGTTCATTGTCCGGTCCTTGGCCGTCATCTTTTGGTCAGTCCTTGTCCGAGGCTTCTTGTTCGTCTTTTTATTTAGCTGTTTTCCGGGGAGGAACACTAATCTTTTATATTTTTTCCTTAATATTTCTTCCCGATTAGTATCATATTCTAGTATTCATCTCCTACCAAAGCTCAGGTTTTATAATGCAAGAATAATAGTTTTAGCCATAACTAACAAGAATACAGTAAAGTTCAGAATGTTTCTTGGGATAGCTGTGAGTTGCGTACTTGTTTAGCTTTCAGTTTTGAAACTCAGTGACTCTTGTCCAATGGTTCCCAAACGTTTTGTACTTATGACCCCTTTCTCATAATCTGAAAACACATGCAACAACCCTGCCGTCAGCACTTTCAGTTTTACAAATTGTTTTGAGAAGAAAAGGGGAAGAAATAGAAACCAATCATTACTTCATAAATATTTTCAATTTTGTTCTGAAACATTCCTTGCACTTTATAGAGTTCAGGGCAAGTTTCGTTTGTTAGCCAAACTAAGCCCATCATTTTTTTCTCACTATCATCCATCGCCACACAATTCAAGATTGTCATCGCTAACATATCAGCAACCCTCCAACCTAGCTAGTGGGATGGTTTGGGTTACATCTGAGCAGCGAGTCTTGGTTTTCGTGGCAGGGTGTCACCCTTGACATTCAGTCTGTTTCTGATCTTCATTTTGATGTGAACAAGAGTTAAAAATCTGGCCTCGCAGAGGAAGGTGGAGGCAAATGAACGAATACCACGGAGGGCCAACATACTGACTCTGGAATATGATTAATCCATAGTGCAACAGAGCTGAGTCACCGATTTCTCCCGGAACAGGTCACACGCTGAAAGGTCGTTCCGTTGATCCAAGAATTCATCTTGGACTTCGTCAGGGATGCTGGATCCGTGAAGTGTAGCAGAGAAAGGGTTTCTTAGCAGTGCCTCCTTTTTTCCTGTGAGGTCAGGGTATTATTGGTGGAATTCCTTTTTTAGGGACCCAAGATGACCGATAATATCCTTTAGAAGCTGATCTACAGCAGTTTGCCCTGAGATTCATCAATCACTCTGCAGACTTTTTCAAACATAGCAATGTTCCCAAGACGGACTTTCTTCTGACACCAGTTCTGTAGTTTTGAAGGCCTGTAGATTGTCTTTAAATAGGAGAATGCGTGTTTCCTTCCCTGATTTTTAAATTTCAGCTTGTTCAGTTAGTCGAAAATTTCCGCAAAGTACGCAATCCGTTAATTCCTCATTTCATCATTGAACTGAGCAATAAAATCTCTCTTTTCTTGTACTTTCAGAAAGAACCTGATTTCACCTTGCATTTGGAAAACACAATACAGTGCACAGCCGTGTAGATGGGAAGGACCTCATGGTCATCATTCTGGTCTTTGCAGATATATATGAATAGACAATAGAGGAGTGTTGATTGCCACAGCCTTCATGTAGCTCACAATTTTTATCACAGAATCGAGAACCCTCAGAAAGGCAGGAAGGGTCTTACTGGTAAGAGCATATTGGTGGATCATGCAGTGGATGCCCTTGGCTTAGGGACCCAGCCCCTTCACTCTTGCCTAGAATCATGACTTCAATTCTACCATAGCTGGTACTCCGTCCATACAAACCCAGTATACGTTTCCCCATTACAGATCTTCAGTATGAAAAAAAGGAACCAACCTTTCCCACGACATCATCAGTCAGCAACAGCACTCGAGAAGGAAGAAGCATACAAACTGAGCTCATACAAGCCCCCGCCCATCAGGCAGTTACAAATAATAGTGTATCAGTAACTTCCTCACCCAGCGATTCAGTACGTTCCTCGCAAAGCGAAGTCCCCTTTGCTATGGTAAGAAATGGCGCAAAACCCGGAAAAGATATGAGGAAGCATCTTCCCATAACTACGTATGATCGCTACCAGATCCTTGCCGAAGCGGTTAATAAGACAGAAGAAACAAGGCTTATTGGGGACTCTATTGTACGCAGTCAGCTGGAGAAATTTTGTGGACGCGCCCCCATCAGCAGAAAGAGGTACTGTTTTCCAGGAGGTGGACTATGTGATATCACAGAAGCCTGCGATGAGGTCACAAAAGACGCAAATGATCAAACTCTATATGTTATCCATGTTGGTACAAATGATCTGAAGTGCAATAGATCAGAGGAATTGCTAGCAAAGTATCATGAAATGATCAAACGATTCAAAACTAAGTCCACCAATGTGATAATATCTGGTATACTCCCAAGGATCAAGGCAGAAAATAGTTTCTATGATAAGGCCTCCAGCACAAATAACCGGCTCAAATCTCTCTGCACGCAAGAGGGAGTCGACTTTGTCAATCTGTGGGACCAGTTTTATGAGCAACATACTCTATTCCAGAAAGATGGTCTCCATTTGAACTCAGTAGGAACGGCACGGCTAGGTAGACTTTTACACGATAAAGTCGCCCTCTTCAGATCAAAAAACGCGACACGTCCAGGAACAGTAACCTTAACGTAAATACCCACAAAGTCAGATCAACTGTTTGGAACGGAATTAGAGTCTGCTATGTTAACGCACGTAGTCTACGTAACAAGTCTGAGGATTTAGAATCTCTAATTTACCTAGAAAATTATGACATCATTGGCATCACAGAGTCCTGGATTAACACATCTGACCGTGACTTTCTAGCGGAATACTCATTAACAGGGTACAATATTTTCAGTTGTGAGCGACCACATCGAGCTGGTGGCGGTGTTTTACCATATGTGAAAACTAGTCTCCATCCCCTTGTGCTATCCAAACCCAGTATTACCAACATAGATGCCAGTTATGTTCAGCTAAGTATTAATTCACACAAAATAAATATATGTCTCATCTATCGTCCTCCAGCACAGTCAACTGAGACAGATGAAAAACTTTATGATCAAATTGCGGAAATTTGTTGTCAAGAGGATAGAGTAATTTTTGGAGACTTTAATCTACCGGTAACAAAGTGGGGTGAACCACTGACGGCACACTCAGGACAAGAGCTTTATACGAATCTTCAAGAAAGCGCCCTTTCCCAACACGTAGAATACCCAATGAGAGGAAACAATATCCTAGACATCATCTTGACTACAAATGATAACCTAGTCAACAACGTTGAAATAGGACCTGAGTTTAGTTCCAGTGATCATCGAACTATACAGTTTAATATTACTACTGAAAAAGTAAAAGAAACGGAGAGCAAAGAAAAGGTCCCAGATTATCGTAGAGTTAATTTCAGCAGGCTCAGAGCGCTACTTGCAACTGCAGATTGGAATCAAATGTCTGAAACCGATGACATAAACCAAGCTTGGGAAATATTCACCAAAAAATTTAATGAAGTGGTAAAGTCATGTGTGCCACTACGTAACAGACGTCCAGCTGGAAATAGTAAACCAAAGTGGTGGTCCAGTGAAATAAAAAGTAACTTAATAGCCAAAAAACAGGCATACCATAAATATAAAGCTACACAAAATAATGATAAATTACAGTACGATAATCTCCGTCGCATATCGAAAAGACTTATTAAACAAAGCAAAAGAGCACTGGAGATCCACATTGCTAATACGTGCAAATCAAATCCTAAAGAATTTTAGTTACATTAGAAAGAAAAAGGTTATGACTACATCAATAGGTCCTTTAGAAACAAACAATGGCAAACACACTGAAAATGAGGTTGAAATGGCAAACATTCTTAACGATTAATTTGCGTCTGTTTTTACAGTAGAAAACACCACCAGAAACCTACTGTTACCCACAAACCAAGCAAATAGCACAGTCCTTAGTAACTATGCTATCCATAATAACGATATCCTTTCAGTACGAACATAAACAAAACCCCTGGCCCCGATAAAATATCACCGAGAATTCTCAAAGAAGCAAAACATGAGTTACTGCTGCCACTCTCTGTCTTATTCATTAAATCATTAAGTACTGGGAAAGTTCCACGAGAATGGAAACTAGCAAATGTAACACCAATTTTCAAAAAAGGAAATGAGTCGCACCCAGGAAATTACAGACCAATCAGCTTAACATCAGTAGTGTGCAAGTTAATGGAAAAAATAATGAGATAAAATAGTTAATTATCTAGAAGAAAATAATATAATTAAAGACTCGCAGCATGGATTCAGACATCGTCGTTCATGCTTAACTAACTTACTGGACTTCTTCCATGATGTTTACAAATCATACGATGACTCAAGAGCAGTATTTATAATTTACCTCGACTTTCAGAAAGCATTTGACACTGTCCCTCACAAGCGTCTCATGAGAAAAATAGAAGCACATGGAATAAAAGGAAAGACGCAAAAATGGTTACAAGACTGGCTGTCAGACCGAAAACAGCGAGTTGTGATAAACAGAAAGGAATCCAAATGGCATAATGTGATCAGCGGCGTTCCCCAAGGCTCAGTACTTGGACCGATACTTTTTATTATCTATATAAATGACATTGATGAGGGTCTAAATTGTAAAGTATCCAAATTTGCAGATGATACTAAAATAACCAGTAAAGTCACTTCAAAATTACAGTGGCAGCAGTTACAAAATGACCTTAATACTTTAGCAAGCTGGGCAGAAAAATGGCAAATGAAATTCAACACAGAAAAATGTAAAGTACTTCATATTGGAAGTAACAATGTCCATGCAAATTACAAAATGAACAATATTCAGTTATCAAGTACAGACAGTGAAAAGGATCTTGGTGTGATAATATCAAATGACCTAAAACCAAGCAAGCAGTGTACTGATGCAGTTAAAATTGCAAACAAGCTAGTGGGTTTTATTGGAAGAACTTTCGAGTTTAAATCGGAAAAAGTCATACTTGCCTTGTACAACTCGCTAGTGCGCCCCCATCTTGAGTATTGTGTGCAATTCTGGTCTCCGTACTACAGAAAGGACATTGAAAAATTAGAGAAAATTCAGCGAAGAATCACAAAAATGATACCACGACTTAGAAACAAACCATATGAGGAACGCCTTGAAGAACTTAAATTATTTAGCCTAACGAAGCGCAGGTTAAGAGGAGACCTTATTGAAGTTTTCAAAATCATGAAGGGCTATGACAATTTAGACATGAATAAATATTTTGATATAGACCGGTCGAGTCAAACCAGAAGTAATGGCTGCAAAATCATGGGAAAGCGATTCCAATCCCACGAAGCAAAATACTTCTTCTTTAACAGAGTTGTAAATATCTGGAACAGATTACCCTCAGATACCGTGAACAGTATCTCAATGGAGACATTCAAAAACAAATTAGACAAGCATTTGCACGAAAATCCTCAGCTGACTCTTTTTCTGTCCGAATAACTTGTTTTTATAGCTACGGTACATGTAAGTTCATGCCCCTTTAGTCTACAAGACACCCCGTAAACAATGTACCCGTACATAGTGTTGAGTCACGATATTATACATTTTCAATTTATTCAGTGCAAACAAAGAAATATAAGCACAGATTAGGATCTGCACAGATAACCCTGAGTTAACGGTCACTACTCTTACTTTCGACCTGTGATGGGCTGTGGATCACTGAGGGTCCATGTTAGTCAAGTGACCACCATCGGGATTTTTTTAATGTACCAGGGGTCACTGCTTCAGGATGAAACTTGTGTACTTGTCCCATATGGGAGAGTTCCCTGTCTCAGTGGAGTGAACAGAGCTAGGGCCTGATTGACTGCTGCCTACCTTAAAAGCACCAGGCAAGGCTGCTGCACCACCCCTAAACATCCACACTGTGCAGTCCTCTCGTGTCTACAGGACACCCCATAAACTTAACATAGCGTCACGTCACGTCATTATACGTTTTTCGATTTACCCAAAGCAAATGAGGTAATATACAGTAATCACAGATTAGGATCTGCACAGATAACCCTGAGTTAACGGTCACTACTTTTACTTTCGACCTGTGATGGGATGTGGAGCACTGAGGGTCCCTGTTAGTCAAGTGACCACCATCGGGATTTTTTTTTAATGTACCAGGGGTCACTGCTTCAGGATGAAACTTGTATACTTGTCCCACATGGGAGAGTTCCTTGTCTCAGTGGAGCAAACGGAGCTAGGGCCTGATTGACTGCTGCCTACCTTAAAAGCACCAGGCAAGGCTGCCGCACCACCCCTAAACATCCACACTGTGCAGTGTGTAGCTTCCACATTATGTCCACAGACTTCCCATTAACTCAATGTACTGGTTTATAATGTCATGCCGTAACTATTATTTTATTTGTTTACTTTCTCTTTCAGGTTACTCTATCGGGTAGCTTATAGATAAAGTATTATAGAATGTGACTTTTCCTTTCCAGTGTTTCCTATAAAATTTCCATGTCAGTTTTTCCATGCTGCATGGTGGTTTTTCTCACTTTTTCCTGGAGGGTTTGGTGGTGGGGGTAGCCTTCTTGCTTTCCTATCCCTATCCTTCAGCATGTAGAGTTAGATCTTGTAGTCATAGCTTTCTCTAACAAGCAGCCTCGAAAGGACCATAAGGTCTGTTGCTGTTTGCTTTCCTGTTTGCTTTCCTGTGTCTCTGCAGTGGTTTCAAGTATGGAACAGGAATTCTTCTTTGATGTCGCATAAATGAATGTACCTCACGAAGACAAACATCTGAAAACATGAAATCGCATACGTTGATTCGTCACGTTGAAAGAAGGAAAACAGAGGAGCTTTGAGTTCACCCCAAACCTCGCCTTTCACTACCATAGATTATGAGCAATACGCCTCTGAAGAGACTCATGCGACAGAGACTTGCTGCATCTTTGTGCTGGCTTCCCCGAGAACCAGCTTCACCATCTTCACCATGCAGGGTTTGATATGTGTCTCTCTAATAATGTGAGGCTTTTCTGTTTGGCAAAGTCCAGTGCTCCTTCACATGAGGCCTCCACAGCTGCTGCACTCTGTTGATGAGAAGGTACATAGCATCGAGCTTCTGGTATATGAGACGAAGCTTATGGCTTTTGACGAACTCGAAATCCTTCTCTCCATGTTGTGGATGCTTCGTCTCCAGGTGAGGTCTGAGTTTCCGTTTTTATCGACTCCGCACTAAGAACAATATGGCACAAGACGCATTGTGGTTTCTCGATGTTGCAGTTGGCGAGTATTGTGGTGAAGACAGTGTTGAGGTAGTTTTCCCAGTATTTGAGACTTTTAGCCGTGAAATCTGATCTGTGAATACAAAAGGTCAAATTCTGAAATGCAAAATATACAAGAAACATCAGCAATGAACAGAGCTGCAAACAGTATCCAATATTGTTACTTAAATTACTAGAGTACCTTTGTATGGCATATTATTCATAAAATATTTGAATAATCATACATAGTATTTTTTATGAATTTTTTTAAATACGAAAATACTATTGACGTGCCCAATTTGGAGGGTTAAAACTCTACAAAAAACAAAACCAGAAATGGACTCCCTTTTTGTGTAAAACACACACACACACACACACACACACACACACACACACACACACACACACACACACCACATTGCCAGAAAGAACAGATTTTAGTAAACCACTGTCAATGCCACAAGGCCGGAGTGTACTGTACACAATCGCTGCTTTGCCGAAAGGAGTACTAATAACGCATGATAAGACACTTCCAAATTTTACCAGAAGCTGTTTGAAGTTTCCATACACAACGACACATACAGGGCAGAGGATTCCTAGAACAAACTCATATACTCGTAAGTACAGTACCAGCGAAATAGCAGCCGCGACCAATAATAGCCTAACCACAATACATCGAAAAAAGCAAGCGAAAACTAAAGCCTACTCCACCAGCACAATATTATGTTATATGTTCTAGGTTACTGGCCTATCAGCGAAATAAAAGTAGAAATGTTCCTACTGATGTACCAAGTTCTCCTCCCAAGGCTACCAAGTTCTCCCAAGGCTTCTCGACCCTTCAACGAACCTCCACGCAACCCTCCGATTGGGCACCCCTGCTCTTGTCTTACATAGTCATTTCTCTTCCGCCATGTCTGTGCTGTCGAAGTCACCTGTGGCCTGTATTCCCCGGTCGCCTACGGAACCTTTCGACAGGGTCTCCTTTGCCCTAGTACTCACAGCCCAAGTATCACAACACCACAACACAGAGACATCAAATCACTGAACGCTTCCGCACCACCAATCACCAACACCATCATGAACGACAACGAGGGCAGCATATGTGACCTGCTGAGTCCTGGTGAAGGGATCATTTACTTGCTGAATGTATTTGCACAAGTAAGTGGCCAATTGGGTATTCTTGACGTGATGCACTGGCTTTGACGTTGTTTTGCCCAGTCCTTTTTCGAGAAAAATTCAGTGTGTTCTTCAGTTGTCATGAAGGGTAGGATGGGTCCCATATTTCTTTCATTATAACGCCTACCTCACAGTTCGGTCCGTTTTCTCATATTTTTACTATCGACAGACGATTACATCAAGCACAGGAAAGATCTGGTAGTGAAAGAGAAAATACCGTCGTTGATCCACTCAGTACCCTGACGTTTCAATATATTTATTTCACACACACACACACACACACACACACACACACACACACACACACATATATATATATATATATATACAGAGAGAGAGAGAGATATTACATAGAAAAGATAGACATATATATATATATATATATATATATATATATATATATATATATATATATATATATATATATATATATATATATATATATATATATATATCCATCGGTCCATCATCCAATCCTACGTTGCCCCATGACGAGCGTAGGAGAACGGGGCTAGGCAGTTGGTCCTGACATTTAAGATGAGAGTGACCAGCCTCCCTCATCCCTGAGAGGCATTACGTGAGCAATAAACCCCAATCACCCCTTGGATAATAAACCTTCACCTGCTCAATCCGACTGCAGCACAATAATTACCCACTAAACCACCAGACGCCAAAATTTCGTTACATGGTTACCACCCAGCATTGTAAATGGTTTCCTGGTGTACAGGAAACCATTTGGCTTGTCACTCAGTGTAGAGTCACCCACAGGCAGAAGGAAGAGGAAAGAATGAAGGAATGAAAGACAGAAGAGGGAGTGTAAAGTCACCCGCAGACAGAAAGACGAGAAAAGAAAGACTGAAGAAGATGGAAGGAAAGAAGGATGGAGGAGAGGACAGGGCAAACACCCGAGGGCAGAACAACATTGAGTGAGTGGATGGTGAGCGCCCCCACCTACCACAATATATATATATATATATATATATATATATATATATATATATATATATATATATATATATATATATATATATAGACAGAGATAGATAGAAAGATAGGTAGATACTGTACAGTATATACATATATATATATATATATATATATATATATATATATATATATATATATATATATATATATATATACAGATATTTATACAGATATATATATATATATATATATATATATATATATATATATATATATATATATAGATATATATATATATATACAGATATATATATATATATATATATATATATATATATATATATATATATATATATATATATATATATATAGCCAGACGTCTCAATCTCGTTTGGGGTAGCCACAAACAAAACGCCTCCACGTCGCCCTGTCCCCCGCCATTTCACTGCCCTGCTCCCAAGTCACACACCCCTCTCTCATATACCTCTCCACTCCATCCCTCCATCTCATCCTCGGCCTCCCCCTCCCTCTTCCCCCCTCCACCTCACTCACATACACTCTCTTCGTCAGTCTTTCACCCTCCATCCTCTCCACATGGCCAAACCACCTCAGTATGTTCCTCATAACGCTTCCTATCACATCCACATCCACACCACAACGCTCCTTTATATCCTCATTCGTCAGCCTGTCTCTCCATGTGACTCCATAAGCTTCTCTTAAATAACTCATTTCCACTGCTCTCACTCTTGACTTGTGTCTTTCCAACAACGTCCAAGCTTCACTTCCATACGTTAGAGTTGGTATCACAATACTGTCATGTAGTAACTTTTTCACTTCCATGCTCACTTCCCTGTTTCTTATCACTGCATTCAAAGAACCAGCAACCTTTCTTCCGTGCTGTACCCTTTCAAGCACTTCACCTTCCAAACCTCCATCCTTACTCATCACACTACCCAAACGTACATATATATATGTACACACAACAAAAAAACTATCGTTACACCTTCTGCGTGATATAAAATGACACACGAATGAAGGTTTTTGATAACAGCCTCCTCCATTGGTATCCCTGCATGTGTTTGTTGCATATTTATTATAAGCTATATCCATTGCTTCTCCCATGCATTTTTCTACCTCGTCCTATTTGGCAACTCACCCACTGTCAGGCTTACCAACCCTAGCGAGACAGCCAGGTTATTCAGTATGAAACACATCGTACCCCCCTGTAACGATCGTTTTTTTGCTGTGTGTACATATATATATATATATATATATAGATAGATATATATATATATATATATATATATATATATATATATATATATATATATTTTACATAGCCTATGATTTCATCATCCTTTATATAATTCTAACGTAAAGTATGCTGCATGTTTGATCACGATTCGCCTCGTGGCTTCCATAATGGGTGTTCTACCTCACTCCCCCCTTCCCCACCTTATAGTAGAGTAAGTCGTTCTTTCTGTTGTTCAGAGCAGGATTGTCAACTCTTTGTCCCCTATGGCTTCATTTGCGCGTCCTTCTTACAAGTTGTATCAAGCTCTGCCGGCCCCTATATAATGAGCTCAGTCTCTGCATTAATTGCCACTTAGATCTACTCCTCATTTTGTTCACATCTCTGTCCTCCTCTGTACAGTTGTTATTATTTTTGTGAGTGCTCATGAAGTCTCCAACCATCTAGGTGCTGTGAAATTTGAGTATAAGTGTTATTACATTTTTTCCTTGTACTATATAGCATGGGGTGTTGATTCGTGGGCCTGGTGAGGTTTTTGTGATTGATGTAATGTTTTTGCTGTCAGCCAGTAGTAATATTATTTTGTATCTGTAATAATATATCTTGCATTAACTGAGAATTATCCGGTTTTCTCATTTTATCAGGGCTGACTTAGATAAATTTACTCTTGCTAATTTCGTGTTAATAAGACAATTGCAGTTAACCATATATTTAACCTGTTTTTTGCCATTACATTATCCTTATGAGTCCTGAATGTTTCGTGGTTAGTTTCAGCATTAAACTTTACCTTGTAATTTTACCTAACTCTTTTGGTTTGAAACTGGAACTTTGCGGGACAGTAGTGATTTTGGTGTTCTCACTTGAAGTGTTCATTATCTCTCTCTGTTCCGTAACATAAATTTGGCGATCTCTTATCATGATATTCAGGATATTATCATAAGGATATTGCTTGATATTTTGTGACTGTGATTTATTCATGATGTCTAGTATTACTACTCTTGATGAAGCCAAAGATTTTTTGTCAAATGTGCAAACAGTGTGTGATGTAGAAAACAGAACAAAGAATGTACTTAAGCTTGTTGCTCAACAATTGGGAATTGATGTCCGCTCTCATCATTCTAAAGGTCATATTGTTGGCGTGATTAATAAAAGCTTGTTTAATGTAACTCCTACAGATGAGCAATAGGAGATTGAAACAGCTAAGTTACAGCTAGCCCTGCAGGAGGCTCGTGCTATGGAGGCTGAGTTTCAGGCACTTTCTAAGGAGGCACAGGCACAAATTGAAATTGGTAGGATTCAGGCAGACCATGAGTATCGCATGAAACAAGGTGGAACTGGATCATCTAGCTCTGATGATTTTGATGTGGCTAAAAATGTTATACTTGTCCCTCCTTTTAATGAATCTGATTTAACAAAGTATTTTCAGTTGTTTGAGAGGGTAGCTACAGGTTTTAATTGGCCCAAAAAGTATTGGCCAGTACTCCTACAAACTGTTCTCACCGGTAAAGCTCAAGTAACTTATGCATCTTTGCCTCAGAATGAATCTGATTATTATGATGTAGTTAAGAGCTTGATTCTTAAGGCCTATGAGCTTGTTCCTGAAGCCTATAGAGTAAAATTTAGAACAACTTATAAGCAAGATACGCAATCCCATGTTGAGTATGCAAAAATCAAAGGAGATCTGTTAGAGCAGTGGTTAAATTCTAAGAATGTGGATTCTGATTATGGTAAATTTAAGCAGATGATTTTGCTGGAAGACTTCAAAAGGTGTATTAATAAAGATGTAAGCCTATGTCTTGATGAGAAAAGAATAGATAATTTGTCTGATGCTGCAGTTTTAGCTGATGAATATGTTCTCACTCACAAGAGATATTCTAAAGAAAAAAGGAAAGCTGAGAGTAAGTACGTTGCCTCTACCCAGAGTACAGGTAACAGGAAAGAGAATAAAGATGATGTTTCTCAGGAAGTAAATACCAGCTTCACCTCTAGATTTCAGAAAAGTAAATGTACTTATTGTAGTAAGCTTGATCATACTATGGAGAAATGTTTCAGGAGACAGCGTGATGTGAACAAAAAGGAGTCTTTAAATATTCAGTCAATTGGTCTAGTGTCCACCCTTGAGAGTTCCCATAATTCTTTAACTGAGTTAAGTGAACCTGCTTTGAGGGGTAAATTAAATGATCATGATGAAGCTCCTCTTTTGAGCAGTAACGTGGGTGACTCAAGAGTTCATGTGCTAATTTCCTGTCTGATGGTTTTGTCAGTCCTCTGGACAGTAATGACAGGAAATCAGTTAAAATATATTGTGATACAGGTGCTTGCCAATCCCTTATGCTGACCAGTATTCTAGCCTCTAATGTTAATTCCTCTGATGAAACTGTAATCTTACAAGGTGTAGGGAATAATTACTTCTCTGTCCCTCTGTGCAGAGTGAATTTAGAGTCTGGTTTTGTTAATGGTTCCGTTATGGTTGGGTTGGTTGAGACTCTCCCAATGTCAGGTGTAACTTTCTTACTTGGAAATGATATTGGTGGAAGTCAAGTGTGTGCAGCTCCTCAGTTGTCTAGTGAACCAGTGGCTGCGACCCAGGATTGTGATGTCCCCGATGTGTTCTCTGCATGTGCTGTCACTACGGCTAAGTCTAAAGTTACTGGTGATTCAGAGGATAATGATGATGATGATGTTATCCAAGCTGACACTTTTCTTGCTAATTTGGACCACTCACCAGATGAGGCAGTACCCCGTAGTGTTGATAATTTGTCTCGTCAAGAGTTGGTTGAGTTGCAGGTTGCTGACCCTGAGTTGAAAGGTCTAGCTAACTCTGCTTGCAGTGAGGAAGAGTCAGCTGGTGCTTCTACTTGTTATTATATAAAGTCAGGAGTACTTATGAGAAAGTGGAGACTCAGAACAGAATCAGCCGACTGTGAATGGGAGGTTGTACATCAAGTTGTCATCCCTCGTGTTTGTAGGCAGGATATCATTAGAGTGGCTCATGATTCCAGTTTGGCAGGACACCTTGGAGTGAGGAAGACTGTGGCACGCATTTTGAAACACTTCTACTGGCCATGTATCTTCAGGGATGTTTCCTGGTATTGTAAGTCTCATCACACCTGTCAAGTTGTGGGGAAGTGTAATCAGACCAAAAAGGTTGCACCTCTAGTTCCCATTCCTCCTTTTGAGGCGCCATTCACTCGTGTGTTGGTGGATATTGTGGGCCCTCTTCCTAAGACTTCTTCAGGATTTTCTTATGTGTTGACCCTGATTGATATGGCTACTCGTTATCCTGAAGCCATTCCACTTAGAAATATCTCAGCAAAGAACGTGGTTAAGGAAATACTGGGGTTCTTCACCAAGTTTGTTCTGCCAAAGGAGGTACAGTCAGACCGGGAAAGTAATTTCATGTCAAATGTTTTCAAGCAGTCTCTGAAAGAGTTGGGCATCACCCAGATCACGTCTTCAGCTTACCATCCCCAGAGCCAAGGAGCGTTGGAGAGATATCATGAAACACTCAAATCGATGCTCAGGAAATACTGTTTGGAACATCAGAAACACTGGGATAAAGGTCTTCCATTCGTTGTATTTGCCGCAAGAGAATCTCCAAATGAATCACTGGGCTTCTTACCTTTGGACTACTGTTTGGCCATGAAGTAAGAGGACCCCTTAAGTTACTCAAGGAATGCTGGCTGTCGGAGGAAGATGACGTCAACCTGCTGGAGTATGTGATGAAGTTCAAAGAACGGCTGTCCACTGCTTTACAGCTGGCGAGAGAGAATTTAGGAGCTGCTCAGAAGATGAAGACTTGGAATGATAAGAAGTCCAGGTTACGCCACTTTCAGCCAGGAGATCAGGTTTTGATTCT